>NC_064624.1:81643630-82015001 GCF_023898315.1 Schistocerca nitens | reverse complement strand
AGTTCAGTCAGATCACTCTCCACTGCAAAATTTAAAGCCAAACTACAAAGAATATTTATTGCCAACCCACATTAGCCACTGGATGAGTATCTCGGTTTCACACTGAATAAAGGCATTTTCGTATAGGCCTCATTATGTACTTTTAGCATCATTTAATAGAAACGCTTTATTATCCAGTATTAGTTTTAAGTTATTTCTTAAATAACTAATGTAATAAATTAGATCTCAGTTGAAATCAAACAGTGGAAACTTCAGGCTGGAGTAACAACAATATGAGGAAAAGATAGATCGCTGCTCACCATAAAGAAGACATGTTGTCAACAGTCACAACAAAAGGACGTGAAGCATTACCTTTCTGCCAAAGCCTTATTCAGAAAATTAAACACACATATACACAGTCATTTATTCACTGTGTGTGTGTGTGCAGGGGGTTTGTCTTCCTTTTTAAAAACAAAGAAGGCTTTGGTTTAAAGTGTCTTTTTATTATGTCTGTCCTGTCTGTAACTCAATGTGTTGTATTTTTAGTGACTAGTAATCTGTATTTTCCTTATATTGTTGTTACACATCTTAGCTGTTAAGGTGAAAGGCTCTCTTCCTTCAAATGAAGGCTCACCTACAAGTAAATTACTTTTAGACCTGTGCCTTATTGTATCAAAGTTTGTTGTAAAAAGTGTCCATATGTGTAGCCTGTAACAAATAAAAAATATAAAATAAAATAATAATAATAAAATATAATAATAATAATAATTGTTTGTTTGGATAAGTAATTGAGGATTAAAATTTTACGCCGTGAATTTATCGAGCTTCGCACGTCCGAAGATGTACGGAACGTAGCCAGGGCTCATTATGTATTTTTTTTTTTTTTGTAGACAGAGTCTGATATCTGACCACAGCATCAATCATGAAAATGGAGTGACTAAAACAACTAAAACAAAGAAAAGCATACGATTAAATAAACATATATTCATTTCAACACATACATTACGATATAAATTACACTTACGTAAAATTGTAGATAAATAATGGCAGATCATTCACAAATGAGAGCGACTTATTAATGCTGCGCCTCTTTTCTGCTAATAAATATCAATATGGCTAACTGTGGAGCCGCACAAAATATTAAGTCCTTCTAGGACAACGAATGACATGAGAGTGTTGATGCCTACAGGCTGTGACAAGAGAGCGGTGTTAATTGCTTTATTTTGCATACTCTTGTCTTAAAAAATCGATACATATAATCTAAGTTAACTAAATTAAATATTGTCTGTGCTCGAGTGCAAATGGTTCCTTAAACTGCCCCCCAAATTGCGAGAGCAAAGGTGTACCACATGCAGCTGAGCAATTTGTTGACGTATTTTCTTTATTTGTCATGTCATGAATCATAAGTTATTACGTATCTTGTTTCACAGATTCAACATACTTAAAATATGATAAAATGTCATACATCCACAAAAATACATAAATAATATTTACATACAAGATCAATGAAAGTGAAAAGAAAAAATAAAAATATTAGATTCCCAGCGGTATTGAACCCGGGATCTCAGGTATCACAGTTCACTTTACTGGCTCAGTGCTATCACTGCTAATCCGAAACTAGCTGTCGATGTTATATAACACCTGTAGAGAGACTGTAACAAATTTCACAGTTCGTATTCACTTGTACTGTTACTTTGTCAAAAATTGTAGGGCATATACTCCATTGTTCTCTTTCACTTCAAAATGTTATTACACATGTTCATTCAATAAATAAAATCAATTAATGGTTTTGTGCATATTCAGAGATATGTGAACACATTCTCTTTAGAATGTCACTTGTCGCTAAAGGTTTATACTGTGCTAAAGTCTTTGCTCTTTACAATAAATGTCACATGTCACACGTTTTGTTTACGTCGAGACGAAAGTTCTTGAAGAAATAAGCTGGAGATCTAGAATCTCGCAATGAAGCGTGCTTTGGAAGACGTAGTTAAAATGTGGTTTCGTCTTGGTAGGAATACATGGTGTCAGTGGTTCCGTACTGACCAGTCCATGTTACATCTACACAATAACCTCCAATTTCGTCTTCCAAAAGGTGTATGTCGTCTCCTGGATATTGTGTCGTCGTTTCGTCGAAAAGTGTACCGTGGTTTTGCAACTCACGTCACCTATAGTGTCCCATCATGAGTGCAGTGAACCGTTTTATTTTTTTAAAATTTGCACACAACTTTTTCATACATTGTTCGTTGGAAAACAAAATGTTCGTTCACAACAGAGAGCACAAAACATAACAAATATCACTTCACTTTGAGTACAGTTTTCTGTTACATATTTACATAGATATAAAAATTTTCTGTGAAACATGTACTTATACATTTACATTACATTGTTTGGTAATACATATACATATTTTACATTTTTCAATTGCATTAAACTAGATATTTACAAATACATATGGGTCAGACATAAAAATTATCTTATAGGTTCAGTGTATTGTGATACATTCAGAAAATCCATTTTCTTTTATAGGTCTCTTCCCCTTTTTAATAAAGTTTTCCTTTTAAGTATATTTTCCTTTACATCAGTACTACACAATAAGTGCTCTTCCTCATTAAATGTTTCCTGCAACATAAACTTTCATAATAGGTTAGAAAACATCCTTGAGATGATCTGTCCTGAAAAGTCATGATTACAATAAGACACGACACGTCACATCCACAATCAATTCCAAATTAGCACATGCACAAAGTATCATTTACAAATAAAATGAAGTATATAGCCTTGCTCAATTAATCTCATTTGTCATTTCCTGTAGAGTGTTTTTGTGCATGTTGTGTTCATGTGGATTGTGGTGTGAGTGTGAATAGCAGATAAAGTGTCTATCATGCCAATTAATATATCAGGTTCAGGGCAGCAATTAATTGTCTCCGGTTATTTAGTCTGTCAGCTTGTCTGCAGGGTATTAATAAATATAATGAGTAGCTGTGCTTTGCATGAAAATTGTTAGTTCTTCCTGTGTCTTATCTTCTTGCTGCTGCTGTTACTGCTGGTGCTGTAAAATGTAAATACTTAAGATTATAGCTTATATTTTCTTCTTCTTCCAGCTTGAAGTACCAGATGTGACTTACCTTGTTTTTGTATCAGCATACTCTGCTAAGGGCTAAAAGTTTTCAAATCTTTGTGAGGGTACAAACCTAAAATTCTCTTATTCTTGGGGTTTTGTAGAAGATATGCTCCAGGGTGTGGTATATCAATGATTGTGTAAGGACCTTCATATAATGGACGCCACTTAACATTACGTTTTAGAGGTAATGACGATTTGTAGTGGGTCTTAAGTAAAACTTGCATGCCTATTGTAAAGTTTTGCCTTCTTTTCAGATTAGCACCATAGTTCTTATTTCTAATGTCAGCTTGTTCAGTAATTGCAATGAGTACTTACCTTACCTTTTCCTCGTGTGAAGGTTTGGTGTCAGAAAATTTTGGTAGTGGGTTGCTCCATTCATTAGTTTCCTTTGTGTCAAACATGATTTCTCTGGGAGTATAGGGTGTGTTGTATATATTTAAATTGTTGTGTATTTCCTCAAAAAATGCTAGGTAATGTATCCAGTTTGTGTGCTGTGTTGAGGTATAAGTTCTCATGAATCTATTTAATTCTCTAAAAATTCTCTCACAAGGGTTGGCTGATGCATGAAACTTTGAAATAAAGATGCTCTTAATGTTATTGTCCCTTAGAAATTTTCTCCAGGTGAATCCTGCATAATACTTGGCGTTATCTGATAGAATGGCTTTAGGTTTTCCACAGTATGGCATGTAATCATTTGTGAATCTTCTCAAACCGCAGGTCGCAGAGCTAGAGGTACATTGTATGACTTGTGGTAATAGATTTGGTGAGGCTTGACTTCAATCGTATACATATATGTGTTGATCCTACCTGGCTTACTAGTGAAAACATCCTTATTCTTAAGTAAAATATGTTTAAGCTGGGATCTCTCCTCTTCATTAATAGCATCACATTCTGATAACTTAGAATTAATTTGTGTAAGTACATCATTCACTACCTCACTGTGTGATACAGGTTGTTGTGTGGAATCTATGTCAGTCTCACGTATAATCTATCTTGTAGCCAGAACAGTGCTTGTTATGGTCTACTAGTAGAGTGTCCAAGTTCAAAACTATGTCTCTGCCTTCATACTTAAAATAACAAATGCCTTTGGAGAAGTCTATAGTACAGTCCTTCTCGCAAAGAAAATCAATACCCAATATACAATTGGCAGCAAGGTTTTGGACAACTAGGAAAGGCCATTGTACGATTCCATTTCCCATACTAACAGTCACAAATACCTGCTTATTAACTCTACTTGACTTATTACCTAATGCAGTTAATATTAAACAGTTTTGAACTGGGAACTCTGGTATCTTAGAAGTTTTCTTAATCATAGTATAAAAATTGTGAGAAATCACACTGACAGCAGCTCCTGTATCAATAATTATGTTAGTAGGTATACCTCCTACAATGCCTGAGGTGGAAGACAGTACAAATCTTTTCTTTACATTGTGACATTGTGTGTTGTCATTTATCAGATCATCAGATAAGTTTCCACTTTCATTATATCTTAAGAATAGTGTAGGCAACTCTCGTTGTGTAAATGTTAATTTTTCTTGTTTCACAGTTTCACTAGCAAGTGTGTATTCAAACATAGTTCCTAAATTGAAGTTGCCCCCCAAATGTTCCTCAGTCACGACCTGGGGCTCAGTAATGACTGGTTCTAGTTTACCTGGTTTGTCTGGTCATTGGCAAGTGTAGTTGTAGTTTCATTAGCTACCTCAATAATATTTACATTAGGATATTGTCTTTGCCAATCGCCTGTCTGTTTTCGGTTGGCTGAAGTCACTTGTTGGTTTGTGTTACTTGTTTGCGCAAAATTCCCTTGTGGCATCTGAATATGATTTTGTGGTGGCGGTTGCTGTGTTTGCCACTGTCTCACATAATACTGGTTGTTGTTCCGATTAAAGTGTGGTGTAGGTGTTCCATTTCTTGTGTAATCTGTGTTGTTGTTTCTTTGCCAGTATTTCTGTTTGGCTGTGTGTCCGTTGTTGTTTCCGTTATTCCTTCTTGAATTAAAATTGTCGTTTCTTCGTTTTTTGTACGGGTTATCTCCCTGTATATAGTTACAGTTGTTGTTTGTATGCAGCTGTGAGTTTTGGTGATTGTTTTGCATGTTTACTGTGTGTTGTGAATTTTGCTGCGTGTTTGGTAATGTAGCAATATAGACATGTTGATTCCTACTGCGTGAGTTGTGTGTTGGTTCTTGTTCTTCATACAGTAAATCAACAGCATCTAACTTTTGCAAAAAATATTCAGGATCCTCGTCCGGTAAGTACAGTAATTTCTCTTTAATATTAAAAGGAAGTCTTGCTTTCAGTGATCGGATCACATCTTTTGGTTTCACTGGTTCATTAAGGAAGTGTGTCATGTTTAGGTACTTCTCGAAATATCTGCGCAGGTTGCCGTTTTTAGGATTGAAGTATTCGGGTTCAGTGACTTGTTTTCGGATACGTTCCTGCACAGTGGGTGACCAAAACTTATTCAAGAAGGCGCGTTCAAACTGCTCGTATGTTACACATCTGTCGCTTTCATGGTAAGCCCAGACAGCAGCGTTCCCTTGAATGTAATCCACAACGTACGCAATGCGTTTGTGGTCGCTCCACGAACGTGGGAATGGGTTCCTAAAAGCTTTTAAGAAGATGACAGGGTGTACAGTGTTTTTGCCTGGTATAAAAGGTTGGAATTTACGGTGCTTGAATAGACTTTCTTCTTCTTTGTTACGTGTTCGTCTGTTTCTTTCCGTGTAATCATTGAATTCTTCCCTGTGTGTACATGGTTCTTCATCAGAATAATTATATTGTATTTCAGGTGATGGGTATCTGTTGCTATGCGTGTCAGTGTATTGTGTATTTGAGTGTTGAAATTCGTGTGTGTACATGTGTTCATTTCCGAATCGAGATTTTCTTGTGTGTGTGTAAAAATGTGTAGTGGGCGTACTATTCTGTTGTGCTTGGCATTGAGTTGTCTTTGTTTGCATATCGTCAACGATTACTTGTCTATTGTTGTTCATGTATTCCACTACAGAATCGTGCACAATATGTGGCAATTTGTTTTGTATACATTCTTCAAAAATTTCGTCTTTGTGTGCCGTCCATTCTTTAAATTGTGAATTAATGCGAGACAAATGGGGTTCAGCTTCTATCTGTATTGTTGTGTGAATCTGTTTGTGAAAGTCAGCTACGTTTGTTTCTATTGTATTCACCTTTAAATTAATTTCGTCACATGCGTGCGTGTTTGATTCTAATTTGCAATTCATAGTTTCACAGGTTTTTGTCAAGTCATGGATGTGATTGGCATTGTCGTAACTCTAAATTTTCGAATTTTTGCGTAAGATCGTCGACCTGTTTGGAAAGACGTGTATTAATTTCATCTACCTTTTGAGTCTGTGTGGCGAAGTCTGATTTTATCTAATTTCTGAAGGCTGCATTGTCTGTCATTAATTGTGAGAATTTTTCGTCATTGTCTTGCTTAATATTGGATATGCCTTCCAAAATTGAATTCAGTATAGCGGCAAAATTTTTATTGCAAAATGAGCTTGCCCCCGCCGCGTCATTAGACGTGACGTGGTCTCTCAGGTTTGGTTCTGAATTCCTCCTCTCGGCGTTTATGTGTGTCTGTAGCGGATTATTTTGATGCGTTTGCGTGTCTGCATTAATTTCTGTGTCTGAATGTGTATGTGTATCCATGTTTGCATTACTTGATTGTTGTTCCATTGTGTACTGGTGTCGAGTTTTTACCATATCGTGAATAAATTGTGTGCAAGAAAAAAAAATTGTTTAAGCGCGTAGTGTGAAAATGTACTGCCTATGTGTGTGTTTAAATGACTGAGAATGATTGAGAGATGACTTTAAAGATTGAAAGTAGCATACGTGTTAATGGTGACTAGCCATGTTGCTTGAATCTTGTACAATGTCGGCCATATTGTGCAATGTAACTTGCGTATTGTTGGATCGGACTGTAATCGTCTGAATAATGAGATTTCGCGGAATTTGGAAAAAAATTACTGAATGAAAACTGAATATTGAATTTAATGCTGAGAAAAATAATTTTGAATGAAAAATGTGCTTGGAATCAATTGTGGATGCGCGAGTGCTGCGTCTTACCGTACATGTCGTCTTGATGCGAAGATTGCATTTCCAGTCCAAATTGGTCTCCAGATTTTATTCGTTTTCTTCAATATTCTCATCACATAGGTTGTTGCCGGTCAGGATGTACATGAAAAAGAACAATTAGTTGTAGTACAGATACAATAATGAGTCCTGGCACATAGTCGCCAGTGTAACAAATAAAAAATATATAATAAAATAATAATAATAATAATATATAATAATAATAATAATTTGTTAGTTTGTTTTGGATAAGTAATTGAGGATTAAAATTTTACGCCGTGAATTTATCGAGCTTCGCACGTCCGAAGATGTACGGAACGTAGCCAGGGCTCATTATGTATTTTTTTTTTTTTTGTAGACAGAGTCTGATATCTGACCACAGCATCAATCATGAAAATGGAGTGACTAAAACAACTAAAACAAAGAAAAGCATACGATTAAATAAACATATATTCATTTCAACACATACATTACGATATAAATTACACTTACGTAAAATTGTAGATAAATAATGGCAGATCATTCACAAATGAGAGCGACTTATTAATGCTGCGCCTCTTTTCTGCTAATAAATATCAATATGGCTAACTGTGGAGCCGCACAAAATATTAAGTCCTTCTAGGACAACGAATGACATGAGAGTGTTGATGCCTACAGGCTGTGACAAGAGAGCGGTGTTAATTGCTTTATTTTGCATACTCTTGTCTTAAAAAATCGATACATATAATCTAAGTTAACTAAATTAAATATTGTCTGTGCTCGAATGCAAATGGTTCCTTAAAAGCCCTTTGTTACGAACTCATGAATTAAGCAAAATTATCCTTGTATCATAAGATGATGAATAAAGTTCTTGTCATTATAATTACTATTATTATTATTGTTATTATTATTATTTCTTTTCTTTCTCAGACATGTCTAGTTAAAAATGGAAAGTGACACGGATCTTGATCAGGCGTGACTTCCTTTTAACTGTACGGTATATGTAACATTGCATTTAGGAACTTCCGGGTAATTGAACAGGTATCAATAATTACAGATTTCTGTAGTTGTATATATAAGTTTGGATGTAGCTGTATTGCGTTGATGTACTGGTGGATATTGTGTGGTATGACTCCTGTAGTTGATAGTATAATTGGTATAATGTCAACTTTGTCCTGATTCCACATGTCCTTGACTTCCTCAGCCAGTTGGATGTATTTTTCAATTTTTTCTCCTGTTTTCTTCTGTATATTTGTTGTATTGGGTATGGATATTTCGATTAGTTGTGTTAATTTCTTCTTTTTGTTTGTGAGTATGAAGTGAGGTTTGTTATGTGGTGTTGTTTTATCTGTTATAATGGTTCTGTTCCAGTATAATTTGTATTCATCATTCTCCAGTACATTTTGTGGTGCATACTTGTATGTGGGAACGTGTTGTTTTATTAGTTTATGTTGTATGGCAAGTTGTTGATGTATTATTTTTGCTACATTGTCATGTCTTCTGGGGTATTCTGTATTTACTAGTATTGTACATCCGCTTGTGATGTGACCTACTGTTTCTATTTGTTGTTTGCAAAGACTGCATTTATCTGTTGTGGTATTGGGATCTTTAATAATATGCTTGCTGTAATATCTGGTGTTTATTGTTTGATCCTGTATTGCAATCATGAATCCTTCTGTCTCACTGTATATATTGCCTTTTCTTAGCCATGTGTTGGATGCGTCTTGATCTATGTGTGGCTGTGTTAGATGATACGGGGTGCTTGCCATGTAGTGTTTTCTTTTTCCAATTTACTTTCTTCGTATCTATTGATGTTATGTGATCTAAAGGGTTGTAGAGGTGGTTATAAAATTGTAGTGGTGTAGCCGATGTATTTATATGAGTGATTGCTTTGTGTATTTTGCTAGTTTCTGCTCGTTGTATAAAGAATTTTCTTAAATTGTCTACCTGTCCATAATGTAGGTTTTTTATGTCAATAAATCCCCTTCCTCCTTCCTTTCTGCTTAATGTGAATCTTTCTGTTGCTGAATGTATGTGATGTATTCTATATTTGTGGCATTGTGATCGTGTAAGTGTATTGAGTGCTTCTAGGTCTGTGTTACTCCATTTCACTACTCCAAATGAGTAGGTCAATATTGGTATGGCATAGGTATTTATAGCTTTTGTCTTGTTTCTTGCTGTCAATTCTGTTTTCAGTATTTTTGTTAGTCTTTGTCTATATTTTTCTTTTAGTTCTTCTTTAATATTTGTATTATCTATTCCTATTTTTTGTCTGTATCCTAGATATTTATAGGCATCTGTTTTTTCCATCGCTTCTATGCAGTCGCTGTGGTTATCCAATATGTGATCTTCTTGTTTAGTATGTTTTCCCTTGACTATGCTATTTTTCTTACATTTGTCTGTTCCAAAGGCCATATTTATATCATTGCTGAATACTTCTGTTATCTTTAGTAATTGGTTGAGTTGTTGATTGGTGCTGCCAGTAGTTTTAGATCATCCATGTATAGCAAATGTGTGATTTTGTGTTGGTATGTTCCAGAAATATTGTATCCATAATTTGTATTATTTAGCATGTTGGATAGTGGGTTCAGAGCAAGGCAGAACCAGAAAGGACTTAATGAGTCTCCTTGGTAAATTCCACGCTTAATCTGTATTGGATGTGATGTGATATTATTTGAATATAAATAAATAACTGTGCAGTGGTGAGTTACCAGCTGGCTTGTTATGAGAATGATAAGCCTTGCCTTAGATATGCCAGTGCCTTTATCAGAGCAACTAAAATATTCAGTCCTGTAAGTTCAGGTTTTTTAGTGTAAAATGAGATGGAAGAAACCTATGCAATATAAGAAGAATATTTCAACAATTAAATGCTGCCAATCGACTACTGGGTGTCGTACTTGTCATCGACATCTACATCAACATCTACACTCCGCATACCACTGTGAGGTGCATGACAGAGGGCATGTCCCATTGTATCAGTTATTAGGGTTTCTTCCTGTTCCATTCACATAAGTAGCATGGGAAGAATTGCTGTTTTAATGCCTCTGTGCATGCAGTAATTATTCTAATCTTATCCTCACGATCCCTGTGTGAGCAATACATAGCGGGTTGTAGTATATTCCTAGAGTTATCATTTATAGCTGGTTCTTGAAGCATTCTTAATAGATTTTCTTGGGATAGTTTATGTATATCCTCAAGAGTCTGCCATTTCAGTTCCTGTGACACACTCCCATAGATCAAACAAATCTGTGACCATTTGTGTTGCCCTTCTCTGTACACATTCATTATCCCTCGTTAGTCCTTTCTGGTACGGACCCCACACACTTGATCAATATTCTAGAACCAGTTGCACGAGTGATTTGCAAGCAATCTCCTTTGTAGACTGATTAACTTCCCCAGGATCCTGCCATCTGCTTTACCCGTGACTGAACCTTTGTGATTATTCCATTTCATATCCGTACAAAGTGTTGCACCCAGGTATTTGTATGAGCTGGCTGATTCCCAACAGTAACTCACTGATGTTATAGTCGTAGGATTCTACATTTTTTTCATTTTGTGAAGTGCAGAATTTTACACTTCTGAACCTTTAAAGCAAGTTTCCAATCTTTGCACCTCTTTGCAATCTCGTCAAGATCTCACTGAATATTTATGCAGCTTCTTTCAGACAGTACTCCAACATAGGTAACTGCAGCATCTGCAAAAAGTCTGATGTTACTATTAATATTGCCTACTCACCAAATGGCGGCAGGGGAACACACACACAAAAGGATTTGACTTTTGCAAGCTTTCAGAGCCAGTGGCATTACATTGTATTCTCAATAATTGATTATTTCCATTGTTATATTAATATTGTCTAAAAGGTCATTAATGTACAACACATATAGCAAGGGTCCCTACAAACTTCCCTGGGGCATACCCGAAGTTACTTTACATCTGACGATGACTCTCCATCCGAGATCATACGCTATGTTCTCCCTACCAAAAAGTCCTCAATCCAGTCTCAAGTTTCACTTTATGCACCATATGATCATACTTTTGACAATAACAACAGTCATTCTTATCCACTGTACCCATTGAACACTGTGTAAGAGAATTTGTAACTTCATATCTAAATGCCCTTATAATATTGTGTAATGTTGATTTTTTTTTTTTTTAAGAAAGAGAAAAAAAAGAACAAAAACACCCTTTGTAAGATGGCTGTACGAATAAAACTAATTTAAAGGGAAAAAAAGAGGAAATAAAGAAAAGAGGACAGATAATTGAGTGACCTTTTTTTCCGCTTTCAGATACCTGGCCAATGAGATGAAGTTGTACCACTTCCATCAGTCCAGACATTTGTCAAAGAAGTGCAGTTTGTAAGTATTCTGAAACATTGACTATCGAGTATGCACTGCAGTAATGTGAATATTGACTGAATTCTGTCATGTTGAGAACTTGGATGACACAGTCTGTGTTTTGTGAGGGGAAAAAGCTTTCATTAGCAAAGATCACATAAGTTAGTCTGTATTGTTGACAATCGGTTTCAACAGTTGGAGCTGTCGTTTTCTGGTCTTAAGAAATTTCTGTGATGAAACATGTGCCATTCTGAATTTGTAGCTTATGGATAAAACCCAGCACATTATACATAGGTTTTTCAAAAACAAAACCGTTTACAGTTAAAAAAGCAGCTTGTGCACACGAGCATGTTCACATACATAGCACTCGCAGAGGCTCCTTAAGTCTTAAAATGTAAAATATACATTAAACTGTAGTTGCACCATATACTTCGGCTGAGGTGTGGATCCACAATGTGTGGAACATTTCTGCAAACATAAACAGATGTGCATTTTGCTGTATATCATGTGCTTCAAGAATTAACAAGCCTCTGCGAGCACTACTTATGCAAACGTGCTCGTGTGCATGAGATGCTTTTTAACTGTAAATGGTTTTATTTTTGACAAAATTATGTACAGTGTCCTGCATTTTAAGCAGTGCAATGACAGTGTGGCATAAGGTACAAGCAACAGTGGAACATGTTTCATAACAAACTTATTTTGAAGACCAGAGGATGACAGCTGTCAAAACCGGTTGTTCACAATAAAGACTAATTTATGCAATATTGGGTATTGAAAGTTTTTCTCAAGGAATAAATATTACTTCTGTTCCTTATAGCTATCGCAGAGAAGCTGTATGGATGCAGTTTCATATCATGTCTGCTACAGTGAAAGACTGAAGTTGAAACAAGGCTGCTGGATAGACACAGGGTGTATATACCCCAGGCTAACTGGGAAATCTGGGGAGAACACAGGAATCTTTAAGATTTCTGATAATTTTTCATTGTTTTAGTTTCCAGTTAAATTTTTGTAATTTTGACGAGTAAGAACTGATATTCGTAACAAAAGTTTTACTTTGGCCCACTACAGCAGGATAATATTGCAGAAAGAAAACATAAATGAGAGAATAACACCAAAATAAAATTTTAGTTGCAAAGAAAGTGCACCATTTACTACAAAACAAAGTGCACACACAAGTGTCTGCCAACAGCAAAATGTGTTGAAGGCTTTAGGATGAAGACTGTGTTATATATTGTAACAACAAACTGCTTTCAATGAGTATGATGTCACAAAAGTTTACTTTTATAACAGGTCATGGGAAAATATTGAGGATGGTGGTTTGAGAAGCATGATTTACGAAGTAAATTTCCTATTATGCAAGATGACTTACATCGCATGTGAGAATCTGTGATTAATTTCTTAAATCACAGAACGTTTGACTGTCACTCAAAACTTAACACTTTGAGGGACAGCCATGTAGAAAAATTTTGAATCTAGAAGACTAGCCATTTATGCCATTATTTAAATATTTCCAGCATATTAGACTGAGTAACACCTTACAGTGGTTAGCACACTGGTCTCCCATTCGGCAGGACGACAGTTCAGGCCTGCGTCTGGCCATTCTGATTTAGGTTTTCCATAAAAAAACTCTCCGAACAGGCCTCAGAAGGCTCAACGGTACCGAACGGCCGCCGTGCCATCCTCAGCCCACGTGGAGGGGCACGTGGTCAGCACTTCGCTCTCCCGGCCGTATATCAGTTTACGAGATTGAGCCACTGCTTGTCAATCAAGTAGCTCCTCAGTTTGCCTCACATGGGCTGAGTGCACCTCGCTTGCCCACAGGGCTTGGCAGACCAGATGGTCACCCATCCGAGTACTAGCCAAGCCCGAAAGTGCTTAACTTCGGTGACCTGACAGGAACCGGTGTTATGACTGCAGCAAGGCCATTGGCTAGGTTTCCCATGATTTCCCTAAATCGCTTCAGGCAGATGCTGAGATGTTTCCTTATAAAAGGGGATGGCCGACTTCCCCACCCTTCACCTATCCGATGGGACTGATGATCTTTTTGTTTGGTCCCTTCCCCCTAACCAGCCAACCAACCAACCAATCAGCGTATTTGTGTTTGATATATCTTGAAAGGTAACACACTAAAAAAGGACAAGCTTAGTTTTTCATATCTGTTTTATTTCTGTCATAGATTACAAATTATGCAATAACGGTGGCAAAAAGTAAAATTATCCTTCAAAAGCAGTTTGAGGTGAAATCTTGAGCAATTTTCCATGTAATTGGCTTTTCTATGGAAAAGTTGGAGTGCTTGTCAAAGGATCCATCGTATCCTAAAAAAAAGGCAAAAAGCTTTCGATGACTGGTATATTGTAGGTGATAGCTTATCTTTTCATGTAGCTATACTGAATGTATGTTAATTTAAACCATTAACTTTTCCTATTTGCATATTCACTCTACTTAACAGTGATGTTGCTATTAGCCGACTACAACACGAGTCCTGTGCTCTGAATATCTGCTGTCATTGGTTGGGGAGTACTGTAACTTGAGCTATGATTGGTGGCAATGGCTCATCGCAATCTCGTTTTCGGTGCTTCGAAAGATACCGTGCTTTAATTGGTGGAATTCGTATTTATACTTTTGTAATTTGAAAATATGCTCTGTACATGATGCTGCGCATCAAATATTTTTCCAAAACAAGTTATTTTTTGCTGAAGTACCGGGAAGTTCTACGCTTGTATACAATACCTTTACAATTCAAAGGATTTGTCAGTTCGTCAGCGCCAAGGAAAAGTATATTGTCACTTAACACAGGGAAAGTTTATTTTTAACTGGGAAATTTGGGAAAAAGTCCGTCGGCCCTCCCCCCCCCCCCCCTTCCTTGTCAGCGTATATACCCTGAGACAACATTGGCCCAGTATTACTGATGTGTTTGAGAGCGCCAACCATTATATAATTATTGCATGTGCTGTGCAAGATATATGAGACAGACAAACTATCAGTTTAATAACTCATGAAACTTCCTGGCAGATCAAAACTGTGCGCTGCACCAGGGCTCAAACCAGAGATCTTTGCCATTCTCAGAGCTTTACCTCTGCCAGTATATCTCCTACCTTCCAAACTTCTCATTCAAAACCTGTGGGACTAACACTTCTGGAAGAAAGGGTGTTGCAGAGACATTGTTTAGCCACAGCCTTACTCAGGAAGTTTCCTAATGGCATACACTCCGCTACAGAGTGAAAATTTGTTCTGGTTAATAATTCATGATATTGTCACAAATAATTTACAGAAGAATGGAAAAATTGGTAGAAACCGATCCCAGGGAAGGTAAGTGCAGGTTGTGGAGAAATGTAGCGGTATGTGAGGAAAAAATGACCCTGTGATTTATATTTGAAGATTGGTTAAAGAAAGGGAAACCTGGATTTATAGCATTTGCAGATTCGGAGAATGCTTTTGACAATGTTGACTGGAATATACTCTTAGAAATTCTGTAGATAACAGGGAAAAATTATAGTGACCAAACAGGTATCTGCAACTATTACAGAAATCAGACGGCAGTCACAAAGACTTGAATGACGTGAGGGGGAGATAGTGATTGGTAATGGAGTGAGGCAGGGTTGTAGCCTATCCTCGATGTGTTTCAATATGTACGTAGAGCATGCAGTAAAGGTAAACAAGGAGGAATTCTTAAATGAAATTAAAGTTCAGGAAGAAGAGATAAAAACTGAGGTTTGCCAAAGACCCTGTAATTTCTTCAGAGTCGACAAATTAGTTGGAAGAGCAGTGTGGTGTGGGATGTGTAATGTCTTCAACAGAGGCTGTAAGATGAACACCATCGAAGGTAAAACAAGGTCAGTGGAAGGTAGATGAATCGTGATGTTGAGGGAGTTAGATTAGGAAATGAAATGTGTTTTTCTATCTGGGCAACAAAAAGCTGATGATGGTCAGTGAAGGAGAATATAAAATGCAGACTGTTAGTAGCAAGAAAAGCGTTTTGAGAAAAGAGAAATTTGTTAACATCAAACTAAAAGTATAAGTGTTTGGAAGTCTTTTCTGAGGGTATTTGTCTGGTGTGTAGACCGGTACTGAAATAACACATGGTTGATAAACAATTCAGACAAGAAGAGAATAGAAACGTTTGAAATGTGGTGCTCTGGAATGATGCTGTAGATCAGGTGGATAGATAGAATAACTAATCAGATTTGCGAAAAAAGAGTTTTGTGGCTCAGTTTCACTAAAAGAAGGGTATGGTTAATAATACTCATACTGAGCAATCACCAGTTTGGTAATGGGAAAGTAACTGGGGGGGTGGGGGGGGGTTAATAATTGGAGATAATGACCAAGGTTTGGCTACTGCTAGCAGGTTGTAATGGATGTAGGTTGCAGTATCATGCATAGATGAAGAGGCTTGCTCAGCATGGACTAGCATGGAGATTTGCATCAAACCAACCTTTGGACTGAAGGCTACATCATCAACAACAACACAATATTGAGGAAATTTATAAACCACACATTATAATAACAGCAGAGTCTTCTTTTTATTTTTGTTTTACCCGGCTTTGCGATATGTTAAATTAATCACTTTTTAATGTTTTGTGCCTTTCTGTTAGCAGCTCAGTATTGTTTCATTCTTTTGACCTTGCTTTCCTATCTTCATCAGAGATGTGGATGTTCGTTTGGATTTGATTTTGGAACCTAACCCCCCCCCCCCCAACCTCTCCCTCCCTCACTCCCTCCCATTGTGTTGTTCTCCTCCTCTCTCTTTTTCTCAGTTTTATTTTTGAACATAGCTCTTGTGATTTGGAGTTGTCTTGAAGTCCTTTTCCATTTCAGTAATCCATTTTTTTCCTGCAGAAGTAATCATAATTTATTCAGTTGATCTATTTTGGTTCAGAATGAAGATGTATCCATAAAAATGAATTCTTTTTGTCCTAATTGTGTCTGAGAGTTTTTCGGTAGTTTGGTAAAGGGTTTCATTTTTGGTGCGGATTAATTGTTGTGAAATCTGGGGTCAAGAAATGTTTCTAATATCTTTGTTTCTTCTATTTCCAGTCTTTCAACTAGGCCATGGTTGGTGATAGTGTTTCAGCTGCATACAGGGCTTCTGGTTTGACTACTACACTGTTACAATGCTTATGTTTGCGTGCTGTGAGAGGGACCTTTTGTTGTATGTGTTTTTTGCGAGATAGAAGACCAGATCAACTTTACTTCAAATTTCCATTGCCTTTTTCTCGAGCCCATTCCAGCTGATGGATTCTGCAAGGTATTTGAGTTCTTTATCTCTACTTTTTGTTGTGCCACAACATTTTAGTGGTGGGTTTTTTATGTTTGTTGTTACATTGGTCTTTTTGAGGGTTTTGAGACCTGTTTTTTCTGTTCAAGGGTCTGTTCTTTGGCTATTTCCCAGGTTTCAGCTAGTAGGGTTATATCATCTGCAAAGGCTAGATAGTTGGCTTTGATGCCTTTTGTTTTGTGCTCCTAGACAGATTCCACTATCTCTGTGTACCCGTCTGTCCAACAAGTTTTTCTTGGGAGCACTTAACTAGCAGTGGGGGATTCCATCTCCTTAGCTTACACCAGTTTTTATTTCAAAAGGGTTAGTGTTCTCCCATGAATTTGGCTTTGGAATATGTGATGATAAGGGTCTCTGTGATTGGATTTATATTTTTGTTATCTAGGGCTAATTCTTTTAGTATATATAAGGGATTCCTGGTGTATTGAGTTTCATGATTTTAAAAACTCAATAACAGTCATAACACTTCATTTTGCTCTTCATTTTTGGTATGTCATGAAGTTTTTGAGGTTTAGCGTTTGTTTTGGGCAGGCTCTTCCTTTCCTGAAGCCAATTTTATATACTTCAAGTTAATTGTCTAACTTGTATTTTGCTCTGTATAGTAAGAGTGTGGAGAGTATCTTGTATGTTATGTCTAGGGGGAGATTCCTCCATAGTTGTGATCTGCTTGGGACACTTTCTTATGGAGTGGGTGGACGAGGGCCGTCTTCCATTCATCAGGGGTTTTTCATGTGTTCATATTTCTTCAAAAAAGTTGTGGTGAGCGTCTGTGACATTTTTTCCTCAAAGTTCAGCTCAATTTGGTCTCTCTGAGACCTTGTGGTTTTTGAGATTTGAAATGACTGTCATTCCTCAGTGATGGACGGTTCAGAGTTAGGGCTGGTTGTCGAGCTCATCGAGACCACTTTTCTGTGTTCTTCGTAGTTGAGATGGTTTTGGAAATATTGGAAATTGTTTGCACGTATTTCCATTTCTGTCTTCAGTTTCCAAGTTCAGTGGGCTGTATTTGGTTATTTTTCGTTTAAAATTTGTATAAAAGTTCCTTGTGTTGTTTTTTTATGAAGATCATTGACTAATTTGTTTTCCACTTGCAGATAAATGACCAAGTGGATGAAGCAGCCACACTCTCACTGGTCCAGATATTCCTCAAAGAAGAGGAAGGTGTAAGTATTCATGAAATACTGACTGTCAGTTACACACTGAAGTAATGAGATAACTGTTAATTGTATTTCATTTACCAGTAGTAGAAAACGCATATACATAAAATTTCTTATATACTATAGTTGAAAGTCAAACTGGAGAATATGCATTATAATAAGCCACAATTGTACTGTGTATACACAGACAGATTAGGTAGATATTTCTAAGGGACTCTTTGCAAATGATACAGTTGTGTGTAGTGATTTCACATAACTAGAAAATTATTGTTAAATGCTGGAGGACTTGATGATGTGCATGTGATTCAGGGACAGGCAAGTGAAGTACTGTAGATGTGTAAATAGATGAAAAGACTGTCGTTGCTCAGTTACTGGAAAAAGGACACAACCAGCAATAGCTGCAGTTTCAGGAGAAATCAGATGGCAGAAAATTCGTGCTGGACTGGGACTCAAACCCGGATCCCTGGGACTCAAACCCGGATCTCCCGGTTTATGTGTTAGGTCGACATAACCACTTTGGCTATCCGTACAGGAGCCATGACAAGAAACACTTCCATATGTCGTCATCTGTGCGTCACAACCTGCACTCTTGCACTTAATTTATAGGGATTGGAAAAATTTACGTTTCTGCTTCAAAATGCAAAATTACGTTTTAGATGCTATTTTGTAGTAAATTGTATCCAGATGAACTATTTTATCAGAGATAATTTGAAATAGCTTGATTCCTGCATAAAAATATTGAAAATGTAACCAGTTTTTGGTTAATGGTATTGTGCATGTTCTGGCGAAGGCCAATTTGTAAAGGTAATGTGTATAAGAACCTTTCTGCAAAATGAAAGTGTACAAATGCAACAACACATCAATGCACTAAATGATCTGATGCCAGGCCAGTTGTGGGCGGTTGAATGGTCTATTTAAGATACGTGCTGTGTAATACAATGTAGTACTCAGCTGTGGGACCTAGTATTTTATAACAAAGAAATGTGTACATTTATTTGTTAAAAAAGCCCAAAATATGGTTTAATGTGGTCATTTCTAAAGTGGCAAATTAGGAGGAGTATGTTTTGAGCAGTGGTTGTATCGAATACTGCTAGATATCAGGCCTGCACTGAGTCGTTAACAATAGTCCGCTAACATCAGCGAGCAGTTGAGCTGTAGCTTTCCCCCAAATATTTTGTGTCACGTATTGCTTATCGTTTTCTGATTTTGAAATAAGTGAAGCTACTAATCCTGATCTGTTACGGATTTCGATTACGAACCTTACAACGTTAGAAGAGATGGGTGATCCCTTTGACAATACTGTTGGCTGTTACCATGTGAAAGGGAGGCAGGGTTTGTTTCTGCGCACCACTCTTCTTCCCTCTGGCAATCAAAATTCTAGTTTTTTTATGCTTGTGGTCATCTGCCACTGTAGCCTGTAGTGGTTACACTATGTGCCAAAATTCTTCTCCTAATGTTAACATAGCATTATGATATGTTCAGTTCTGTTTCTATGCTAACTGCCTTGTCTGTTCTGTCTGTAGCATTGTAAAGCATGGGTCGCACACGTACGAATGCCCACAAAAGATAGAAATTAATAGTTTGTAGATTTTGTTATCATCGAATTGTGCAGAAAAGAGAGACAATGTCCAGAAACACCTTAAATTAGAGACGCATTCAGCTCACTGTCAGGAAAAAGCTGTGGCTTTTCAACAGAACAATCATTTTTAAATTCTTAAATATAGCCAAATGAAGAAAACATGGGCTAGTTTGGAAGAAAAAGGTTTTGGAAGTTTTTGCAAAATCAAACATTACTGTCACAAAGTTCCCAATCAGCACCTTTCTGTAGCAGTCAGTTTCAAAGAAATAAGGCTTTGTTTATTTTCACTCATGTGACAACCTTTGAGGTAGGTGCATCTAATCATTAAAAGAAATATGAATCTCAACAAAAATAGATGCGAATTTTGCCAAAAAGAGAGAGAGAGAGATAGAGATAGATAGAGAGAGAGAGAGAGAGAGAGAGAGAGAGAGAGAAATTCCAGTACGTGGGGTACATATAGAAGTTTGGGCCTGGCCAAGAGTTGTGAACAGATAGCCAAAACAGTTAAAGTGACCGCTCGTGTAAAGCAGGAAACCTAGGTTCGAGTTCCAGTATGGCACAAATTTTAGTTGTTTTCATTCCATTATACAGCTGATGGTTGTCCGTATTTGCAACTGCAAATATGTTTTGTGTATTCCATGTGGGCTGTGGTCAGCACAGTGCTTGTTCTTTTGGGCATGCATGTATGTCCAAAGGAACATTGCATCATACTTTTAACAACACAGGCACTGCAATATCATAAAATGTCTGTGTTTATACAGTGTCTGCATCGTCACAATACAGTGCTCTTCAGACATGCATGCCTAAAAGCTGTGGATTAACATTATGAAATAAATCTACTTATTTCATATCTGCATCGATGTCAGCATTTTGTTACACACGAAAGTTTGTGCCGGACCGAACCTCGAACTCAAATTTTCCACTTGTTACGAGCGTTCACCTTAACTGCTTCGGCGATCTGAATGTACCCCCGGGACTGATCCAGACTTCTATATATCGTGTAGTCACATCCCGTATGCCCACACAATTTGCGATTCTCGTGCAGGGAGAGAAGAGTGTTATATTGTCATTTTAGCCTCTCGTTGGTGCATATTTGTAATATGCGAACTTTTTCACAACATTATTGTATATAAATTAGTTGTCAGTTGACAGCTCCCACCAGCAATACACGAATGGGACCTGTGCTGGTTTTGCAGGCTCCAACCCTGTTGGCAGTTCCACTGTGCAAATCATTGTTCTTGCTGGTACTCAAGTAGCAAATGTATTTTAATGCGAAAATGTTGTCTAAATGAAGAAAAAATGTAACCCTGGCCCTAATGACAATTAACAGCACTACGGAGGTCTAGATCGTAGTCAACTTAGAGAATTTTTATGTACTTTTTGTAGGAAGTACAGACATCAAACTTAATACTTGTTAAGAGTTAAATGTTGACAAAATTTCAAAACGATGTCATCCTCGAGCATTATGCACGAGTCTCTATAGACCGTATGCTGAAGCTGTGGCACGATCCCAACCGCGGGATGTTTGGTGAAGACTAGGGACCGTATTATACGCATTTGCATGCTGCATATGCATTTGCATATTTCGCTCCTTTTCACCAGTTATTGCATATTTTAATAAAAACTGGTGACGATACATATTTCACTCTGTTTACAATATTTTAAAAATTGAGACGTGTAGTCTCTAGCTCTATCTAGTTTTTATGTCTAACACATTCACCGAACCTAAAACTGCGTGTAATAGCTAACCGAAAGCCCACTGCATGGCGAAATCATTACAGAATAGGAACAGGAAGAGGCGTACAGAGTCAGTGCTCCTGCGCCTGTGCCCCCCCGGTTAATCCCCCCCACTGTCCCGCCGTATGCGTTCGCAACAAATAAATTAAATTACGCGAGCTTTTAGTCGCACATCCGTTGTTTCAGTTTAGCTTTCTGCTTACTTGTACACAGTTGAACGTGTTAATGATGTGCAGTGTACAACGTGTCGTGTGCCATACCACCCGAAAAAAGAATGGTCGTTTCGTGGATAGCTGACCGTCCCGGAACATTTACATATGACGGAATTATGTTGTCAAGTCTGTGAAAAAAATGTTTTGTGCAAAAAAAAAAGTTTCAAGTAGATCAGCATGGCGAGACAAATCTTCCTATCACAGGAATGCAGAAGAAAAGGTGATGACAAAAATTTCTGATAACAGCAAGTTGCAGTAGCAGGGACTTGGCCAGAGGTAACCAAAAAAGTCTGTTTAACATGGATCTGTGCAGAGCATTCATTGCAAGCAATATTCCTCCTCACAAACTTATAAACTCTATCCTCTAAGGCTTATTTAAATACAAACATGGATGAAAATGGAAGCTTAATTAGGACTTTCAAATAAATTGCAAAAATTTTCTTTTTTTGCACATTAAGTGCAGCTGACACTTACAAGCACAGGGTTAGTGGCTTATGTTGACATTTATAAGTGTCGGCCACAGCTAACATATCGAAGATTTTAAAGGAACAAAGTAGTTGTTGACATTCTGATATTAATGGATAACAGTAAAAACCACAGCAATGAAATGATGTAAATTACTTAAACCAGGAGTTAAACAAATGTACATAGTCATCACAGCCGCTTTTTAGTCACTGCATATTTGTGTGCTATAGCTAAGACAGTAACCTTTTGTTTTCTCGTCTGATCTGGGACACATGACAGATCTTACTTGTTTTGCTAGATCAACTCCAGGTTTACAAGTTTCACATTTCAGAATTTTGGTAAATTGTAGTCCTACCTCCTGTGGAAAGTGGAGTTGATAGCTGTCTTTTCAGACATGGTCTCATCAATTGCCATTTAAGGAACTTTAAGCAAAAATGTGATTATTCAATTTTCTGTCAGTGTAGAATATACCACTAATGTATTTACCAGAGAAATATTCATGATGGCACAGAACAGTGAGAGTCCATCTTCTGGAGCACCTGCTGTGTGGAGTAAATTGTGCACTTCACATCCAGTGGTGCATCAATTTCTTCTTAGGTAGTATCACAGTACTCTACTATCTCAGGCTGTTTATTGTGATGCTCAGTGGAGCAGCATTATGCCTTGAAGATACTAAACTAACAGCCTTCTTAAGCTTTTGGATGTAATATATCCAAAAACAAACGACTTTTACATTTAGCTGTCAGGAACTCCTTTGGAATCTTTCTTTTTATTATTATTGTGTGTTGTCTTTTTGTGTCCTCTTCCCAGTTTGACATTTACATCTGATTAGCTTAATGAGGATACTTATGGCTACAAACAAAAAATAAAAAATTAAAAAATCTGGTGACTATGCAAATTTAGATAACACACAAGTTGGAATTAAATCTGCAGATATGATCCACCCATCCAAATGCAGTTTCAAGATTATCCTCCAAAACTTTACAACTTGAGGAAGTAAGCACAAAGATTTGGACATCATGTTGTTGTTGTTGTGGTCTTCAGTCCTGAGACTGGTTTGATGCAGCTCTCAATGCTACTCTATCCTGTGCAAGCCTCTTCATCTCCCAGTACCTACTGCAACCTACATCCTTCTGAATCTGCTTAGTGTATTCAGTGATCTTCCCCGAGGTCGGCTTCTACCAGTTTTTCCATTCGTCTGTAAAGAATTCGTGTTAGTATTTTGCAGCTGTGGCTTATTAAACTGATAGTTCGGTAATTTTCACATCTGTCAACACCTGCTTTCTTTGGGATTGGAATTATTATATTCTTCTTGAAGTCTGAGGGTATTTCGCCTGTCTCATACATCGTGCTCACCAGATGGTAGAGTTTTGTCATGACTGGCTCTCCCGAGGCCATCAGTAGTTCTAATGGAATGTTGTCTACTCCCGGGGTCTTGTTTCGACTCAGGTCTTTCAGTGCTCTGTCAAACTCTTCACGCAGTATCTTATCTCCCATTTCGTCTTCATCTACATCCTCTTCCATTTCCATAATATTGTCCTCAAGTACATCGCCCTTGTATAGACCCTCTATATACTCCTTCTACCTTTCTGCCTTCCCTTCTTTGCTTAGAACTGGGTTGCCACCTGAGCTCTTGATATTCATACAAGTGGTTCTCTTCTCTCCAAAGGTCTCTTTAATTTTCCTGTAGGCAGTATCTATCTTACCCCTAGTGAGACAAGCCTCTACATCCTTACATGTGTCCTCGAGCCATCCCTGCTTAGCCATTTTGCACTTCCTGTCGATCTCATTTTTGAGACGTTTGTATTCCTTTTTGCCTGCTTCATTTACTGCATTTTTATATTTTCTCCTAACATTAATTAAATTCAATATTTCTTCTGTTACCCAAGGATTTCTATTAGCCCTCGTCTTTTTACCTACTTGATCCTCAGCTGCCTTCACTACTTCATCCCTCAGAGCTACCCATTCTTCTTCTACTGTATTTATTTCCCCCATTCCTGTCAATTGTTCCCTTATGCTCTCCCTGAAACTCTCTACAACCTCTGGTTCTTTCAGTTTATCCAGGTCCCATCTCCTTAAATTCCCACCTTTTTGCAGTTTCTTCAGTTTCAATCTGCAGTTCATAACCAATAGATTGTGGTCAGAATCCACATCTGCCCCTGGAAATGACTTACAATTTGAAACCTGGTTCCTAAATCTCTGTCTTACCATTATATAATCTATCTGATACCTTCTAGTGTCTCCAGGATTCTTCCATGTATACAACCTTCTTTTATGATTCTTGAACCAAATGTTAACTATGATTAAGTTATGCTCTGTGCAAAATTCTACAAGGCGGCTTCCTCTTTCATTTCTTCCTCCCAATCCATATTCACCTACTACGTTTCCTTCTCTCCCTTTTCCTACACTCGAATTCCAGTCGCCCATGACTATTAAATTTTCGTCTCCCTTCACTACCTGAATAATTTCTTTTATCTCGTCATACATTTCTTCAATTTCTTCGTCATCTGCAGAGCTAGTTGACATATAAACTTGTACTACTGTAGTAGGCATGGGCTTTGTGTCTATCTTGGCCACAATAATGCGTTCACTATGCTGTTTGTAGTAGCTAACCCGCACTCCTATTTTTTATTCATTATTAAACCTACTCCTGCATTACCCCTATTTGATTTTGTATTTATAACCCTGTAATCACCTGACCAAAAGTCTTGTTCCTCCTGCCACCGAACTTCACTAATTCCCACTATATCTAACTTTAACCTATCCATTTCCCTTTTTAAATTTTCTAACCTACCTGCCCGATTAAGGGATCTGACATTACACGCTCCGATCTGTAGAACGCCAGTTTTCTTTCTCCTGATAAAAAAAGATACTGATGAGTAAATAAAGTACCCACAGTTTGAATCCGTTTCAGAAAGTATACAACTGCTTGTGGCCAAGTTCTCTGCAGTTAAAAAGCAACATGTCATTGAGTGTACACAGATAATAAAATCTGCCAAAAAACCTAAGTCTGTTTATATAAGCAACATTGAGTGACAAAATGTCAAACCTGTGCTTAATAGTTCCACTGGGATGGTTGTTCCAAATTTCTTAGCTTGGGGAAACATCTTACTCAGTATTTAGAGCACTGCTAAATTCATCAAAATTAATTTATGCATTGATGGATCATTTTAAATGTTACCTTACCTGGTAGAGATAGCCATTTCATGAATGCTCTGTAAAAACCGCTTTCCAGCACAAGTGACGAAATTATCAAATATTTCGAAAGATTTTTTATCATGGTTTGATATATGGAAATGTTTCCTTGATTGCACATATAGATTATCCAATAACACACATTCAGCCATATCAGATACCACTCACATTCTAGAAATGACCAAGTATTGCAGTGAGGGCACCAATTTTAAATATGTTCTGCCACGAAATGTTCAGACAGATGCTCTAGAAGCGAGATTTGGAAAACAGCGAACAATGGAAGGATCCCAATAATTGGTATCTTTGGTATTTTGAGAAAGGCATTTGACATTCACTTCAAGCTAAGAATTGAGACCTTGCTGCCCTGGGAAATTCCATCATCTGCTCTTCGTGAAGTTGGAATAGATGCACATTCTTTTAAAACTGACTGAATAGATGATGTGAACTTACCTCCATCACCACCAACAAACATTTACAGTATAATAGATTTCAGTGAGGAACGAGTTCAGTCTGTTCAGGAATACTTTCCTGTTTTCACATACTTGTCAGGGTATTATGCCAGAGCTGTTCTTAAGAAGCTGAGATGTGAGACATCAAAAACATAATTAGAGCTAAATAAAAGACTTTTAGTAATAGAAAATGATGAAGATGTAAGAAAAGTGGACAGAAGGAGGTCATAATGTCCTAATAATGAGTTCGTTAATGCTGTTATTTTTATTTATTTGGTTGTTAAAAACTTGGTGTCTAGAGAACATGAAGTCAGCTTCATGAGATGCCCTTCCCAGAGGAATTTACTGTTGATGTGATTAAAAGAGAAGACTTCTACCTAGGGGATTTTCTTGTAGTAAGCTAGATCACACAGATCACAGCATTCTTCAGTGTGTAGTGAAATTGGGTGTAATATGTTTCTCAATAATTATGTTAAAAAGTTAACGTAGCCATAACCGTAGTAACAGCTAAGAGAGAACATTGTCAACTGTAAAGTAGTTTGGAATAAATTTTGTGACACGTAAACCAACACTTACATTTGTCATTTTCCCCTCTCTCCAAATTTTCTCTTACCGATATGCATAATTGTATTTTCAACACTGAATGTGCATAATACTAAGCCTATATTTTACTTACAAAGATTTCTTTTCATTAGCAGCAGTATTCTCGTACATATGACACGGACATAAGGACGTATCAGATTTATGAAATATCTCTTTTGGCTTTGTTGATTAAAACTTGGTTACATGAGGGACTAAACTATCCGAGCGACAATATCGATACGATCTCTAGTGAGTCATTTATGTCTCCGTGAATTACAATTTTGTCAAAGTAATTAAACTTGTGATCACCGTAATAATTACTGCATCCTGTCTGCTAACTTTTACTAAAACTATATCACACTAACAGCTATAGCATACTTTAAAGGCTATGGTGTATGTCGGTTTCACTAGCAATGTTTTTCTTAAGAAGCAGTAAAATTTTGTATTTGATCTCATACCCAATAGAAGGAAATCACAGAGAGTTGCAGCCAACGTGTCATGCATTTGGCACTATAGCCTACAGGAATGGCACAGTTTCTTTGTAAATGGCACACAGACTGACAGTCGACAACTAAGTCTGTTACGCTCTCATGGAAGAAGTACACGTTCTTGTGCTGATGCTGGTTTGCAGCGACAGCCTAGTGGCGGTGACGTCACAGTTGTGATTTGTTTCTTGTGTCTTCGTTATCATATTCTCTCTTGAAGGGTACAACGGTTGATACGTTATTAACTGACTTTATAAATGGTAACGTCTCTGCGATAAGTTATCAGCGCCTCGTAACCATGAAACGGCATACTGCGGATTACAAAATAAGCTGTTTCATGTTTAAATTGTCAATTATTGACGATAACAACTCATTCCTAAGAACACTCTTATACGAAGACATTAATCGTCGATAAATCATTATGTGACTTTTATTATAGCAATGATTATAATAAATCATTCCAAGAACGACGTTTTCTGTAGACATCCCGTACGCGAAGGTATAGTCCTGTGAGAGGCCCATATTGAATGCAAACGAAATTTGATAGCTGTGGTCGATTTTTGCGTATGACGTCAAAATTACGTCACGTGTGCAAGAAGTAAAGTGAAACGAGTGTTACCTCATTTGTTGTGAAGAAAGAAATACAGGCAGAGATTTCAATACCATGACCTCCTTCATAACGTTTCATTTTCAAACAGTCAAATAATTCTTTCTGTTTACAGTGGTGAAATGTTATTTCAAGCGATTAGTTACTGTGTCGAAATAAACACTGTGACACATCCAATTGCAAGTACATGTCATTTTAGAGTAACATTGCACCAGCAAAAAATTACCACTTTTTTAGTACGCTGATTATTCTGAATTGGGGCCTTATAATTATGTTAACGATTTTTTTTGTTCCCCTTGATTTGCAGCATTTGTTAATTAAGTAGATAATTCGGAAGCTAGTGTTTTGAGGATAATAAAATATTTCATGCAAAATGACTGCCATCAATAATAGTGTTCCTAGGCGAATGTACGTATGGACCTAGCACAGCTGAGGTCAGGCAGTCTGCGGCTGAGGGTAAGTGGAGGAACACCTGTGTCTCTTGTCGTGAGCTGTGTGCCGTAGTACCATAACAAAGATTCTGAAATATTCGCGCTATTTGTGTACGGTTCGTTTTATTCAACTATGGCCTTCATTTGTGACTTTTTTGACAGTAATCAATAATTAACTCCGAGTGAAAACTTATTAGAGGAACATCCGTGATTATTGACTCTCATGTACAATGACCGCTTAGCAGAGCAGTGTTGACGGACTTGATTATTTTTGTGGGAAATTTTGGAGCCAGTGCAGCTACCGAGAAGAACAATAGAGGCTTATGCAGAAGGAAGTAGAATTGTTCTACACTCTTCCAAATTATTCGAAGAGTACTGTAGGTGCAACTATAAATTGTTTCGAGTTCTCTAAATGTGTATGAGGGCAGTGATATGGTGAAGTAATAGGTTAAATGTTTGTCACAGGTGAATTTTTTTCAGCTACTGGACTGTGTCGTGTGGTTACTAACACTAGGACAATTTAACAATCTATGAACCTGTGTAGTAGGTAGTACTCTGCATTCCTTTGATTCGAACTATATGTGAGACACAAATCTGGCAATATCGGTGAACACTTTACACTGAGAGTGTAATTAAAGATTAAAGTGTTTTAAGTCTACCTCTAGTGTCGACCACAATATCGCTATTGACTATTAGTAGAAGTAACATCTTTCAGGAAATTTTGGAGCCAGTGCAGCTACCGAGAAGAACAATAGAGGCTTATGCAGAAGGAAGTAGAATTGTTCTACACTCTTCCAATAAGCCGCAAATTAAAACAGTACTGTAGGCTTACTATGTTTTTCTTTTACAGACTGCAGAATGACAGAAACGTCCAAAACCAGGTTCTCAGGAATATGGCACGAAACCGGTCATTCTAATGAAAATCAAGAAGATATTAGAAGAAATTACTTCTCGACTAATTGGACACAGGAAAGCCGCAAGGAAGTATTACATTCCAAGACAAACCATTGTGAACAATTTGAGAAACAAGACTGACGGAAAAGCTGGAAGGCGCACTGTTCTTACTCAGACTGAAGAGAGATGTTTTGTCAAAGACTGTATCATTGTCAGTGACACAGTTCTTCCAATATCAGCATCTGACTTCAGGAGCATGGTTAAATCATGTCACCTGAAAAAGAACAGTGGACTGCCTTGCTGATAATATGCTTGAATTGGCCTGGGGAAAGGCATATTTAGAGAGACATAGTTCTGAACTGTCTCACAAATTTACAGTCAATATTTAAACGAAGGATGCTGCTGTAAATGAGAATGTAATCAATATCTTTTTTAGAGAAATACAAAGCTGAGGTTAAAGGCGGTCCTGCTGAAAAGTTTACAGTTTTGATGAAAATGTGTTTCATGACATACCAGCAAACGAAAGCTCTTATTTCGTTGGACATGTCGACGTCCTGAGAAAACTGAGGACACCTCAAGACCGTGCTTCACTCTTATGTTGTTGGGGAATGCAGCAGGAGAATTCCTTCCGCCTTATCTTATTGATAAACGTAAACGAAAATGGACTGACTGGATATACAGTCACCTCCTGGAACGCAAATAAACACAGCAGAGTGGGTGGCTAGAACAGAGTTGATTGATAATTGAATTCAAACTCACTTCCTCATGTTTGCCTCAAATAAGGAATGAAGGAGATTAATATTTTAAATATTCTCTCTTCTCAAATCTCAATGAAATCTTCAGAGCTTTGTGAGAAAAAGAACATACAGTTCATTTGCATTCCACCGAACGCTACTAGTCTTCTGCGATCTTCGGATCTTGTTTATTTTTCTCCTCTGAAGAGATTCTTTGTTACAGCGTTTTCTGAAGGGTACATTTAGCGGCGCATTGGCGAATATTTTGCGTTTAGGTGAACAGACAACTACTACAAATTTAGTGAAAGGATTGTGAAATGTGGATATTAAATGCGATGGGAAACTTAGAGTATCTCCCTGTTGCGCTAGAAAGAAGTTTTGTGTTATGATACATGTGGGAACTGAATTCCAGAAACGTTCGGAGACGGCGAGAAAGACAGTCAGACTCTAATGTGAGGATCGCCAAAACGTATATGTTCCCCATAGAACCAGGGATGATATGGACATTGTTTCGGGAGAGGATGTGCATGAAAAAGAAAATAGCATATTTCATAGCCATGTTCTTATTTAGTTTGAAACGATGTTTAATTCGCCTAAACTTTGAAGAGTGGTTTATATTTCATCAGTCTGACCCTTAGTGGGGAACTAATGTATCAGTAAAGAAGTCGATGTTCTTGCATACAGGTGTTAATACTACATAGTTAACCAACATGTAGTGCCGTGAGCAAAAGACTAACTACCGCCCTGCCATCTGTTGGCAACGCCAGGCAACAGTTGTGTGGCCCGCCTTTCGCCGACCAGTAGTAGCCGACAGCTGGAAGTCACATTTATTTCGCATTTTGACGTCTTGTCAGATAGTGTTTGAAGTAGAGTTCAACTCCACAATAATATATCTCTTGTTCTTTAAAGACTTTGATGTAAGGGCTCGAATATTTGCAGTACTTATCACAAAAATATTTAATACTCGTTATGATAGTTCGTGGCTAATGCTATATAGTTCGCAGCTATTGCGTATCAATGCAGGAAATATTGTATATTGAATCCATTTCCGTATATTATAATTTTTGAAGAGGTACATTTTAAAATGGTTTGTACCTCGTAACGTGGGTCAAGCATTTGCGGTGTATGTGTTATATTGTTAACATAGATCTACGGAGTGGGCTGTCTTGCTTATGAGATGGTTCATATTATGTCGGATGAATGAGGACACTTGAGGATTTGAATGCCATGTTGTGAACATTATTTAAAATTAGGTAATCGTGTTCATCATACAGAGTTTCATTGAAATATCAATATGTTAATCCGTTCACAATCCAGAAGCACTATAACTGACGCGTTTCGAACGAGCAAGACAATTATTCTGCAAGAAAAAAAGAAAGGCGCTATAAAATGTTCTACAATGGTGATCATTTCCCTTGTAACGTGTAACATAATAAAACGTGCTTCAACTTCTTTCTGTTGCATCAGAGCACTTTCGATACTGGAATAGAATTCGATGAATGGAGAACTTAAGCCCATTAAAAATGTTCGATTGAGGGCGAGACGAACGACATAACCAGGCAGTCCGACGTCACATTCAGCTCTCGATAGCCAGGCGTGCAGAAGACTTCAGGGGGTTGAGCCCACAGCTTCTGATACACAGGTCTCACGGTCAACTGTGACGTCATTGCTGATAGACCGTCGCTGATTGCCGCAAAAGCCTGCAGTTCTTTCGTGAAAGTGTAAAAAAATCACGAGACTTAGTTCTCGACTATCAATCTGTGTGCCACTTACAATGAAACTGTGCCGCTCTTTTATCGGTTAAAGAGACACTATGCCTTTCCTGTATGCTGTTGTGCAAAATGCATGTTACGCTGGTTGCAATGTTCTGTGATTTCCTTCTATTATGTTTGAGATCATTTGCAGAATTTTACCGTTTGTTAACAAAAACGTTGGGAGTGAAACCGCCATACGCCACAGCCTGTAAATTATTCTACGTGATGGAGATAGTTTTAGTAAAACTTATCAGATAGGATGGAGTAATTATTCTGGTGACCATAAGCTTAATTCCTTCGACAAAAATATAATTCACTGAGACATAAATGACTCACCAAAGATAGTATCGATGTTGTCGTCGGGATCAGTTTAATTGTAGACCCTCATGTAACCAAGATTTAACCAAAAAAGCAAAAAGAAAGATTTCATAAATCTGACACGTCCCTCTGTCTGTGTCATCAGAACTGTCAAATATGTACCAGCATACTGCCATTAATGAAATGAAATGTTTATAAGTAAAATATAGGCTTAGTATTATGCACTTTCAGTGTTAACAACGCAATTACACGTATTGAGAAGAGAAAATTAGGAATGAGAGGAAAATGACAAATGTAAATGTTTGTTAACCTGATACAAAATTTATTTCAAGCTACTTTACAGTTGACAATTTTCCCTTTTTGCTGTTATTACCGTTATCGCTAATTATTGAGAAACATATTACACGGTACTTTTACCACCCACTGAAGAATTCTGTCGTCTATGTGATCTACCTAAGAAAACTTCCTTCCGAAAAAGTCTTTTTTTTTAATTTCATCAGCATCTAGAATGAAAAAGTAAATTTCCCTGGGAAGGGCATCTAATGAAGCTGTGTTGAAGTTCTCGGGAGACCAAGCTATTACCAACCGAATAAGCAGAAATAACAACATTAATAACCTCATTACCCTGCATTGTTTTCTAATGCTGATAATATATAATCTCTCTATAAATATGTTTTACATGTTGTAACACGTCCTTTTTATTCCAGGTTTTAGTTATCCGCTCGGTGGCGGATCTGATGAGCAGCCCAAAATTAGATAATTAATTAATGTGACCGTGTACCTAATGGGCTAGCAATCGAATTGGACTGCTCAGGAGGTGTTACATTCCGTACTATCCCCACAAATATGGTAATAATTATGGTTCGGTGGTAATGAGGACAGCAAACACAGTTTCATGAACAAAACCTATATTTTTAGCAAAGCACAAAAATAAGAGACAGCCACTGCCTTCGTCAATACACTGTTAATGACGGCTAATCTCATCACAGGTCTCTTTAGTTATTGTTAATCGTCACACGCAATATCCAATCACTGTAATCCAAGTAATGCCGGCGCGGTAGACGCGGGAGTATAATAGCGGCACTCAATCTCACTGTAATCACTTTATAATAAAACTTTCTCACTTTCCCGCATAATTAATGCAAAGGGGTTAAACCACGGCGTTGGCCACTCCCTTTGCCGGTAAATAGCAATAATTTCTGCTGGCTTTTTGCACAGCTATTCCCGCCTCGCGGGAACCTAACACACCTTCACGGCATCCTCCACACAACTAACTTCGCACTGCTTTCCACCCAGTTATTCCCGCCTCGCGGGAATCTACCCAAGCCGTCCACTCGGCACTCCGGGGAATCCCCTCTAGCTCGCGCGTCCTGCACACACTACTCGATATTTGCCCTGTCGACCTGTGTGAGCGCAAGTTTTAATAGTAAGGGCCTGCGGACCCCTTACATCCCCGCCCTCAAAAACTTCTTTTGAACCACAGGTGAAAAAGAATCGGCTAGGGATTTAAAAACATAGTTACATTGAATCAAAACATGCAATACAAATTATTAATGAATTTACAATTTTTCAAAATAATCCTGGACTCCGGTAGTGGGCTGTCTCCACAACAATTTCTACAAAAAAGGTTAGTACATCACATAAATGGCATTGTTCAAAATTACAAATTTTCAGTTCAACCAGCAAGTCGTCCATAGTCCAATATCAAAAATGAAAACATACACAGCATATACACTCAAAAATTCATACCTAAATACAGAACATATGGATTATTATTACAACATAGTTATTACAAGTTTTATATTCATTCTGAGATAGTCTTTGACATGAAATATGCAACTCTAACTGTAATATAACACAAAACCCAAATGTAAATAAACACTTCCCTCTCAGTTGTCCATTTTACAACTAATTGTCCTAACCATGTCTTAACATGTTTATTTTGGGTCATTATAGCCCTCACTTTAGACCGGACCTCATCTGGAGTGTCATTCGGTTTTGCGGTTCCTCCGCCTCTTCCTCGGAAATCAGACGAATGATTGATGTGGATTCTTGGGTCATTACTCCTTTTTCTGTTTCGATCCTTAGCTTGCTTGTATTTCTGTGATTTAATATACTCCAACTGCTCCAGTATCTTCATTAAGGCCTCTCTGCCTTTAATCGGGCTCCTGGATACGGTTCCTTGTCTTTTCTGATTCATTCTTCTTTTTATTGCAGATATCATTACGTTGTCATTCAGGGGTTGTTCCAAAGTCTCGTTCCCTTTCCACAAATGTTTGGCAATTTCTTCAGACGCTCCTTTCCAATCACTAAGTGGTTTGCATCGTAGTGGGTCCTCAAGTGCTGCACATTGACGACTCTTGGGCCAGCATTTCTTCACTAATTCTCCTCCAAATTGATCATTATCCGTAGTCCCTTTCTTCCTCTTGATTCCACAAGTGAAGTCCTCACCTTCGATTGCACCCCTCTGGTAATCTTCTCGCTGCATGGCTACAGCATCTCTCAGATTTATTGTCAATTGTTTTTGCTTTTCGCCTATCCCCTCAATCACATCGTTACATTGGTTCTGCTTCTGTGTCATTTCAGTGATCCTTTCTTCCATATCGATTCCGGTTTCTTCAACATCTTCTTCTATCTTCTCAACCATGTCGTCGCCTTGTTTCTGCATCTGCGTCACTTCGGTGATCTTTTCTTCCATTTCGGTTCTATTTTCTTCAACATCTTCTTCTGTCTTTTTTGTTAGCTCTTCTTCCGTCTTCTCCACGTCTCCCTGGACCTGTTCTATATTCGTCTGTAGTTTACTTTCTCTCTCATCGACGTTCATCTTCAGTCGTTTTGGTACTTCCCGTATTGCCTTCTTCAGATTATTTTCCATCTCTGTGTACGAAGTCCTGATTTGTCGTACTATAGTTTCCTTTAATGACTCCAAGCTTGCTTGGAATTCTCGTGAACTCTTCTCTATTGATGCGTTAGTTTCTCGTATACTTTTCTCCAATGATTCTCTTAGTATTCTTCCTCCTTCTTTATTTTCTTGTGAATTCTTTTCTAACGGTTCTCGTAAATCTTCCCTTAGTGATATGTTATTTTCTTGTGAACGCTTCTCTAACCTTTCTTCCCTCTCTCTTCTTTCCTTTCTAGTTTCCCTAACCTCCTTTAGTGCTTCTGCTAACATCGCTCGTATACCTGCCTCCTCTAAAACTGGCTTAGTTCTCATTGTTTGTTTCGATGTCTCAGGATAACTAGTTGAATGTGCTGATGGGCTTGCTAATGACAATCCACACTCACTGATTCCTGAATCATCTCTGTCTCTCTGTCCTACCCCTTTTCTTTCAACTATTGCCTCACCGACCTGCCTATCTTCAGAAGACATTTTCGATTGATACTTAATGCCCAGGCAAGTATTACAAAATAACCTCCAATAATTCAAAACACTCCCAATTATCATGAACCTACTCAAACAGTACCTGCAATTTCTTTAGTTAATTCCCAAAATGATACCACATGCATAAGTATTAATCATAATAGCTCTCAAAAATCTAACTTCAAGAACAATTTTCACATACACAATTTATGCAAATTTTTTTAAACAAGATAATCATAACATTCACAACATCTATAACTGCACATTCATCAAAACCATTATCATTTATACAATGCAGTGTGCACCAATAAGCATGCTATAGTTCAAAATATATTTCGCAACTTTCCTGAAATTACTGCAATTGAGCACTTTTCCCAATGTAAATACCAGTTAAGAATTGTTTATTTATTGCGAAGACTGCACACTGCAATTTACTGTTATTTTAACTCGTCGTCTTCACTCACCAACCGACGTTACCGCGAGTCGCTATGTTTTGACGTTTCGGATGGGTGTGGTCATGCCGCCGCTGGAGTTCGCGCGAAGTTGAAGACCAGTTGTCAGACGACGTAGTTCTCCGTCGGCCGCCCGTGGCGTTGCAGGCGGGCGTAGTTCGTCGTTCAGCCGCTAGATGCCGGGACTGCGCTCGCTGTCTCGAAGTTGCGTCGCTGTGTAGTAGGAGGTCGTGTGGAATCACCTCGCGGGTCGAAGCTCTTTGGCGCGACTGCTACGTGGCTTTGCGTGACGTCACTCCCTACTTGCGTCGCCACAATACGTTATCGTCAGCATACCAGTTTATGGGTCCACATGAAACCGTCCGATTTTCACCGTTCAAAAGGCAATTTCGGTCAACATGTTATCATTAAACACCTTTCTAACAACTTCTGTGACGAAATCTTGACTCGTCCCACTATTTTATTGTTCACACGTGTCTCTTTTTTAGGTCCACTTTTCACAGTTTTTCACGCGGATTTTCGCATTTGTACTTTGCAACACCGTTTAATATAGCCCGCAAAACAGTTTAGTCACAATCTTGCGATATTATTACTTCGTATTGTTCAAAAATTACACTGTTCCTTATCGCGATTTTAACGTTCATGCACTGTCCCGATTCCACATTGAAAATTTTGTTTTCTCGTCCGAAAATTGCACTTGTTCTTTTCACGGTAAGCCAACTGTGTTAACACGATTCGTCCGAAAATTGCAGTTGTCCTTTCACGGCTCACCAACTGTGTAACACTGCGTTCGAAAATTGCATTAGTCCGAGTCCTGTCCACGGTAAGCCAAGGTGTAACACGTCCTTTTTATTCTAGGTTTTAGTTATCCGCTCGGTGGCGGATCTGATGAGCAGCCCAAAATTAGATAATTAATTAATGTGACCGTGTACCTAATGGGCTAGCAATCGAATTGGACTGCTCAGGAGGTGTTACATTCCGTACTATCCCCACAAATATGGTAATAATTATGGTTCGGTGGTAATGAGGACAGCAAACACAGTTTCATGAACAAAACCTATATTTTTAGCAAAGCACAAAAATAAGAGACAGCCACTACCTTCGTCAATATGTTAATGACGGCTAATCTCATCACAGGTCTCTTTAGTTATTGTTAATCGTCACACGCAATATCCAATCACTGTAATCCAAGTAATGCCGGCGCGGTAGACGCGGGAGTATAATAGCGGCACTCAATCTCACTGTAATCACTTTATAATAAAACTTTCTCACTTTCCCGCATAATTAATGCAAAGGGGTTAAACCACGGCGTTGGCCACTCCCTTTGCCGGTAAATAGCAATAATTTCTGCTGGCTTTTTGCACAGCTATTCCCGCCTCGCGGGAACCTAACACACCTTCACGGCATCCTCCACACAACTAACTTCGCACTGCTTTCCGCCCAGTTATTCCCGCCTCGCGGGAATCTACCCAAGCCGTCCACTCGGCACTCCGGGGAATCCCCTCTAGCTCGCGCGTCCTGCACACACTACTAGATATTTGCCCTGTCGACCTGTGTGAGCGCAAGTTTTAATAGTAAGGGCCTGCGGACCCCTTACAATGTGTCGTGTCTCAGATTCTTAAGAACACCATTTGCACAGTGCCCTGACAAGTATGTGTAAGAAAAGGCAAATATTTCTGAACAGACTGAATTTGATCCTCTCTGAAATCGATTACACTGTCAAAGTTTGGTGGTGGGGCCGTGAGTCGTGCTTGGGTAACTCAGTTGGTAGAGCACTTGCCAGCGAAAGGTAAAGGTCCCGAGTTCGAATCTCGGCCCGGCACACAGTTATAATCTGCAAGGAAGTTTCAATATTAAAAATGTTCCACCATGCACAAATTAATTTTGATGAATTTAGCAGCGCTCTCGAAACTTTCAGTAAGATGATGTTCCCCCAAGGCTACCAAACCTTGAACAGTCCTCTCATTGAAAATATCAAGCACAACTTTGAAATTTTCTCACTCCAGGTTGTTTTTAGGCAGATACTTTAATTTTTTTGGTAAAAATTTGTTATCTGTTTGTACTCCACGTCATGCAGAGAATTTCGCCATAAGGAGTTCTTTGCTTTGTGAAACAGTTTCAAACTGTGGGCACTTTATTATCTGATCTGGATCTTCTTTATCAATCCAATGGTATGTGACACATTTTAATATGTGAACGAAATGTTAAACTAAAAAAGGGGTTGTATGTCATTACAAAGAAGATTGTAAACAATTGACAGTTGAGAAGGGGAAGCAAAGAATGACGTGACCCATGTGTTAACTGAACTTTTGTCACTAACATCACAGACTAATCAGTGAACAACAAAGACTGATTCACAAATAAATACAAGCTTGTGTATTGAATACAACAGTTAATTGCCCCCTAGCTGCTCAACTGCTGAATGTGTTTGAAAATGCAGACAAATCCTATGCTGTATGTTAGGATGGGGTAGCGCAAGACAATTTGCGCTCCTTATAAACTCGTAAGTGTGTGGTGATATTGAAAATAAAATTCTACAAGACATAATGCAATCTGGCGAGTAACTGTAACCCTTCTTTTGGACACCCATTCATTTCACTTGCTAACAAATAATTTAATATTCCTACTTTTTGAGTTTTATCAAAAAAATTTAACTTTTTTTTTTCAAATAATTGGTTATGAATAGTAAGTAGTCCGTTTCTGAAGTATCTTTGTTCTCTCTGACGGTTTTCCAAGTTATGTATAACGTCAATTAAGTCATTTAATCCTACTTTGCATGACCTATATTTTCTGCACATTTACATACCCTGGGTCCAATGGACCCATAATGTATAAATCGAGAATTTAAATAGAAACGTATTCTGTGGACATTAACATGCAGAAATATTTTGTTTTAAAGCTTATCAGTATAATAGAAGACAGCTGCGATTGTTTTTAACAGTTATACTGAAAAAAAAAGCCACCAGTATTATCACAGACTGTTCTCGGATCAGTGGCTATAGTATTCACGAAGAACAAATCAATAAGGAAACAAGGATAATAATTTTTACAGTTGTCTCGCACCACACTGCTATGGTCTTGCCACACGTTTTGTGCATTTAAAGAACACTGTCCTTTGGAGCAGGACACAATAAACAGCGACTCTTCTGATGACTGACAGTGCTGCTATTGTTACTACTGCTGTTTTGTGTTATAGGAATAGTAATAAACTTCTCCATATCCAGGTATATGGATTTCTGTTGAAGGGGGTTAGACGATCTTCTGTTCATAAACAGTTGGATCAACTCCACTGAAAGGTCCTTGATGAAAAGTCTCCTCCTGCGTAAAGTCGCTTTGTGATACGTGGAATGTTGTGTTTTGTAATGAATAAAGGCATTTCGAGTGTGTGCATTCCTTATGTTGCACCAGAGAGCCCTTGGCCTCCGTTTGGTTCCTCTTTGCATGTATAATCCATAATATTCACACCATCCTTCGTTCGGTTATAAGATTTCACAATCTCAGGGGTCAGGTTTGGATACTGTTCATCTATAGATTTATCATGATGCGTGGTACATAGGACTACACACTTGTTTCTCGTTCTTGATAATCGAACCTTCGTCATTTCTTTTGTAAATGCAAATAGACTTGAATTTTCTGCTCTGCTCCAAGTAGGCTTAATCTCTTTTGGAATTTCTGTTTTATTCATCCTCATTGTTCCCACAACAATAAGGTTTTGTCACAACAGATTTTCTGCCAATTTTATACTTGTAAAATAATTATCTACAGTAACATTTCTGGCTGTACCAGCAATATTGCCTGTAAGCATCTTCACTGTGGTAAGGCCAACATTTTTCTGGGGTGACTAACCTGGTTCTCTTCCTGTGTACACAGTCCTGTCAATGGCATAACCAGCTTAGCTTCACACATCCAGAATATTTTCATTCCATACTTTCCAGGCTTGTTTGGCATATACTGCACAAATTCACAATGGCTCCTAAATGCAACTAGGTGTTCATCCACAGCGACATTACTTTTAGGTATCATTATTTTCTTGCATTGTCTGGTAAATATTTTCCATACATAGTATATAGCAGCAAGGTTATCGGTTTGTAACCTAGCCTCTTTCTTCTTTTGTCATCAAATCTAATGAATCTTCTTATTGCCTCAAACCGATTCACAGACATTGTAGCACTGTATAACGGATTGGAAAATGTGCATGAAAAAATTCCCTAATTGGAACATCCCAAACCTTATCTGCGCCATTATTAAGTAAAATTACCCAGAAGGCGAACATTTCGTCTGTAGCTTCATCATTCCAGTTTATTTTTTTGGTATACAAAGTCTTCTTGCTTCTAGGTTTGTGCATCTCACGATTTCATCCGCAATAGTTAGAGGAGTAAATAAATCCTAAGCATCTTTGGGAGTGTAAGTGATTACGCCCCTTGCTGGTCTTGGAATATTTATTCACCAAATTATGTGCAGGCATTTTATTTGGCACTGGGGGCACTAAACCCATTGCATACCATTTGGGGCAATATATATGGTAGCATTTTCACTGCTTATTTGTCCTGAGGCATTATTACCTACGCCATCGTCATCATCATTACGATCATCATCGTCACTAACATCATCATCACCACCAACACTACGTTGTCCTTCACTCAGAGAGCTGCATGCCGTTGCCTAAGGAACAATTTCACGGTTTTATTCTGCAAGGAAATCATCATCTTCAGCTCCCCACTGACTAACAGCTGATTCAAAATTTGGGTTTGATAAGCGTATGCTATCTCCATTCCTGCTCCTATTTATAGATGTGGATTCTGATATTATATCTGAAAAAATGTGAAGAAATAACCTCTCTTCTTCTGTAGACTGTAGGACTGTAACTCATTTTATTGTTTAGTTTTACAAATGACACTTACCTTTCTTCCGAGTTCCTATCGAATATCAAACACACCACTGCTGTGCAGCAGACTCCCACAACATTATACTCGTAATAATCCACTACAGGATTTCGCTCTATTACACCACACAGGAGTACACCATCTGTTTTGAGCTGTAACAATATATTTCCTGCAATGAAAACAATGTGTAGGTGTACTAATAATGTATTCTCTGTATTTCAACAAAACGTAATCGGTTACAGCCCAGTCTAATTTGATAACGCTGCAACATAAACCATAGCTATATGTATATAACAGGTTATATAAGTATGTGGTATAAAGATGACAATGTACGTAACACTTAAAACTGATGACACGGATTTCTAATGGTACATTTAATGTGTTACTGAATACTGCAAGAGAGCATACCCGATGAGTTGGGCCACAATTTTAAGTCTTTGATATTGTAATTAAAAGTTACTACTGTCTGCAGGTCTGTTGGACTCAGGGTATGCATACCAGGTTCAAATGGTTTATTGTTAATGGGAACTTCCTTGTACCAGGTTTTGTGGTTACACATTACCAAGATGTAACTGCATACTTGGGCCAGTATTCACCACAACAGAACATTAAAGTGTAAGAGTAACTGTTGTTTCTATTAGAGCAAAACTAATGACACTATCTGACTTTATAGTATGCCACTCTTTGAGCAGCTTGATCCCCTCCAAGCACTGAAGAAAAACATTCAAGTCTACGAAATGTCTTTCCTGTTCATACTGGGCATAAGTTGTTACATTGGCTACAATAGCTAGTACTTAGTGTCTGTTTTCCAGGCTCTTCCAATGAAAAAGGAGGTGACGAAAGGTACTCCAGAGAGTTAGGTTGAATCCATGGTACAGTTGCCGGTCTAAGGTGAGGTTTCAGAAGAGGCACAGAATATTTCTTTCCTGTGGATGTGTAGAAATATTCACCACGTCTCTGAATGAGGTCATCAGCGAAATGGAGTTTGCAGACCTTGAAATTTTACAAAAACATTTTATTAGCTACAAGTGATAATGCCCAAGGGCAAGGTTGCCACTAACGCACAGATGCTATTAGTGTCGGTTACTTTCAGAACAAATAGTTCAATACTGACTCGGTATTTTGAGTTATAAAGCTGCACAAATAAATCACAGTCCGCTACTGATTCGGTACTATATACAGTGAAATAGCTCTGTTATAGATTGGCATCAGGTCAACTGAAATCACGTTGTTCCTGAACAACTGGACATCATGCTAACACGAACACACGACAAGTTGTTCTTGCTCTCTGTATTAAAGCCCTCATACCATGACACAATCTAAGTGACTTGTAAAGACGCTGAGCTTACCTTTGAATTCTGGGTAACATGGAAATTTTCATGATGTATTGCAGTGAGCTATCCAGTTCTGCTGGAGTTCTGACATTTTGGGAGAAAAAAACACCGCTAATCGTGGCTCATTTCCATAATTTCGTCTGCAACGAGGTACACAACATATCTACACCATTTCGAATCACTGCACTTAACTGTCGCATATATCAAGAGTGTAAATAAAACAAAGTAAGAAATGCATGCAACTATGAAAACTTTAATTGGTTAAGACATGTTCCTGCAAAACGCAAGAAAACGGAACGAAATCAGCTACGGCTGGTCCTGCCATCGAGCGGTACGCCACGTAACTACACCCTGTTGCAAGTCGGCGCAACAAGATGGCAGCACGGTAAGTAGCCTCATGTTTGTCCTGACTGATCGTTACTCGACGTGCAGTTTTTAGCGTATAGCTTGCCACCTGGAAACAAAGCCTCACAGCATGCGTTGTGACATCACGACAGGAGTCAAACAATATCTGCACTTTGGGATGCCCTGCAACATGGAATGTCCATTTAAGTGAATGTATCATTACTTCCTTCGTCTTGCACAAACGTAAATTATCATTTAAAACTACGTAAAATAAATATGGTCATAATTTCCTTTACTGATTCCTATTATCACTGCAAATCTCATGTTTGCAGTATTTCGACTTTTTTTAAGTGCAGCATTGTAATTTTAACACAGGCTCGTAGATTGACAAAACATAATTTGCACCATTTTGTGCTACAATTAGCGGTCCACGTATTCGCATTTTTATGTTAAAACGTATATGTTTCATCAGAATAAAACATTAACATCTCTTAATGGGAAACGGGTGCAGATGTGAATCACTAATTGTAAAATATAGAGGCAGCATACCATGTTCATTTTCTATTAATAGAAAATTATCGAATTAGCTGAAACCTAGCCACCAAAATTTTCTTTCATACAAACATACATCTAAAGAGCAGCACACAAATCAATGCAAATATTTTGGAATCTATTGATTCATGTAATGTCATCAACGAGTAAGAAAACACACATTCATGACCCTTAAAAATAATAGAGATATTCTGTTACACACACAGGCAGAAAAAAAAGCACACACACAGAAAGCGAGGGGTGGGAAGAAATGGAATAATTATTTTAAAATATAAAAGTGACTTTTTATTTCACCTCATAATATGATTTCCAATACACTCTCCTACATATCAATAAAAAATTCAAGTATGGTTTAATGATGTTTTTACTTCTTTAAAAAACTTTTAAATTTTTCTTCATAGCTGCATAATTTCTTCTCTTAATATGATTATTTAATATGATATTTACACAACAGAGCAGTATGGAACACCTGATAGATTCAAGACTATGTTCGTTTTTTACATTGAAATCCACCAAACAAATCACTGGGAATATTACAGGATGCTACCTTCAGAAGTACACACCTTTGATTTCCCTATTGGAGAAACAAAATGTGATGTTCTTTTACATTTTTTGAAAAGTTAAATAAACATATGTTACACATGATACATCTTCTTTGGGATATGCCAAGCCTCCACGATCCTTTGCCGTTATCAAATGATCATCTTGCTTTACATCATCTGAAATAATAAATACTCACCGTGCAATACTCACAGTGAGTTTTTTTTTCAGCATTTGGTGTGAGCAGTATCTTGATATGTAGTGAAATAACGGCCATTTGTCCTCCACTATCCCTTCAACCTCATTCTCATCTACCACCAAACTTAATAAATCTGGTACTGGGATATCATTTAACTCCTGGATTTCAAAAGTTGTTTCAAAACTATATGACACGTAAATAACCACATCTCCAACTACTATAGGTTTTTGCTCAGTTTCAAAAGCCTGTCTAAGAGAAATATGGTATTTTCCCCCACTTAATTCCAAATAGTCAGTCCATACTCTTCCAAGGAGCCAATAGGACCTGTTTTTGTCAGACAGCCAGTAACTACTGAAATCAGTCAAAGCAGCTGTTGTATGTCTTAAAGCAAAGCGTGTTTCTTTAGAAAGTTTCCTGTTATCATTCAAGCCATGCCATAAACCTAACCAAGAGACAAAGCTCTTTAAAAAATCAAATATGTGATATGAATTAGAAGTTACAGTTTCCTGAAAAACATTTCTTAGCCTCTGACCCTTAAGTAATGTTTTCTCATTCACAGTACACCACTGAAGTTTTATTATTCTTATAAATGTTACAGCACATTAAAAATTTTGAATTCCTTTCTTCGAGCCTAGTCTTTGCAAAGCAACAACTGTCATATCATTAAAAATCACTTGTTTAGCATCTTGCCTTTCAATTGAATTTGGAAACAGAGATTTTAAAGCTAGAGAGTTTCTCTATTGTAATAAATCATCCTTTTCAACCTCCCTCCATGCTCCCACTGAAATCAGGAAAACACAGAATCTGCTCCTTTTCATTGAACCAGTTGTTACAAATACACTTTAAAAGATGAACTGTATCCCCAAAATACTACAGTGGGCGATCTGCAGAAGACCTTGCAGGTTGACAGTACTTTACCTTTGCTTCTGGTGGAGTGGTAAAGTTAGATATTGCTTTTCTATAAATTCAGTTATTGTCGCCCACTAACCCAACTACCTCACATCAAGCTGCTTCTAATTTAAGAATTACTTCTTTTATGTATGAGAAAACTACATAAGCCTGAATTGTTTTAAGTGGGAGAATGTATACCACATCCTTGTAAGGTGAATGTAAACTTTGTATCCTAAAAACATAAACACTGGTTGCACACAAAAAGTTGTCACTGTTGAACGCACCACCTGCAATATTCCCACCTTCGTTGTCAAGTTTTTGATGAAAGTAATAAATACTCCTTGCAAAAATAGAATTGTAACTTAAATATACTCTGTTAGTGATATACGACGCCGCTTTTCCATTTTCTGTTAAAATATTTTATTATACAGTAGATAATCGACGGTCGCAATTTGCACACGATATCTACAATGTATTTACCATAAATGAGGTCCTCTGATTTAAGTTAAATTAGTGGTTTTTGTTGCTAATTTCAATAGGTACTGGCTAACATTTTTTTTTGTATAACGTTATTTTTTGTTTTATCACGATTTTTCTTTATATCGCTACGCTACGTTTAGCCTAGACATTTACTGAAGAATACAGCAGTTATAGCGTCGCAGATGTGTTTGACGTCAGCATATGCCTTTCAGATGGCGATGAGTTTTCGTCGCTACTTATGGTGCAATTGCTCGCCGACACTCACAAGCACGTGTGAAAGTAGTGGAAACATCGCGTTACCCCGATATGTGTAGCTCAAGTTATGAGAAAGAATAGTTAGTAATGATTGTAAACATGCGCTGTTCAGTTTTAGCCACAATTATTCACATTACTTCAAAACCAACTGTCGGCGCTCGTATTTTACATTTCCGTCAACGGAGGCCGTCAGGGTATGAAACTGAACAATAACTTTAACTGTCACGGCGGATATTGTCTTAGGGTTAAGAGACTAGACAGGAATTTACAGAATTATTTACGTCTCGTTGTGCAGAAACAGATTCCTATCAGGATTCCAGTCAGTTGCTGTGGCAAAAGCTGATGCTGGTTATCATCGTAATCTTGCATTTTTGTTGAAATTTGACGCGACAGAAATACGGTGAACGTCCGAAATTCCGTCTCCGATTGTAACAAAATTTTCGACCTAGAGCTGTTTTGGGGGCACTTCTTTTTGTTACATGTCATCTTAGTTGTTGCTTTACCAGATCCTTACGGTCTGAAAACTAGTGAGCTGGTCTGAAATATAGTGACGATCACTTCGGACCTCCGATATCGGTTACGAAACATCTGTGGGTCCCGTCATAGCACGATACCCAACTGTGTGGGACCCATACCACACAGAACCGACAGCGGCTAATGTACGTCTACAGAGAAGGGCAGCAGAAATCGTGAAAGGTCTGTTTGACCCACAGGAGAGTGTCGCGCAGTTGTTGAAACAACTCAATGATGAGAGACGCAACCTGTCCCACGAGAGGTCGCCTACGACATGTCGCAGGCGACTGCTAAGCGAGGAGTCCAGAGGCGCTCTCTAGCCACTACTCGTCGCTGCCGTAAGGAGGCTGAAGGCAGAGTCAGGCCGGCCACAGCACGGAGACGTCTCAGCACTCGCCCTTAACGCACTGCGTTCGCGAACGGAACGGGAAAAAATTCAAGATTTGTTACCGTGCAAAGTACTCTCTGCCATGCACTTCACAGTGGCTTGCAGTGTACGTACGGGGATGTAGATGTAGACGTGACGGTGAATATTCGGTGCTCGTAAATACGTCGCGATGTAGATACTTCCAAAACAGCAACATGTGAACTAGTGTGTGCAGCTCCACATAAAGACAGATTCAATTGTTAGATTTGTCCGTGCGTTCTCATGCTAATTCTTGGATCGTTGAAGCATTTCTGAGGTGTTAGTGGTGCTCGGGAACTAACGATTAATGACTGGGAATATGGTTATGGAGACTGACCATAGAGTAGCGTTAGAAATCGTATTACTAATATTGCGGTAGGTGAAATAAAACAGATTTAGTTGGGATCCTAACATTTCAAGATTCTTATTATGCTTAGCATTCAGACTACCCAACCGTCAGAGTATTATGCACTGTTTACGGCTCAAACGTTTGAGCTCGCGACCGGTGGAGGAGAAACCTACCGGGGCAACTCTTACGAGACCAGAGGTAAGAAAGTCGACTACAAATCAGTTACCAGAAGTGTGGGGAGGACGCACTGGACTTCGATACGTGAATCACAAATAGGGGCACTGTGCACCCCGGTCTACGTATTGTGGCAAACGATATTTCAAACATTCATTCCGCTGTCTGTTGTGATAGAATTACGCTTTGCATCCCTGTGCGTGGATGTGTCACTAAAGTGGCAAACTATATACTGAACAAGAGCTTTTGTAGCCCTCTTGTGGTAATGTTATTGTTGGAAGCTTTACGACACTGTTGGCGGGCGATACGGCGGTCTATAAGAGAGTGGCGACGCCAGAAGACAATATCGATTTGCTTAATGACCTGCATAGGACTGATGAATGCTGCAGCCTCTGTGAGTTGACCCAGAACGTCAATGAATGTAACATATTGCGCATAGATAGGAAAAGAAATCCACTGCTGCCCAACTACACTACTGATTAAATGGTTCAAATGGCTCTGAGCACTACGGGACTTAACTGCTGTGGTCATCAGTCCCCTAGAACTTAGAGCTACTTAAACCTAACTAACCTAAGGACATCACACACATCCATGCCCGAGGCAGGATTCGAACCTGCGACCGTAGCAGTCGCACGGTTCCGGACGGCGCGCCTAGAACCGCGAGACCACCGCGGCCGGCCGCTACAAGAGAGGCGCTGTGTACCACGGAGAGTCTTGCTGCTGAAATTTCGAGAAGGGATGAGTCGGACGGCTCGTTACTTCCTGTCTCAAACATTTCGCGAAATGACCACAACGAAAAAATTGGAGAAATTAGAGCTAACGCTACCGCCATCATTTTTAGCATTCGCCTTTCGCGACAGGTATGGGGAGGGTTGGGATCAGTTGGCTACACGCTCCCATGCTTCAGTGTCACACTTGGGCCGTTCCTCTAAATGCATTATTTTTTCCTCTCTTTCAATTTTAAATCCTTAGGTCTCGTAATTATAAAACTTATCATCATTTTCTATGAATAATGCATGACTTCTTGTTTCTAATTACATATTGGACGCGAAATTCCTGTTTCCATTTCAAAATACAAATTCCTAACTATCGATGTTTTATGAAAGACTATTCATAAAAGTTGATTGACGTAAGAAAACATAACAACTTAATTTTTAACACAAAAATGAAGAACCAAATAGTCTTTATTTGGACTATTTCCATCGTTTTATGCCCCAGAGGTAGACAAGTACCGTAGAAACATGAAAAACAATCATTTTCACAGCATCGAGCACATCATACAAATGCTGCATTTTTACAGGAGAACTGACCTGGAGCCAACCTGCGGGATTTGGCCTGAGAACTAACAAGAAAAAAATGGATCAAATGGCTCTGAGCACTATGGGACTAAACTTCTGAGGTCATCAGTCCCCTAGAACTTAGAACTACTTAAACCTAACTAACCTAAGGACATCACAAACATCCACGCTCGAGGCAAGATTCGAATCTGAGACGGTAGTGGTCGCGCGGTTCCAGACTGTAGCGCCTAGAACCGCTCGGCCACTCCGACTGGCCTCTACGGAACAGGAAGTAGCCTCAGCCATTTTCGTACTGCTCATTACCAACGACAATCAGAGCACAACACTGCAGAAGCTGTAACTGCACACGATTTTTGAAATGAAAACTACGTTGCTAAAGGGTGATTAAGAAAATCGTTGATGGCTGTTACTACATTTGAATATCTTAAAGTTTCATTTAACGTAACTTAGCAGTAATACATATCTTATGTATCTTATGTTCCTAATACAGAAATAGTACCTACACTACCGGCCATTAAAATTGCTACACCACGAAGATGACGTGCTACAGAGGCGAAATTTAACCGACAGGAAGAAGATGCTGTGATATGCAAATGATTAGCTTTTTAGAGCATTCACACAAGGTTGGCACAGGTGGCGACAAGTACAACGTGCTGTCATGAGGAAAGTTTCCAACCGATTTCTCATACACAAACAGCAGTTGACCGGCGTTGCCTGGTGAAACGTTGTTGTGATGGCTCGTGTAAGGAGGAGAAATGCGTACCATCACGTTTCCGACTTTGATAAAGGTCGGATTGTAGCCTATCGCGATTGCGGTTTATCGTATCGCGACATTGCTGCTCGCGTCGGTCGAGATCCAATGACTTAGCAGAATATGGAATCGGTGAGTTGAGGAGGGTAATACGGAACGCCGTGCTGGATCCCAACGGCCTCGTATCACCAGCGGTCGAGATAACAGGCATCTTATTCTCACGGCTGTAACGGATCGTGCAGCCACGTCTCGATCCCTGAGTCAACAGATGGGGACGTTTGCAAGACAACCACCTGCACGAACAGCTCGACGACGTTTGCAGCAGCACGGACTATCAGCTCGGAGACCATGGCTGCGGTTACCCTTGACGCTGCATCAGAGACAGGAGCGCCTGCGATGGTGTACTCAACGACGAAACTGGATGCACGAATGGCAAAACGTCATTTTTCCGGATGAATCCAGGTTCCGTTTACAGCATCATGATGGTCGCGTCCGTGTTTGGCGACATCGCGGTGAACGCACATTAGAAGCGTGTATTCGTCATCGCCATACTGGCGTATCACCTCGCGTGATGGTATGGGGTGCCATTGGTTACACGTCTCCGTCACCTCTTGTTCGCATTGACGGCACTTTGAACAGTGGACGTTACAGTTCAGATGTGTTACGACCCGTGGCTCTACCCTTCATTCGATCCCTACGAAACCCTACATTTCAGGTGGATAATGCACGACCGCATGTTGCAGGTCAGGTCTTGTACGGGCCTTTCTGGATACAGAAAATGTTTAGATTGCTGCCCTGGCCAGTACATTCTCCAGATCTCTCTCCAATTGAAAACGTCTGGTCAATGGTGGCCGAGAAATTGGCTCGTCACAATACGCCAGTCACTACTCTTGATGAACTGTGGTATCGTATTGATGCTGCATGGCCAGCTGTACCTGTTCACGCCATCCGAGCTATGTTTGACTCAATGCCCAGGCGTATCAAGGCCGTTATTACGGCCAGAGGTGGTTGTTCTCGGTACTGATTTCTCAGGATCTATGCACCCAAATTGCGTGAAAATGTAATCACATGTCAGTTCTAGTATAATATATTTGTCCAATGAATACCCGTTTATCATCTGCGTTTCGTAGCAATTATAATGGCCAGTAGTGTACTTCGAAGAGCATAACAACACCAGTCTACGAGTGCTACGGCTTCTCATCAATCGTCGCGTTTGTGTTTGTTTACAACAGGTTTATTCTTATGACGAACGGAGTGTAGTAAACATGAGCTCTAAAATGCTTAACTGAAAAGGCTATGAACACACGTTCAGGAGAGATCATTTCTCAGCAGCGAAGACGAAAAAGTGTGAGAATATTGAAGAATGGGATACAACCCGTCGGCTTTGATCAATGATGTCACACGTTACCACACATCTTACATTGCAAAGATTTAAAAGCATAGACGAATGTTGAGAAACAAACATTTGAAGTACAGTGGCAACAGATCGTGCAAATGTATCATGTACATCAATATTTCGAATGTAGTGTGAGGCATATCTCTTTCTCTTACAGTAGAAAACCCTAGTATAAAGTGATATATCTGACATTGGCATGGAGTGCCTATGTTGATATATACACGAATTTTACGTTTATCAGTTTTTTCACCTTCGTTGGTACTAGCGTCAACTGAAAAATAGGATACTACTACTTCCGAAGCCGAAAAAAAGAGACAGACATAAAATTTGTATCCTGTACTTCAGGTGACCTACATAGTCCAGTGGAAGAGTACGATACTAGTACCAGCGAAGGCGATAAAGTACTTGTATCCTATATACATGTATAGGTCAGCTGAAGAACAGAATACATCCATCGTAATTCAACTGAGGTATGTGATGCCAGTTATGCGTACGTCGCTTCTTCTTCTTACGCCAGTACTTCTTCAGCTGACCTACATAGTACAAAATACGAATCGAGTGCAGAGGAAACACCAATTAGAACGACTGACTATCAGACACAGGTATAATTCGCAAGACCTACGCAAATGATTCAAAATTACCACCAGCATCAGAAATCGTACACATTAGTTATTTCTTAATAAAACATTCATTTATTCCTAGTTACGATTATTACCACAGAAAGTACCCGATTTATTACCTATGATTCGAAAATAAATTAATATCTATGACTAAAATATGACGTCATTAGTCAAAGCCGACGAGTTTTATCCCATTCTTCGTTTCAACCTGAACACCTCCCAAAATATGGAAAACAAAGAGCTGCAATAGAAGAGATTGGTTTAACAGCATCTGAGAAGACGAAGTGCTCATAGCTGTTAAGGTATGCATGTTAGAGCTCATGTTTAATAGACATTTTTGCTTCGAATGATCATTCCTGTCATATCTCTGAATATTGACCGTTGCTCCTGGGACAGCAGCAAATCGGAACGGTTATCACAAAAGAACTTTAAGTATTTATCGAAATGGGAACGAACCAAGTACCGCGAAACAAGGAAAGACTACAGCTGCGGCACAGTCTTTAACGTAAGTCACGGCGCTCCGTCTCTTTCTTGTTACCCACAGCGATTGCAGCGCACCAAGCGGCCAGGAAGTTACACTGATGAGTTCGGTGAGCTCTTTTGAAAGCGAAAGCAATGCGTAATTGTATATGTTGATGTGTAGAATGGTTTTTACAAACGGAAGCGGATGAAGCGCTGAACATTGGAACAACAACAAGAAGAAAACACCATATTTTTCTTTTTTTGGTTTCCTAACAACCCTAGCAGGTGTGAACGGCTACATTATGGAATAGTTTATTTACGATTTTCTTGTAACCTACAGATATTTACTAGAGAATGTCGTGTTCTATAGGAACAAAAAAATCGCTAGTAAACAGCAGGAGACCTGACCGTTTGCAGAAAAGCGTTTTCGGTTGCGACGGGAACTTCACAAGAAATTTCAGTCGCTAGCTTTCTCCTCCAAATGCGAGAATATTTTGTTGAAGCCGACCTACGTAGCGAGAAACCATCATTATAATAAGACAAGGGAAATCAGAGTTCGCACAAAAGATATAGGTGTTCGTTTTTACCGCGCGCTGTTCGGAGATTGAAATAATAGAGAATTATTGTGAAGGTGAGGCACTTGAGTCTGATTTGCAGAGGATCCATGTAGATGCAGTGGCGGATACATACGGGGGCGAACCACCCTCCCCCCTTGCGGGGCCGATTCGTTCGTTTCTCTCGGCAGTGGACTCGACTGAATCGAGATATGGAGTAGTTCTACTAAAAATAAAATAATTGTGCTTACATAAGGCTGATTTCCAAAATAACCCAGTTTTAGTTGTACTTTCCTGTGTAGCACGCGCGTCCGCGTGATCGTATTTTATACGTTTTTGTCTGGCACATAAATAGCTAACACACACCTACGAGTAAAGTCGCGACCATTCTAGTAACCTCGATTCGTTATCCTGTCTGGCATTTGTTCAAGAAAGTCTCGAATATTCTACTGTTTCCTTGTACACAGAACCTTCGATACGTAGCGTTATAAATACGGACTATTCGCCGAATGGGAAGCTAGTTTACATTCAGAAGCAGAAATATGAATATTGAAGAATGAATAAGTAAAAAGTCCTAGTTGTAACAAGTGCAAGTGTGAAGGCTAGTCAAGAGTGAGATTGACCAATTGATTGTGAAGTATTAATAATAGTAATTCGTAGTATTTTCTCAATAAAAATATTGTTATGAGACTCGTAACAACATTTCTACCAATAACGTAACAGTAGTTTCCCTTACCTAACTCGTAATCTACGGTAATAGTGATTTTCGAGCAAATGCCTAAAAACGCATTTTTATTACAGTAAAAGTAAAGGTAGCTCAAGATATCTATAGCGCCCCATCCTTAAGGTTCTTCTGTATCCGCCACTGTGTAGATGTAGATATATATCTACTCAAAAACGTAAAGTTTTCTTCACTGCACTTCCAGTCAAATCAGTACACGTGGAATATAGGAAACGTGTAAGCAATGCAATACCTACGTTATTTAAAGTAGCAGATAAACTACCACAACTGTAGTTCAAGGAAAAACACGTCTGGAGTCACAATAAAAGAATAAAAGCAATAAAACTGTTTCCCAATACAGATGAAACCAACTCCGTAATTGTTGCTGCGTCTGATTCACAAACAGTTAGAATCTTCAACACATTCGATTTTGAAGCAAAAGTAATTAGATTTACAAAAATATTTATGTATTAGAAAGCCAAGTGACGTGTAAGACTATGCGAAACATTAGGCTGCTTACGAAGTTGTTACGCGTCAAGGAAAGCGTCTGTTTTAATTAGAACAGACAACAAAACAAATATATTCTTCTCATGCATGAAATATACGTTTATATTCTCTTGTTTTCAGCAGAGTAAGCTACAATTATACGCATATGCGAAAGTATTACTTCATCATTCGGTTGTAGCTTTGTCATTGAACCAGGTTCAAATGGCTCTGAGCACTATGGGACTTAACTTCTGAGGTCATCGGTCCCCTAGAACTTAGAACTACTTAAACCTAACTAACCTAAGGAGAACACACACATCCATGCCCGAGGCAGGATTCGAACCTGCTACCGTAGCGGTCGCGCGGTTCCAGACTGTGTAAGTAGGCTGTTTAGGTTTTCTTATTGGTAACGCCACGTAGCGCTCTGTATGAATATCACTGGCTGTCTGTGTGCAGTCTGTGGCTAGTTTGCGTTGTTGTCTGCCATTGTAGTGTTGGGCAGCTGGATGCGAACAGCGCGTAGTGTTGTGCAGATGGAGGCGGGCTGCCAGCTGAGGTGGATGTGGGAAGTGAGATGGCGGATTTTTGAGAATGGATAATCTGGAGGTGTGTCCATCAGAAACAGTACATTTGTACGAATGGATGTCATGAACTGCTATATATATATTATGACTATTAAGGTAAATACAGTGTTTGTTCTGTATTAAAATCTTTCATTTGCTAACTATCCCTATCAGTAGTTAGTGCCTTCTGTAGTTTGAATCTTTTATTTAGCTGGCAGTAGTGGCGCTCGCTGTATTGCAATAGTTCGAGTAACGAAGATTTTTGGTGAGGTAAGTGATTTGTGAAAGGTATAGGTTAATGTTAGTCAGGGCCATTCTTTTGTAGGGATTTTTCAAAGTCAGATTGCGTTGCGCTAAAAATATTGTGTGTCGGTTTAAGCACAGTCGTATATAATTTTTCAAAGGGGACGTTTCATCATTATGATGCTATGTTTTACACGGTCTTGTGTAGCTTGAGACCAATACGCTGAGAGGAAGGCATGATAAAATTCTCCTTCACTGTGACAATCGTGAATGACCGATCGCATTCTTTCAGCTGGTTCATTCTGTAAGTACCCACACATAAATTCTAATGTGCTCTAACGACCAGTTGGGTGGAAAACAATGATAGAATTGATGGAGCCATGCTGTGGATGAATGTCGTTGTCAGAATTCTTAAATGTTTTGAATTTACGTGTAGTAATGAACAGCTTATAGTCAAAATCATCGTGTCGGCGAGTCACACATCGCTAATTGTTACTTCGTTTCGGCGGTTCCATCTCAAAATCCAATGCGCCTTGCCAATTTCTTTCATAATTTCCGAAGTGTCCTGTGTTATTATTTTGTGGTTGTTCCGTATTTCTATGTCCCTCTTCTCGTACTGGAACGCGAGTGTAATTCTTGTATTACTTGTGCCAACTGATCTTGTACTTCCTGGATTTCTCTTTTGTACTGTGTATTGATTTGATTTTGATTTTGTTTGAATTTTCTAATTTGTTCATACTCTTCTGTGTCAGTGATGGCTACAGGTCTTGTGTCATTCAGATCATCATCTACATTTGCAGATAAGTTAGTGAACTGATCCGAAAGTTCGGCTACTTTCTCCGATAGTGTACTTATTTCCTCAGTGTGTTTTTCTGAACCAAGTTTCAGAGTGCCCATTTGTGTTGAAATCGTATCTACTGTGTCCTTTAAGTTTTCTTGAGTTTTTGCAAGTTGCGTAACCGAATCGGTAGATGCAAGTGAGTCAATTTTAGCTTGCAAGGTGTCGTGATTTTCGTGAACAATAGTTTGCAGTTCTTTTATGGCTGCTTCGTGATTCTGTAATGCATTTTCATGACGCGAAAAAATAGGTTGGAAATGCTAACAAATTTGTGTTTTTACGTCATTACAGACTTTTTGACATTTCGATTCGATGTTATGTAACTCAGAAGTTAAATCTTCACGTGTTTGTTCGAGCGTGGTGTCTAACTTTTGAAGATTTTGTTCCACTCTGTCTAACTTTTTAAGATTTTGTTCCATTGTGTCTAACTTTTGAAGCCTTTGTCCCATTTGTTGCATTAACTGTAATGACAGTGCACTGGTGTCTGAAACATGTTCCTCAGTGCTTTTCGGCAGTGAATTTGCACCGGTAATATTCGCATTTTGAAAAGCAGAAAATGTGTCTTGATTTATTTGAGAAAACGGTGAGGACGCAAAACCTGAATCTACAGTATTTGCTAGATTGTGTCCTGTCATTTCTGAATCCTGAGGCGAGCCGTTGCCGACTGATCGATCGATAATGCTTCCCTCTTCACTAATTGTTTCACTTCCTACACCATTATGTGCAGCCCGCTCCATTTCCCTACGCACAATTACCAAATTACTACTTTGAACATTAGTTAATTCATTACATGGTGGCGCTAACACACTGCTTTCGTCTTCACTGTCATTTCTCAGTTTACTTTGGAGCCTAGTATTACGTTTTTCACACGCCATTATTGTCACAATATTTCACACGACAACACAGAAAAACACAATTTGAAGAGCAAAAATAAGAGACCACATTAACATAGCACTGAAAATAATATGTAGTTAATTGCAAGCGCAGCTGCGAAATACTTGCATGCCACAACTGTTTTACTCTACAACAATGAAAGACTGCAACTACAAAGGAGATTCTCTCTACAATTACGCGCTAGCAATAAACAAAATCTACACTAATTACACAAACTACAAGAAAAAATCAGAAGATTCCAGAGAGGTATCCTCGGCTAAGGGTCGACGTATGAAACGTCCCCTTAGAACAATTATACAAGACTGTGCTTAAACTGACACACAATATTTTTAGCGCAACGCAATCTGACTTTGAAAAATCCCTACAAAAGAAAGGCCCTGACTAACATTAACCTATACCTTTCACAAATCACTTACCTCACCAAAAATCTTCGTTACTCGAACTATTGCAATACAGCGAGCGCCACTACTGCCAGCTAAATAAAAGATTCAAACTACGGAAGGCATTAACTACTGATAGGGATAGTTAGCAAATGAAATATTTTAATACAGAACAAACAATGTATTTACCTTAATAGTCATAATATATATATAGCAGTTCATGACATCCATTCGTACAAATGTACTGTTTCTGATGGACACACCTCCAGATTATCCATTCTCAAAAATCCGCCATCTCACTTCCCCACATCCACCTCTGCTGGCGGCCCGCCTCCATCTGCTCAACTAGACTTGGCCACTGTTTCTATGTTTCGATACAGTGTATCGATACGTGGAACTGTTTCAGTGTTTCGGAACGGCTGTGGTTCACTGTTTCGAAACAGCGGTGTTTCATTCCGCCCTTGTCTCGATCTCGAGCCAGACACAGAAACTGTATCGTTGTTTCAAAATAAGGCTGTTTCAGTCCACCTGTGCTTGGAACGGACTGATTGTATCGAAACAGTATTGTTTCATTCCGCTCTGTGTCGGACGAGATTCGGGCTCGGCACAGGTACTGAAACACAGCATAACACTTCATGAAACACTTTCAAGAGTGTCGAAATCTTTTTGACAAGCAATAGCATGAAGCTTCAGATGTCCGAAAATAAAGCTTCGTTTCTAGCTGACTATCCCATTCCGAAATGGCGTAACATCTGCTTTATAAACACTAACTAAACAATAAAACAACGCATACTATTCACATTCAAAATAATAAATATGTGAAAATCATTCAGTTAAATTACATTTTTTTATAACATATTCTTCTCTGTTCATGTACTGTAATCATATTAAGAAACGCAAGTAAGCCTGCAACATTTTGAATAAAAAAGGCGTAGAGTGACAGTTATTAGACATATACATAAATTTGATGTAGGTATAATTGCAAGCATCTGTTTGACATATCACTGATAGTGTAATGGTGAACGGGAAGGACTAGGAAGCATGGTGAATGTATAGTAACGGTTCGAAACACCATGAAAGACAAAATTTTTTTGTTATATTTTGTTATTTATTCGAATTATTTGGCGTTATTTGTGAGTCTATAGTGACTGTGCCTATTATCCTCAATGATTCCCTTTGTGCGCATGGAAAGAAGCAGGATGGGTATATTACCCATACTAATGGAATGTGGGAACCCCAGTAACATATCCGTTGTTTCTGCAGTTTGCTCCCACCTCCAGTTCTGTTCGTGGTGGTTCTTCTGTCTTCAGCTATGGCTGTCCTCAGCCAATTGAAAAGTATGAAAGTCACACGACACGAAAGCAGTGCATTTGCTGCAGGAAATACGAAACTTCCAAGACGCCTAAGTGATAGTTTCATACTTTCTGCGACATGATTGGTGCTCTCGCACCTCATTTGTATTTATATGGACATACTTATACAGTAGACATTCAAGGTGATAAAATGTGTAGGTTTATTAGATTACAAAACACAAATTGTTTCACTGTTTCGAAACAGCGTATCGAAACATTACATTGTACTGTTTCATTTGTTTCGAAACAGTTACGTGTTTCAGTTTGCCCATCTCTACGAAACAGTGATGTTTCATTTCGGTTACCTGATTCGATCTCGAGCCAACCACAGAAACTGTATCGTTGTTTCAAAATAACGCTGTTTCAGTCCACTTGTGCTTGGAACAGACTAACTGTATCGAAACAGTGATGTTTCATTTCGCTTTGTCTCGGACGAGATTCGGGCACGGCACAGATACGGAAATACGTTTAATATACTACTTCATCGAACTCTTCCAAGAGTGTCGAAATCCTTTTGACACACAACAGCATGAAGCTTAAGATTTCCGAAAATAAAGCTTCGTTTCTAATTGATTGCTCTATTCCGAAATGGCCTAATATATACTTTATAAACACTAACAAACAATAAAATAAAGCACACTATTGTCTTTCAAAATAATAAAAGTGTGAAAAACATTCAGTTAAATTACACATCTCCTATAACATATGCTTATCTGTTGATGTACAGTAATCATATTAAAAAACTCAAGTAAACCTACAACATTTTGAATTAGAAAAGGCGTAGAGTGGCAATTTTTAGACACATACGTAAATTGGATGCACTTGAAAAGCAATATGATTGACGGATCATTGATGATGTAATGGTGAACGGGAAGGGCTGAGAAGCATGGTGGATTTATAGTAATGATTCGAAACACCTTAAGGGACAAAAATTTTTTTCTCTTATATTTTGTCATTTATTCGAGTTATGTGGCTTTATTTGTGAGTCTATAGTCAATGTGCCTATTCTCCACAATGATTTCTTTTGTGTGTATGGATATTAGCAGGCCGGGTATATATTATCCATACTAACGAAATGTGGGAATCCCAGTAGCGTATCCATTGTTCCTGCAATTTTTTTCCGCCTCCAGTACAGTTCGTGTTAGTTCTTCTGTCTTCAGCTATGGCGTTACGAAGTCCGGTGTGGGATTATTTTATGAAGATAAATCCTGAGAAAATTAAATGTAACTTGTGCTCGGCAGTGTTGTCGTTTAAAAGTAGTTCAACTTCTTGCTTAAACAGACACTTGCGGCATAAGCATCCAACAGTTAATTTAAGTGAAACTCGTTCGAAATCAGTCTTTATGAATCTGGGCAGTTACGAAACCAGTTTCCACAGCAACTGTTCAGGAATCTGCCATTCCAGTGCCTGTGCGTCAAGATGAACAATCTGTGCAAGAAATACCCAGCACTTCCACCAGTTCAGTTCTGGGTTGGTGTGGTAAACAAACAAAGATTACTGGATTTGCATCAAGACCAGTGCCTTCATCCAAACGAGCCAAAATAGACGAAGAGATTTTAAGACTTGTTGTTAAAGAATACCTTCCATTTAATGTAGTTGAGAGTGTAGAGTTTAGAAAAATGACTTATTTATTAAATGAAAACTATGTACCACCAAGTAGGGAAACACTCTCCCACAGTTTACTCTCTCAAGTGTTCGACAGCACACTAGTGCGAGTAAGATCGGCAGTGCAAGCTGCATCCTACATCTGCATTACAACTGATGGATGGACATCTGTGAAAAATGAGAATTATATTGCAGTGACTGCTCACTTCATTGATGAAAACTGCAATCTGAAGTCATATTTGTTATCTAGTTTTAAATTCCATGACGAGCATACAGCAGAAAACATTTCCAATGAATTACAAAATGTGACTTCAACTTGGGGTATCACCAATAAAATTGTAGCTTGCACTACAGATAACGCACTTAATATGGTGAAGGCAGTGATGATGTGCAAATGGTGGCATGTACCTTGTTTTGAACATACACTGAATTTAATCGTGCAAGCAAGCCTTGAACCAATTACAGACACAAGGGCAAAGGTGAAGTCAATAGTGGAATTTTTCGAAAGAAGTCCTCAAGCACTTGAGAAATTACACAATATTCAGAAGCAAATGGGCGTTCCTATTTTTACACCGAAACAAGATTGCCCTACGAGATGGAATTCCACATATAAAATGTTTGACAGGCTTTTGAAAATCAAAGAGCCTTTGCAAAGCACCCTTGCCATCCTCAGTGTGGATTCACAAACAAAATTGTCCAATGTAGACTGGTTAGTTATTGAAAAATCTTGTGAAATACTATCTCCTTTTGAACAAGTCACAACAGAAATTAGCAGTGAAAGAAATGTAACCTTGTCAAAAGTTGTCTTATTAAGCAAAGGTTTACAAAGTCATTGTCTGAGACTAAAAAACTCAGATCGCAGCAATGAAGCCACTAATACAGTAATTGCTAAACTTGAGGATGGAATCTGTACCCGCCTCATTCAAAAGTTTGCAGATAAAGCAATTGCTTGTGAGGCAACATTACTGGATCCTCGCTTCAGGGAGCATGGTTTTCCAAAAACTGGGCATCGATTAAAAGAAACAAAAGATGCCATAATTAACAAGTGCTGTGCAATGCGACAGAAACCCACTCGGTGTTCTACAGAAAATCCGCCACCAGGCAAACGAGTTGAGGTGAGCACATTCACTTCTAGCAGTGGCAACATTTGGCAAGATTTTGACCAAGCTGTAGGTGGCTTGATCCAAAGTGTAGACAATCCACGTGCTGCAAGTATAGTCGAGCTTGATAAATATATGAAGATGCCACTGATACACAGATCACAAGATCCATTGCTGTGGTGGAAAGAAAATCATGTGTTGTTTCCTACACTGTTTGAAATAATGAAACGACGTCTTTGTATTATGGCCACCTCTGTTCCATGTGAGCGCATATTTTCAAAGCAGGGGCAAACAATAACAGACAGACGATCCCGTCTTTCAAGCGAAAAAGTATCAAAAATGATATTTCTAAACTACAACTTAGAATAGGTACAGCAGATCTACTCAGAAATGAAACAGGAAAATTTCAATTGATTTTGTTCTTCTCTGGACAGAGTGCACTGAATTTGTATTTGATTGTATTTTGTTTAGTCCACTAAACTGTGTATGTAGCTACCTTACAAGAACATTTTTCTCAAATTTGTTGCACACAGAAGACACGTTTTTGCTCACCATTCAGTGGGTTTAATTTTTTTCTAGTATGTTATTTATTCATTTATGTGTTTGAGAATAATTATCTTATTTGTGTATGTATATGTTTGTGTATATATTTTTGTAAATGTGCTGTGTTTGGTTATTACACTATAGGCATCTTGATACTTGTGTATGATAAAAAATTCTCAGGCAAATCAACAATTGTACGATACTTTTGTTTTTGGCGTTCAGATACTGAGATAAAAATTGCATTTCTACAACAACGTAATTTCATCTCTGATTTCCTGGGCAAGTATATAATAAAATGGTAATACATCTGCTTGCTGTGACTACTTGAGGGAACTCCATGTACCTGTACCTCAAACAAACTTCTTTAGCAAGAACTGTAAGTGGTGTAGAGGCAGATTTGCCATGATACAGGTATCACAAAGGCATTACACTGTAGGAACTGCTTTAAATTTTCGTCTGGATTTTATACTTCAAAGAAACATACGAATCTCTGCATTTCAGTTACCTTGAAATGTTTTCCTATTCTATCAAGTGTACTTACTATGAGATGTATCCAGCTAACTTGTGAATGTTTGATGAGAAACTGCCATACTTGACCATTGCGCTATATCCTCCAGTCTGTTACGGTAATTTTTTGATCTGTGTGCATCAGTCACTTTGCATCCTGCTCTGTGTGACAAACAATGGAAAATTTATCTGCGGGTAGTAAAAGTGTGAGTGGCATACTCATAAACATAAACGTTAATTCAGTGCCTCGCTTCCAGGATGTTATCTCAATAAATTATATCTCATGATATGCCTTTTCAAGAGCACATACAGATTATCACTCATAAAACCTATCAAAATTATGCACTAGAATACAGGGAAACGAGTTTGGCAAAATCTGTTATGTCAAACATATTAAGTCTGACCTCGGCCGATTGGAAAATATGAAAGTCACATGACACGAAAGCAGTGCATTTGCTGCTACACGAAATATGGAACTGCAAAGACGCCTAAGTGAAAGTTTCACACTTTCTGCGATATGATTGGCGGTCTCGCACCTCATTTGTGTTTTTATGACAATATTTATACAGTAGACACTCAAGATTATATAATGTGACGGCCTATACAATTATAAGACACAAACTGTTTCACTGTTTCGAAACAGCGTTTCGAAACACTACATTGTACTGTTTCATTTGTTTCGAAACAGTTAGGTGTTTCAGTTTGCCCATCTCTATGCTCAACGCTACGCGCTGTTCACATCCAGCTGCCCAACACTACAATGGCAGACAACAATGGAAACTAGCAACAGACTGCACACAGCACAGCCAGTGATATTCATACAGAGCGCTACGTGGCGTTACCACTAAGAAAACCTAAACAGCCTACTTACAACTGTAGCGCCTAGAACCGCTCGGCCACTCCGGGAGGCATTGAACCAGGAAAATTCGGTTGTTCCTACATGTGTTTCACGGTCATTCATGTCTCTTGCCAACTTACTAATGCTTCGAAAACAAAAATGTAACAATTATTTCGCTAATCGACTAGAAAAACCGTTAAAAACCAACTTTACTTTTGCGGTCGCTTTCTGGTCGCTTGGGGCGCTAGTATCACACCAGCTGTCAAGACGGTACAAATATACACAGTAATGAATGTCGCAATTGTATTAGACTGTGGTTGTAATGACACCACGACAAACGGTACGAATAAAAGAAAAAGCTTATTCCCTAATACAAATCGCCAAACTACGCCAAGTCTCGATGGATGTCGACATAATCAGTTACTCCATCGAGAAACGACTTGATTTCTTATTACAGTTTGTAGATCTTGATTAATTCCGTGCGAAATGGCAGACTCAGTATTGCACTATATATTCGTCACAGTTCCACGATCTTAAACCTCAATTTCACGTTTACGCATTTACGTTTCAGGTGTTTGGATACGTAAGACGAAACGGTTACGTTGACAATCGAACTTTGAGAAAGCGCAATGTACTTACCACATCCTTTCCCCCCTTAAGACTCGCAACATGCCACGCATTGTGACAAAGCAGAAGGAGCCACACGTAGAGTAGGTGGACTTTACATGGCGAGAGCATTACGTTCACGTCTAGAAGATTCCTCCCAGATTTAGACGCAGACTAGGCATGCAAAACATTTGTTGATATCATTAGAACTTCTATTCCTTCCCAACGACAATCGAGACAGATGAATGACAGTGAGAAGCTACCAGTGAGATCAATACTACGAAGCTTACTGCAAGCTACAGCGTTATCTTTGGCGAAATGGATTTCATGTACGCTCTTTTCATCATCTTCAACTTGTTAAAACTTAAGTTTTTTTTTCCTTTCAAAACTGAAATCCCGATTATTTACAGTATATTTATATGTAGAGTACATTTGACATTTGCATAAAAGTCGATACATTTTTATTGATTTCTTTAATAATTGAACCAATAATCTATGGACAATGAAAGCTCGAACTACTTGTAACTACACTGAAGAGCCAAAGAAACTGGTACACCTGTCTAATATCGTGTAGGGCCCCCGCGAGCACGTAGAAGTGCCGCAACATGACGTGACATGGACTTGACTAATGTCTGAAGTAGTGCTGGAGGGAACTGACACCATGAATCCTGCAGGGCTGTCCATAAAACCTGAAGAGCACGAGGGGCTGGAGAACTCTTCTGAACAGCACGTTGCAAGGCATCCCAGATATGCTCAATAATGTTGACGTCTGGGGAGTTTGGTGGCCAGCGGAAGAGTTTAAACTCAGAAGAGTGTTCCTGAACCCAGTCTGTATGGAGTGTAGCGTTGTCCTGCTGGAATTGCCCACGTCTGTCGGAATGCTCAATGGACATGAATGGATGCAGGAGATCAGACAGGATGCTTACGTACGTGTCACCTGTCAGAGTCGTATCTAGATCCCATATCACTCCAACTACACTCGCCCCATACCATTCCAGAGCCTCCACCAGCTCGAGCAGTCCCCTGCTGACATGCAGGGTCCATGGATTCATGAGGTTGTCTCCATACCCACACACGTCCATCCGCTCGATAAAATTTGAAACGAGTCTCATCACGGCCAGCGACGTGTTTCCAGTCATCAACAGTCCAGGCGAGGAATAAAGCTTCGTGTTGTGCCGTCATCGAGGGTACGCAAGCGGGCCTTCGTCTCCGAAAGCGCATATCGGTGATGTTTCGCTGAATGGTTCACACGCTGAACCTTGTTGATGGCCCAGCACTGAAATCTGCAGCAATTTGCGGAAGGGTTGCACTTTTGTCATGTCGAACGATTCTCTTCACTCGTCGTAAGTCCCTTTCTCGCAGGATCTTTTTCCGGCCGCAGAGATGTCGGAGATTTGATGTTTTAGCGGATTTCTGGCATTCTTGGTACACTTGTGAAATGGTCGTACAAGAAAACCCCCACTTCATCGCTACCTCAGAGATGCTGTGTCCCATCGCTCGTGCGCCGACTGTAACACCACGTTCAAACTCACTTAAGTCTTTCCATTGCCACTGCAGCAGCAGTAACCGATCTAACAACATCGCCAGACGCTTGTCTTACATATGCGTTGCCAACCGTATTGCCGTATTTTGCCTGTTTACATGTCCCTGTATTTGAATACTCATGCCTATACCAGTTTCTTTAGTGCTTGTAGTGTAGCAACGGCGTTGTGGTCAAGGGCTGGCACGGTAGCTCAGCGTGTTTGGGGAGAGGGTTAAGTGCCCTCTGTGATACAACTAGAACGGGTGTCGTGGGACACCCGCCCCCGAAAAAATGCAATGAACAATAACGTAAAACAAAGAGTAGCATCACGGTGATGGGCCGCCACGCGGGAGAGTGGTGTTCAAACCCACCTCGAGCCAACTTGTTTTTTCTTTGTTCGCTATATTCAAATTTGTGTCTGTGTCGTGGTGTAACATCCGTTTGCAACAACAGGGTGTAAGATTGGGACCTACATTGACAGTTGATTCTGCGCAACTACTCTATTAGAAGCGGAAAGGAATTGTGTTTCAAATGGGAACCGCAAACGTTTGAGGACAAGGCGACAAGTCAACCGAATCCTCCATCAGAAAACACGTCTGATGTGTCATACACGGCATTAGTGACAGTACGTGTGTCATGTGGTAAGAACCTCTTACCGACGCATCTAATTTGTACGCCTGATGAGTGAGTGAGATATACCTCCTTGCCCGGTATAGGTGTTCGTATGAATGTCATCAGTTCCAAGGAAATGCTGAAAATACAGGGTGTTACAAAAAGGTACGGCCAAACTTTCAGGAAACATTCCTCACACACAAAGAAAGAAAATATGTTATGTGGACATGTGTCCGGAAACGCTTACTTTCCATGTTAGAGCTCATTTTATTACTTCTCTTCAAATCACATTAATCATGGAACGGAAACACACAGCAACAGAACGTACCAGCGTGACTTCAAACACTTTGTTACAGGAAATGTTCAAAATGTCCTCTGTTAGCGAGGACACGTGCATCCACCCTCCGTCGCATGGAATCCCTGATGCGCTGATGCGGCCCTGGAGAATGGCGTATTGTATCACAGCCGTACACAATACGAGCACCAAGAGTCTCTACATTTGGTACCGGGGTTGCGTAGACGAGAGCTTTCAAATGCCCCCATAAATGAAAGTCGAGAGGGTTGAGGTCAGGAGAGCGTGGAGGCCACGGAATTGGTCCGCCTCTACCAATCCGTCGGTCACCGACTCTGTTGTTGAGAAGCGTACGAACACTTCGACTGAAATGTGCAGGAGCTTCATCGTGCATGAACCACATGTTGTGTCGTACTTGTAAAGGCACATGTTCTAGCAGCACAGGTAGAGTATCCCGTATGAAATCGTGATAACGTGCTCCATTGAGTGTAGGTGGAAGAAGGTGAGGCCCAATCAAGACATCACTAACAATGCCTGCCCAAACGTTCACAGAAAATCTGTGTTGATGACGTGATTGCACAATTGCGTGCGGATTCTCGTCAGCCTACACATGTCGACTGTGAAAATTTACAATTTGATCACGTTGGAATAAAGCCTCAGCCGTAAAGAGAACATTTGCACTGAAATGAGGATTGACACATTGTTGGATGAACCATTCGCAGAAGTGTACCCGTGGAGGCCAATCAGCTGCTGATAGTGCCTGCACACACTATACATGGTACGGAAACAACTGGTTCTCGCGTATCACTCCCCATACAGTGACGTGGTCAACGTTACCTTGTACAGCAGCAACTTCTCTGACGCTGACATTAGGGTTATCGTCAGCTGCACGAAGAATTGCCTCGTCCGTTTAAGGTGTCCTCGTCGTTCTAGGTCTTCCCCAGTCGCGAGTCATAGGCTGGAATGTTCCGTGCTCCCTAAGACGCCGATCGATTGCTTCGAACGTCTTCCTGTCGGGACACATTCGTTCTGGAAATCTGTCTCGATACAAACGTACCGCGCCACAGCTATTGCCCCGTGCTAATCCATACATCAAATGGGCATCTGCCAACTCCGCATTTGTAAACATTGCACTGACTGCAAAACCACGTTCGTGATGAACACTAATCTGGTGATGCTACGTACTGATGTACTTGATGCTAGTACTGTAGAGCAATGAGTCGCATGACATCACAAGCATCGAAGTCAACATTACCTTCCTTCAGTTGGGCCAACTGGCGGTGAATCGAGGAAGTACAGTACAAACTGACGAAACTAAAATTAGCTCTAACGTGGAAATTAGGAGTTTCCGGACACATCTCCACATTACATCTTTTCTTTATTTGTGTGTGAGGAATGTTTCCTGAAAGTTTGGCCGTACCTATTTATAACACCCTGTATAATAATTTGTCACATAAGCTGCAACAAATGAACGCAACAGTTTCACAGGCACACAGTTTCTTTGTGCTCTGTCAAAACATACATTTTAACGTCTTTTTAAGTTGCGTTCCATGTTGGAAGTTTTCACTCCTTTGTCGTAATACAATTCACGCCCGTTTATTAGTTGTTTTCATTTCTGTGAGACGTGTGTGTGGTATCTCAACTGCTCTCACTATTCATCACGTTTACTTGCGACGGTAACGTATTCTTACCACATGTCTCATATTCTATAACCAACGTATAGCATGACAACTGCTTAGCCAACAGAAAGAGAAGAAACATTGACGGGACGGAAAGTTCATAATGTTGTGAAAAAAAAAAAAAAAAGTAAATGGCACGAGGGAGTTTTGAACATGACCCATTTACTTGATAGTCCAACACCATGACCACTTAACCACGACACCGTGGGTATTCTGGTCAATATTGCACTTTTCCGTTCACTGTTTGTATTTTTTTCTTTTTCCACAGTTCAGAACACTCTCTTCCTGTTTCCATGCTTGATCTGTGTTCATTTTTAGACGGGCTATCCACTGAGCCACCAAATCTGATGGGGCTGCCATTGGGAGTTTCTGTTGTAAGCACCCTCGGCGATATGAAGCGCTACATTACAGGGCAGTTTATTTACGATTCTCCTGTAACAAGAAAGTGCTAGTAAACTCCTGAAGACCTGACCTTCTGCAGAGATACGTCTTATATCTACCCAACAAAGCAGAGTTTTATTCGCTACGTTTTCAGCCACATCAGTAAATGTGGAACGTAGGAGACCTATATGGAATGTAATACCTAAATTATTTAACGTAACAAATGAGCCCCCAGAACTGTAGCTTAAGGGAAAACGTCAGAAGTAATATAACTGTTTCTCGACACGGAAAAATTCATTTCAAAAATGATTTGCTAAACCTGGGCCGCGTACCGCTAGAATCTTCAACACGTGCAGTTTTGAAGCAAAAGTAATTACTTTTACAAAAATAGTTGTGTATTAGGAAGTGAGTGAAGTGTTAGAAAGGGCAAATCACTAGACACCATAAAATCTTTTTAAGTGGCTTGGAAAGTGTCTACGGCAATAACAGAAATATGTGCTACTCGTGCATGACATATGCGTTTACATTCTTTTCCTTTCAGCGGAGTACGCTGCAAATACACGTATTCGAAAGAATTTCTTAATGAATTAGTTATAGCTTACATCATTGAACCAGTGTGGCTCGGCTGTTTTCAATGTATTCCATGATACCTCACGTATCTTGATAACTTCCTAATACATGGAACGCAAAAATGTAACGGCTTTTTCCTGAATTAAGTAGAAAATAAGTAAAAACAAACACTATCCTTAAGAGCATGTGACTGCTTTCTCACCGCTCGGGGCGCTAGTATCGTTCTAGCTGGTGAACGGTGAGGGAGTGCGGCCATAAAATCTAGAGCTGTTCCTAAAATATCGATATCCTTTCCAAAATATATCGATTTTCAACGACGTGAAATTCAATGCCGACATATCGACATATTTATATCAAAACGAGTGCCGATGTTTTTATTTTATATTCTTTTTTCCTGTTGAATTTCTATTACTTACTTTTATTATTTTATTTTATTTATTATTATTTGTATGTCTGTTATATTCTTTTTCCGCAATTTTCGGTAAATATTTGAAGCTTTCTTTTTTGAAATTGTAGTAGAACATAATTTTACTTTCTCTGTGTGAATGAGTCATTTATGTCTCAGTGAATCACATTTTTGTCGAAGTAATTAAACTTACGATCACCAGAATAATTACGACATCTTATCTACTAAATTTTAGTGTAGATATCACTGTCACTGTAAGTCTGTTAGTGTAATTTACAGGCTATGGTGTCTGTTTCTGTCGCAACGTTTTGTTTATCTTAGCAAGTAGTAAAAGTTTGCATACGACCTCCAGGAGAATAGAAGGAAGGCACAGTGTATTGTAACTAGCTTAACATGCATTTTGCACCTTAGCATACGGCAACAACACAGTTTCCTTGTAAATGATAAAGAGCGGCACCATTTCTTCGTAAATGACACACCGATTGATAGTCGAGAACAAAGTCGTTACACTTTCGTGAAAGAAGTAGACGCTCTTGGGCTGATGCTGGTTTGCAGCAGCTACTTAGCGGCGATGACCTTACAGTTGCGCCGTGAGGCCTGTGTATCAAAGGATGCAGTCTTCTGCGAACCCGGCTGTTCAGAGTCGGGCTGATTGTTCGTGCAAATACTTGTAACACATTACGCAAAATCGCCGATTCCATCGGGGAGAGTGGCTACTAATAGACTATTAATATCATCATTGACATACATCGCGAGGCACAGACTAACGTAATCTGCGCCTGCCAAAAATACTTGTGTTAATACCAGTGACTTTCAGATATTAGCTTGCGTAGTTACTGAAAACTATATAGCATTTGCCACAAACCGTGAGAACGAGTATTAAACATTCTTGGAGGAAGTATTGTAAATCTTCGTTCATTTACATCAACACATCATTACAGAACAAAGTATATACAGTTTTTGAGATCAGCGTTACTTCAGATACCACCCGACAAGACGTCAAAATTCGAAATAAATGCAATTGCCAGGTGACTGTTGCTAGTGGTCGACGGACGGCGCCCCACACAGCTGTTGCGGGGCGTCGCCAAGAGATGGCAGTAGCCGCTCCTTGGCTCACAGCAGTACGTGTAGTAGTAGTACTAACACCTGTATGCAAGAATGACGACCTCTTTGCTGATACTTTGGTTGGCCAATAAGTGGCAGGCCGACGGCACATAAACAGCTCTTCTGTAAAAGTTCAAGCTAATTAAAACGTATTTTGAATTACATAAAAACAGATGGCTATGAAAGATGATTGTTCTTTTAATGCGTACCATACCCCGAAACAACGTCCATATCATCCCTGGCTCTATGGGGAACAAATACGTTTTGACGATCCTCACATTGAATTCTGACTGTCTTTCTCGCCTTCTCCAAATGTTTCTAGAATTCAGTTTCGACACTTCTCATAACACAAGGCTTATTTCTGGCATTATCACACTTCCAGCGCATTTGACATTTCTCAATCCTTTCACAAAATTTTTAGAAGCTGTCTGTTCATCTAAAAAATCTTCCACAGTAGGCCACTAAATACACCCTTCGGAAAACAATGTTTCTTTTTTCCATTTGCAGTCTACCTCCATTGACAAAGAATCTCTCTCCAGTCATTCTTCAGAGAAGAAAAATAAGCCACATCTAAAGACTGCATAAGACTAGTACCGTTCGGTCAAATGCAAATGAAATTTATGTTGTTTTCCTGACACAGTCCCGTGGATTTCATTAAGATGTGAGAAGCGGGATTATCTCTAATAATTACTCTCCGTCGTCCTTTCTCTGAGGCAAACAGGAGGAAGTGAGTCTGAAACCAACTGTGAAACAGACTCTGTTCTAGCCACTCACTCTAATGTGTTCATTTGCATTCCAGGAGCCTAGGAGGTGAACTGTAAATCCAGTCTGTCCATTTTGGCTTACCTTTATGAATATGATAAGGGAGAAGGAATTCTCCTGCTGCCTTCCCAAACAACATGAGAGTGAGGCACGGTTTTGAGGTGTCCTCAGTTTTCTCAGGACGTCGACATGTCCGACGAAACAAGGGCTTTCTTTCGCAGGTATGTCATGAAACCCAGTTTCATCAAAACTGAAAACATTTCAAAAGGAATGCCTTCAACCTCGGCTTTGTATTTCTCTAAAAAGACATTGATTCTGCTAAGGACACAGGATTAGCCACGCACCACTCTGTGGGACGGTTTAGGAGGGATTTGAAGGCGAGGACAGTGGGTGTTGTTGGATGGTGACGAGGTGTGCGTTCCACATTAGTAATGTGTCGAGAGTTAGTCCTAAACGTTTCACTGCCAGTCGGGGCGGTGGGTTGGTTGCAGATGGAGAGTGGGAAACCCGGGCGACGGAGGCGCCGACCGCTCAGCCACGCAGCCTGCAGAGCTGTGTCGCCAGTCGCGGTGCTGCGTGGAGTACCGGCAGTGTTCAGGGTGCGCCGCGGTTCCGCGCTGTGCGAATTACGGCGCCGTCAGAGCTCTGAGAGTCTGGGACCTGACGCAGCGCCACCTTCAAACGAAGCCTCGCGGCGAGCATCTCAGGCAGCTGTGCCGTCACACGCACGTGTCATAACAAACCGAACCCTTTTAGTCTTTTGCAAGTATGACATGGTGTGTTGTGCTTCGGATCGAGTGACTGTTTACATTTTAGATTGTGCTAAATAAGTTACAGCGTTTATCAGAATGCCACGGAGGTGTTGCTTGCCAAATTGCAGAGGCAATTACGGCAATGGGCCTAAAGTTTCTGTATTTTATTTTCCATCTATGAGTCTCTAAGATTGAAATGGATCTGGGTTGTTCACAGACAAGATTGGATGCCCAGCAAACATTCTGTTGTAAGTATCGTTGTTTTTCTTAAGTACTATAACACCATTACATAAATCATAACACGTAACTTTTATTGCGAAATGTATTACGAACGAAAGCAATACACAGTCCCGCCCATCTTAACGGTCATTTTCATAACATCTTTAACAATCAACTGTATGCTTCTTTTAAGGTCTTTGAGCTGAATTTCAGCGAAGAAGGTATATTAAGCAGTACAACTATGTACGACCCAAGAACTGGCGAACTGTTAATAGCACCACTGGATCGTCGATGTTTAAGAAAAGGTAGGTTAAAGAACAAAATGTTTGACAGAGGCCTACATTTGTAATTTACAATGTCATAAGGGGGAAGCTGCTTGTATAGTTGCATCTCATTTGATGTTAAGGTTTTCTCTTTGAGATGCTGTACCTTCAAAGTTACCAGGATGCCTTTCATATTTGTCCAGTACGCCAACATCAGCCTGAGGGGACCCCGAAAGTCGCAGGGAGCGACTAGAAAACAGTGCCCTTCACATCGCCATTCGAGAATGTGTATAAACGCAGGAGAAGTTGATAGGAGCGACTTCTTTCTGTAGTATAGAGCAACTAAAAAGTAAAATAAGTGACTACGATAAGCATAGTGACTGGGTCGCAGATCACAGATTAGTGTGTGCTTATTGTTAACTACCCACAATCCTTACCCTAGAGTCGATTGCTACTCTGTTATAAATAGTGATTTATTTCTCAGAGTTTTTATTAATGCTGTGGAATTGAAATGTGTTCGAAAGATGAAACTTCCCAAAAGTCTGCAACACACAAGAGGTGTGTCAAGCTCTTAACGAAATTTATTTATTGTGTAATAAAGATGAGATTCCTGTTGATAGTGTTCTGTCGTTCACTGAAGATAATTTGCAGAATTTAGTGGAGAAGTTGCCAGAAAGGGAAACTGAAAAAAAAAATTTAAAGTTACAGGTTTCATTCCTGAAGTGTAGAAGTTCATCTCAATTTAGATATTATACTGACTGATTCTGTGATCATTAGTAAATACTATTAACTGATGTGGATGTACGTTTGTCAGCAGCACTGCCATTATTTCTATGCCAAATCCAAATACACTGTCCAGGCTTTGTAGTAGGCTTTTAACTGGTCCATCATTGAAAAACATAGTGATCAGTTAGTAGTCATATCTCACAGAAACCTGGAACTTTAGCCTCACAAAGTAAAGCACTTCTTGTGTTAACTGATGCAATACATTTGAAATCCTAACTTGATTACGAAGGTGAACTTTCCTGATACATAAAAGAAGTAATTCTTAAATCAGAATCAGCTTGATTTGAGGTGGTTAGGTTAGTGGCAGACAATAATTCAACTTGTAGAAAAGCAATATCAAACTTTATTACTCCACCAGAAGTAAAGATAAAGTACTGTCACCCTGCACAAACTTCTGCAGATCGCCCACTGTACTCTTTTGTGGATACAGTTCATCTCTTAAACTGTATCTGTAAAAACGTGATCTATTGCAATATGGAAACTTTCTAGCTTTAAAAACTATTTTACCAAATTCAATTGAAAGGCAAGATGTTAATTGGTGCTTCGTATCTTAAATAATAAGACAGTTGTAGCTTTGCAGAGACTAGACTCGAAGAAAGGAATTCAAAATTGGGAAAGCACTGCGACATTTATAAAAATAATGAATCTTTGGTGGTGAACTGTGAATGTGAAAACATTACTTAAGGGCCAGAGGCTAATAAATGTTTTGCAGGAACCTGTAACTTCTAATTCCCATGAGATATTTGATTTTTTAAAGAGCTTTGTGTCTTGGTTAGGTTCATGTCATGGGTTGAATGATGCAGGATACTTTCTAAAGAGACACACTTTGCTCTAAAACATACAACAGCTTCTTTAACTGATTTCAGTAGCAATTAGCTCTCTGACAAAAACAGGACCTGTTTGCTCCTTGGAAGAGTACAGACTGACAGTTTGGAAGAAAGGTTGGGTAAATACTGCCATTTACGTTGGGGAAATTACCACATTTCTCTTAGACAGGTTTTTGAAACTGAGCAAAAACTTAGGGCTTAGAGCACAATGTACAGTAGTTCGAGATGTGCTTATTAAGATGTCAGATACTTTTGAAACAACTTTTGAAATCCAGGAGTTAAAAGATTTATTAAATGTAGCAGTAGATGAGAATGATGTTTAAGGCACAGTAGAGGACACTTAGCCATTATTGCCCCACATACCAGGATATTGCTCACACCAAGTCCTGAAAAAACTCACTGTGAGTATTGGACTGTGAGTATTTCTCATTTCGGGTGAAGTAAAGCACGATGATCATTTGATAGTGGCATAGGATTGAAGAGGCTTGGTATACCCCAAACAAGATATAGTGGCATGTGTAACTTACATTTACTTTCCTTTCAAAAAATTGTAAAAGAAAATGAAACTTTGTTTCTCCAATTGGCAAATCAAAGGCGTGTGCTTTTGAAGATAGCATCCTGTAATAATATTCCCAGTGATATGTTTAGTGGTTTCCAATGTAAAACTAGACATAGTCTTGAATCTATCCGGTGTTCCATACTGCTCTGTTGTGTAAATATCGTATTAAATAATCATACTAAGGGAAGAAATGATGCAAGTACGAAGAAGAACATAAATGTTTTTAAAAGAATGAAAAATGTAATTAAAGTGTACTTTAATTTTTTATTGACGTGTACAAGATTATTTTAGAAATCATATTATGAGATGAAATAAGAAGTCACTTTAATATTTTTATTTAATTAGATTCCGTTTCCTCCCACCTCTCGCTTTTTGTGTTGTGTTTTTTTCCCATCTGTCTGTAACAGAATTTCTCAATTATGTTAAATAGTTTCCTTACTCATTGATGACATTGCATGAATGAATAGATTCCATACTGTTTGCAGTAATTTGTGTGTATTCGTATAAAACAAAATTTTGGTGGCTAGATTTCAGGTAGTTCGGTAATTTTCCAGCAACAGAAAATGAACATGGTATTCATCTGCTAAATTGCATGAATGAATAGATTCCATACTGTTTGCAGTAATTTGTGTGTATTCGTATAAAACAAAATTTTGGTGGCTAGATTTCAGGTAGTTCGGTAATTTTCCAGCAACAGAAAATGAACATGGTATTCATCTGCTAAATTTTACAGTTAGAGTGCGCTTGCTTTCCATTAAAAAGGTATTACGATGCAAATTGCGATTTATGTATCGTCACTCTATGGGGCCATGCTAAAATTACAAATATGCACCTGAAAAAAGTCGAAATGTTGCGAATATGAGATTTGCAGTCATAATACGCATCAGTGAAGGAAATTATGAACATGTTTACTTTACGTTATTTGAAATGACAATTTACATTTATGCAAGACGCATTAAGTAATGATACATTCACTTAATTGGACAGACCGTTTTGCTGGGCGTGCCAAAGTTCCGATATTTGCTTGACCTCTGCTGTGACAACACGACGCCGGCTGTGAGGCTTTGATTCCAGGTGGCGTTACCTGACGACGGCGAGCTCTACGCTACAAACTGCAAGCAGAGTAACGATCGCTCACGACAAGCGTGAGGCTGCCTACCGTGCTGCCATCTTGTGGCGCCGGCCTGCAACAGGAGTTAGTTGCATAGTGCACCGTTCGATGGCAGGACTAGCCGTCGCTGATTTCATTTCGTTTTCTTGCGTTTTGCAGTAACGTGTCTGAACCAGCGGAAGTTCTCGCAGTAGCATCAATTACTTACTTTGTTTTATTTGCATAGCTGATATATGTGCCAGTGAAGTGTAATCGTTCGGAATGGTGTAGAAGTGTTGTGTGCCTCGTTGCAGAGGAAATTATGAAAATGAGCCACGAGTAGTAAAACTGAAATTACCAACATTAATGTTCGTCCCCCCCTCCCCTGAGACCCTGCACCCCCTACTTGCCTCTCTCCTTCCCACATCCCTCCCTACCTGGCCCTCTTCCGCGCGCCCCCCGCTCACCTCCCCCATCTCTTCCCCTCCCTCCCTTGTCCAGGTCTCCCTCATCTCCTAGCGCCTGGCAGATCCTCTGTGTGGCTCTTCATCAGTGTGCCACATCAGTGTTTATTTAGTGCTGTTTATCATGTGCGTCAAGAGGTGTCTTTTAATTGTGTCCTGCCTTGAGGTTCGCCGCCAGTGTTACGTTATGTGCTATGCCGTCCGTCGCTACCTTTATGCTCCAGTCTTACTGTGCCTTGTGTTCTTTTAACCGTCGCAGTGTGTGGCTTTTTATGTGTGCTAATTTTAAACAGTTTTTTTATCTCCATTTTACAGTCACCCCGTTTTTTGCCTATTGCCTTCCATAATTTTCCCCTTTTTTATATCTATGTTCACCTTATTCTCTCCTTTGCTGTTTTTAAATGTCTTCTATTGTTTTGTTCTATGTCTTTCGGCTGAAGAGCAGCGCATATGCTGCTGCCAGCCCGCCCCAATGGGGAATTGAAATACAATAAAGGAAAAAAAAAAAAAACATTAATGTTTCATGTGAACAAGTGAACTTAATGGGCGTCCAAAAGAAGGATTACAGATACTCGCCAGATTGTATTACGTTTTGTAGTATTTTATTTTCAATATCACCACACACTTATCAGTATATAAGGAGCACACCCTGTCTTGTGCTACCCCATCCTAGTACACTTCATAAGATTTGTCCGCATTTTCAAACACACTCAGCAGGTTAGAAGCCCGACGACAAATACCTGTTGTATACAAAACACAAGTTCCAATCTTTTTGTGTGAAGCAGATCATTTTGCTTCACTAATTAGTCTCTGTTCTTACAAGGGGAACCTCCCCGTCGCACCCCCCTCACATTTAGTTATAAGTTGCCACGGTGGATAGGCCTTGAAAAACTGAACACAGATCAATCGAGAAAACAGGAAGAAGTCGTGTGGAACTATGAAATAATAAGCAAAATATAGAAACTGAGTAGTTGATGTGCATCATAGTTCACATCAAGGACCATCTGACCCCATGAGCGCTGTGGTCCCGTGGTTAGCGTAAGCAACTGCGGGATGAGAGGTCTTGGTTCAAGTATTCCCGCAAGTGAAAATTTTAATTTTTCATTTTCAGTTTGTGTGACAAACTCTTACGTGTTTATCACTTTCTTGGGAGTGATTATCACATCCACAAGAAAACCTAAATCGGGCAAGGTAGAAGAATGTTCCCAGAATGAGATTTTCACTCTGCAGTGGAGTGTGCGCTGATATGAATCTTCCTGGCAGATTACAACTGTGTACCCAACCGAGACTCGAACTCAGGACCTTTGCCTTTTGCGGGCAAGTGCTCTACCATCTGAGCTACCGAAGCACGACGCACGCCCGGTCTTCTTTAGAAGAATGTTTTTACCCATTCGCCAAGTGTACAAGTTAGGTGGGTCGACAACATATTCCTGTCATGTGACGCACATGCCGTCACCAATGCCGCATGGAATATATCAGACGTGTTTTCCTGTGGAGGAGTCGGTTGACCTATGACCTTGCGATCAAATATTTTCGGTTCCCATTGGAGAGGCACGTCCTTTCGTCTACTAATCGCACGGTTCTGCGGTGCGGTCACAAAACACAGACACTAAACTTATTACAGTGAACAGAGACGTCAATGATCGAACGGACAGATCATAACTTTGCGAAAATAAAGAAAGTAAATTTTTTACTCGAGGGAAGAGTTGAACCAAGGTCCTCACGTTCCACAGTTGCTCACAGTAACCACGTGACCACGGCGCTCTAGTGTTCAGACAATACTTGATGTTGCATATCTTTCACATGGACTACTCAGTTTGTATATTTTGCTTATTATTTCATAGTTCCACACAACTTCTTCCTGTTTCCTCGATCGATCTGTGTTCAGTTTTTCAAGGCCTATCCACTGAGTCAGCTTATAACTAAATCTGTGGGGGGTGCGATGGGGAGGTTCCCTTGTTAGTGACAAAAATTCAGTTAACTGATGGACCATGCAATTCTCTGCTTCCCTTTCCCAACTGTCAGTTGTTTACAATTTCCCTTGTTATGACACCCATCCCTCTTTTTAGTTTAACATTCCGTTCACATATTAAAATGTGTCACATACGATTGTATCAGTAAAGATGATCCAGATCAGACAAAGTACCCACACTTTGAAAATATTTCAGAGCGTACACAACTAAGTATGGGCAAAATCTCTGCAATTAAAAAGCTGCATGACGTGGAAAGTCCACAGATAATAAATTTTTGTAAAAAAAACTTAATTTAAAGTCTCATTATAAAAACTACCTGTCAAATCTGTGCTAAATATTTTCAAGGAGAGGACTGTTCAAGGTTTCCTGTCATTGGGGGAACATCATGTTACTGAAGTTTTTGACAACAGGAAAATTAATTTGTACATGGTGGAACATTTTATATATTAGCTGAACAGGTAATCTGTTTCAAGAATGCACTGCAGAAGCCATTGTCAGATATTCTGAAAAGTGTTTATCATGGCTGGATATATGGAAACGTTGTTCTGATCGCACATTTGGATTATACAATGACACTCATTTGCACATACCTCATGCCACTTACGCTCATCTAGAAATGACCAAGTATTGCACTAAGGACTCGAATTTTGAATATCTTTTGCCACGAAAGTTTCAGACGGATGCCGTGGAAAAAAAATCGTAAAATATCTAACAATGGCAGTATGTCACTATTGGCATCTCTGGGACAGGTAATTGAAATTGAATCCAAGCTAAGAATTCAGGCCCTGCTACCCTTGAAAATTCCATCATCTGTTCTTGGAGGAGTTGGAACAGATTTAGATTCTTTGGAAGCTGACTGTGTAGATGATGTCACTTTACCACCACCACGATCAGACATTGACAATATAACGGATTTCAGTGAGGATCGAAAAAAGCTGACACGTAAGACATGTAAAACATATTTTGAGCGAGATAAAACATTAGCAGCAACAGAAAATGATAAAGGCCAATAAGGTTATTAATGTAGTCATTTTTGCTTATTGGGATGTTAAAAACATGGTCTCTGGAGAACATCTACACAGCGTCATAAGATGCTCTTCCCAGAGAAATTTACTTTTAAGATTAGCTGTTGATGTAATTAAAAAAGAAGACATCTTCCTAAGGTAATTTTGTCGTAGTCAGGTAGATCACACAGATAACAGACTTCTTCGGTGTGTAACAGAATGTAGGGTGTAATATGCTTTTCAATAATTATCTTAAAAAAATAACGATAGCCATAATAGTAATAACAGCAGAAAGGGAAAAATGTGAACCGTAATGCAGTTTGGAATAAATTTGGTGACTGGTTAATAGACATTAACATTTGTCCTTTTCCCCTCATTCATAATTTTTTTTCTTGATCTGTTTAATTGCATTGTTAACACTGAAACTGTATAATACTAAGCCTAGATTTTACTTAAAACGATTTCATTTAATTAATGGCATTATTCTGGTACATATTTGACACTTCTGACGACTCAGACAGATGGAGGTTTCAGATGCATGAAAACACTCTGTTTGATTTGTTGGTTAAAACTTGGTAAGATGGCGATTTACTATTAAACCGATCCCGGCGACAATATCGATAAGATCTTTATGTCTCACTGAATTCCATTTTTGTCCAAGTGATTAAGCTTACGATCACCAAAATAAGTCTACGCGCAAGTCGCCGAAGTGGTGTCAACTCGAAAGACTTGCCCCCCAGCGAATGGTCTACCCGACGGGAGGCCCTAGTCACACGACATTTTGTTACCAGAATAATTACTTCATCTCGGCTGATAAATTTTACTAAAACTATCTCTCTCACGTAGTGTAAATTACAGGCTGTGTTGTATGTTGGTTTCACTCGTAATTTTGCGTATGATCTGAAACACAATAGAAGGAAATCAAAGAGAATTGTAACCAGCGTAATATGGATTTTGCACTACAGCATAGAGGAACCACATAGTTTCTTTATGAATGATAAAGGCCGGCACTATTTCTCTGTAAATTTCTCTGTAAATGGCGTACAGATTGATAGTCGAGATGTAAGTCTCGTAATTTTGTTAGGCTTTCACTCTTGCAGTATAATGGAGGTTTGCAGCCACAGTCTAGCGGCGATGACATCACAGTTGCGCCATGAGGCCTGTGTATCAGACGCTATGGGTTCAACCCCCTGCAGCCTTCTGTGCACCTGACTGTCGACAGTTGAATGTGACGTCGGACTGCCTGGTTATGTCGTTCCAGCCTTGTCCTCAGTCAAAACTTTTTTTAATGGGCGGAAGTTCTCTATTCATCGAAATATGTTCCAGTACCGAACATCCTCTCCTCCAGCTATATTCAAACAACAGAAAAAAGTTGAAACACGTTTTATTAAGTCACACTTTACAAGGGAAGTGACACCAATTTTGTATATTATTGTTTTATAGCACCTTTATTATTTCTTGCAGAGCAAATTTATTTTGCTTGTTCGAAAGGCATCAGTTCTAGAGCTTCTGGGTTTTGAAATGAATTACCTAATGGCTTTCGCTGGTCCCAAATATGGCGTGAATCACTAATTCATAGATCCAACCCACACATCCCAACTTTCAATTAAAGTTATGGGAAACAGATCACATTCCGAATCTGCTCCGGCCTAAAATTATTACTGATACGAATATTATACAACGGGTCATTTTTTTAAAAAATAGAGATGGGGCCCCTCCACGCCCGCACCAACGTGGTGACCAAACCAAAAGTTCTACTGTCACCTCCGTAAAACATGTTAGTTATCTAGTAAGTGGATCACAGGATGCTGGGCTGTGATGTTGTCCGTGCGTCTGGGTAAGACTACGCATTAACACGGTCCATCAGGTGATAGATAGTGGACGAAACGCGAGTGAGGGTAGCGATTTGAAGAGCAGAGGGAAAAAAGTGCCATGGCTCGTGCCGTGGGAAAAAAACCTCTGCGACAGTGGGATGGGTAGTAAGAGCAGTAGTGGCTTACTAGCTGCGATAGCTCATGCAAGGTTGGATTTGTTAGTATGGGTATCATGCATCATTACCGTGACAAGCGATGGCGATGTATCCCAGTGGCTGCAGCTGCTACATTCCTGGAACAATCAAGATCGTTATACAGTAGTGGGAGATCGGCCATAGATCGTCTCACTGTGTGGGGGATGTGTGGAGCTTGTTTGCATGCAGTGTACGGCACGGCTTCTCTGTGTGGTGTCACTTATTCGGCAGTGTATTTCAGCTGGGTATCCAGTAATAGCGTCTGATTAACAGGGGCTCGCCTGTGCCGTCGTGTTTGCGTATGCTTGGCCATAGATGTTATGCCCTTACAAGTATGTCTTTTGGTCTTCTATGTTTCCATCTATGGTTGTGGTCGTAGTTCCCCAGATTCAGAATAAACGGGTTCTGCGAATGTCTGGAGTTTCTGTATAGTCTTGTGGTGAGTTTGTGGATTACCTCCGTGAGAGTCTCAAGTCGGTATTCCCGGTGAAGGTCCGCGATGCGTGTGTATCGTGGAGCATTGCTTATGATTTTGAGTACTTTGTTTTGTATGAGCTGCAGACGGCGCAGGCGTGTAGGCGCAGCGTATCCCCAGACAGGAGCTGCGTACGTAATCAGGTGTCGGATAAGTGTCATGTACATGGACCTCGACACCCTTCTGTTCAGTGTGCTACGCCTGTTGAGCATAGGATAGAGCTGTTTGAGCCTCGCGCTAGCTCGGTTGGTCATGTGTTGTATGTGGTCCCCCCAGAGTAATTTCCGGTCCAGCCAGACACCGAGGTATTTGACTTTCTCGCGGAAACGTATTGGACGTGCATGTAGGGTTATTGGTCTGCAGTAACGGTGTTTGCGCAGTTGCTTCGGTCTTCTAGTGAACAGAATGGCTTCGCACTTGTCGACGTTTACTGTAACACGCCATTTCTCCAACCAAGGCTCGGCCACTCTGAGTGCAGTCTGTAGGCGTGACGTAATGTTTGATGGTTTCCAATCTTGCGCAAGGATGGCTGTGTCATCCGCGTAGATTGCCATCATTGTGTTGTGTGTGGTTGGGAGATCGTTTATGTAGAGGTTGAACAGTAGGGGCCCTAGGATGCTTCCCTGGGGTACTCCCGCGTGTATACCGTGTCGTGTTGATTGTTTTCACTGCACATCAGTGTTGAAACTCCTGTCTGTGAGGTATGAGTGTATTAGACGCAGCAGCCCGTCGGGGAATTCCGCGTCGCTGAGTTTGCGGATGAGGCCGTTGTGCCATAGACGGTCGAAAGCCTTTTCGATGTCCAGGAACACTGCCCCTGTAGCTTTGTTTATGTTGAAACCATGTGTTCAACGACCCGTAGGAGTTGTTGTGTTGTGGAGTGGTGATTCCTGAAGTCGAATTGCTCCGGTCTCAGGATGTCATTTGTTATGCAGTGCCTAGTGATGCGTTTGAGAATCACCTTCTCAACAATCTTACTGAGCGAGCTCAGAAGGCTGATGGGTCGGTAATTTTGTGGGAGGCTGTGGTCTTTCCCCGGCTTCCTGAACATCAGGACCTTGGCCGTCTTCCAAAAGGCGGGGAAGTGTTGATGTTTTAGTATGGTTTTCGTTATGTGTGTTAGGTACTCAGTTGCTTTATCCGTGAACTCCTGGAGGACACGGTTTTGCACAGGTTATTGAAAGTGCTGTAAAATATATAACATATGACAAAAAATATAGAAACGAGTATTAAATATTTTTAGAATAAGTTACTGCAAATCTATGTTCTCTTATAACAAAGTCTTTAAAGAACAAGAGATATGCTTTTGTTGAGATGAACTCTACTTCAAATACTTTCCGTCAAGACGTCAAGAAGCGAAATAAACGTGACTGCCATCTGTCAGCCGCTCTGGAAGGCGAAGGGCGGGCCGCGCAACTGTTGCCGGCCGTCGCCAACAGATGGCAGTACGGTAGTCATTCTATTACATGCAGCAGTACGTGTTGGTATGCAGGAATGTCGACTTCTCTACTCTTAAACTAATTCCCCACTAAGGGGAAGGCTAAAGGAACATAAACCACTCTTTAGAGTTCAGGGGAAATAAAAGATATTTTAAATCAAATAATAACATGGCTATGAAGGCCGTTTGTTCTTTTAATGCATACCCTGTCCGAAAATAACGTCCATATCATCCCTGGTTCTATGGGCAACATACACGTTTTGTCACATTGAAAACTGATTGTCTTTCTCACCGTCTCCAAACGTTTGTGGAATTCAGTTCCCACATGTCTCATAGCACAAGACTTATTTCTGGCATAACAGGGAGATGCTATAAGACTCACATCGCATTTAATATCCACATTTCTCAATTGTTTCACTAAATTTGTAGAAGCTGTCTGTTCACCTAAATGCAGAATATTCGCCAATGCGCCACTAAATGTACAACAGAAAACGCTGTTTCTTCTTTTCATTTGCAGTCATCCTCCTCCACCAGAGAAACTCTTCAGAGAACAAAAAGAAACAACATTGCAGACGACTAGTAGCATTCAGTGGAATGCAAATGAACTTTATGTTGTTTTCCTCATACGGCTCCGAAGTTGTCATTGAGATGTGACAAGAGAGATTATCTTCAATAATTACTCTCCTTCCTTCTCTCTTTAAGGCAAACAGGAGGAAGTGAGTTTGAAACCAATTGCCAAACAACTCTGTTCTAGACAGCCGCTCTGCAGTGTTCATTTGCATTCCAGGAGGTGACTGTAAATCCAGTCAGGCCATTTTGGTTTTTCTTTTTAAATAAGATAAGGGAGAAGGAATTCTCCTGTGCATTCCCAAATAACATGAGAGGTTTTCTCAGGACGTCGACATGTCTGGCAAAACAAGAGCTTTCTTTTGCTGGTATGTCTTGAAACTTAGTTTTATCAAAACTGAAGATATTTCACAGGGACGCCTTCAACCTCAGCTTGCTATTTCCCTAAAAAGTTATACATTCCCATTTACATTAGCAGAATTCCTTGAAATATTGACTGCAAATATGTGAGACAGTTCAGAATTTTTCTCTCTAAAAATGCCTTTCCCCAGTCCCATCCAAGCATACTACACTGAACAACAAATCTGAAGTAGAAGCGTGTAAGTTGCATGATTTTGAGTTAGTTATGTTTCTTTCAATATAAAATGATACAAATGCATCATCTTCATAAAAATTTAGCTCTAGTTTTTGAAAAAGTAATCTACATTTTTGTATAAATAACTCACTAACTAAGTATGTATTCATGTTCCAAGATTCAGCATAACAAATTTTAACTGAATAATTACTTGAATTATGTTATGTGTTATGGATTGATGAATTTCAGTGCCATTCTGGGAGTACAAAAGTAAAATAGTAAGAAAAAATGAAGATTATATTACGTGACTGAAAATACTTTGTAAGTATTCATTGTACCAGAACTATGTAAAGCACAAAAGAAAATATATAAAGTAACCGGCCATATATATATATATATATAAAGGATTAGAAATGTTAAATGTCCATACGTATAGTATATACAGTTACATATTTTGTTCGGAGATAAATACAGATGACCGTTTTCGCTTGACTTGCTGTTTTAACACAAACTGGGGAACATCCCTTATGACAGTCCGGCAGTAATCTGCTAAAATAGAAGGGCTCGACTTTCTGGCATACTTCTCAAATGTGGCAGTATCTTGATGGAATCGCTCCCCATGTTCATCACTTACTGCACCACAATCTTTGGGGAAGAAGTCAAGATGACTATGTAAGAAATGCGTTTTCAGTGACATGTATGAACCAAGTTTTTCATAAGATGACAACATGTTATCTACAATCTCCTTGTAATTTATTGTGCGTTTGTTCCATAAGAACTGTTAATAGATTGCCTTAAAACATTCCCATGCGTGCTTCTCATCACCTTGTATGATTCCATCAAAAGTATGGTCTCCAAAAGTTCTCCAATCTGTGGGCCTACAAAGATGTCCTTCTTTACCTTTGGCATCACTTGAGTAAGGAAACTTTTGCCTTAAGTACTTAAATGCGTCAACATCTTTGTTCATCCCTTAACAAAGTTTTTCATGACACCCAACTTGATGTGCAAGGGCGGGAACAGAATCTTTTAGGGTCTACGAGAGGTTCACTCTCTTTTGTAAAGCAAATGTCACCTCTCCCCACACACAGCAAAATGTGTCAGCACTGTTAACACAAACTCGTGGCATTTTTGTTCACTTCTGTAGCAGTCAACTTGAACAACTGGTAGTTAGTCTTGAAACAAATGAGCAAAAATTATTACATGCATTCATAAGTCTATGAAGTTGAAGATGAGGGAGACAAAAAGATCACTAAGACTTATATCAAAATGTTTATAGCTAAAATAATGCACAGGTAAGGGCAGGGACAATAATATAATGCATTGTTACTAGTAATTATGACTTTAACAAACCAATATAATATTTGGTTTTAAACTTAACATAAAAATCCGTATATAATAATCTCACCGTAATTCAACAGTGTAAAATGAAAACTAGCGCTAATTTTGAATTGTCTTTGTGATATTCGCGATAAGTACATTACAACTGATAGGAATCGGCTATTTTCATTCGATTTACATTTTCATTGTTGCACAATGTTATCAGCAAGGCAGTCTACTTTCCTTTTATAGGTAACAAGATATGATTTAATCATGCACCTCAATTCAAAGACTGATATTGAGAGACCCACATCACTGACACAGATACTGTCTTTTACAAAAGATCTTTCTCCAGTCTCGGTAAGAACTGTGGGCCTTCCACCTTTCCCATTATTTTTGTTTCTCAATTTGTTCACAATGTTTTTTGTCTTGGAATATCACACTTCCCTGCAGCTCTGTCAAATTCGTAAAGAAGTAATTTCTTTTAATATCTTCTTGATTTTTGTTCGAATAACAAGTTTTGTGTCAAATCCCGGAGTACCTGGGTATGGACGTTTCTGTGATCCTGTGGTCTGTAGAACAAAATCACAGTAAGCCTACTGATTTATATTCGTGGCTAATTGGAGGCTTAGAATGAAAATTTAAGCTTATTTAGAATTGAACCTATAGTACTTTTGAAGGAAGAATATAGAGCAATCCTGTTTTCTTTTGCATAAGTTTCTACTGTTGTTTTCGGTAGCTGTGCTGCCTCCACAACTGGCTGAAAGATGTTAGTTCTACTAATAGTCCAAAGCGTACTGTGGTCGACACCAGAGGTAGGTTTAAAACACTTTAATTACACTCACAGTGTAAAGTATTCATCGATAAGGCTAGATTTGGGTCTCACATGTAGTTCGAATCTAAGAAAATCTACTACACTGATTCATAGATTGTTAAATTGTCCTAGTTTTAGTAATCACACTACACAGCCCAGCAACTGAAAGCGATTCACATGTAACAAAAATTTAACGTATCAGTAATCCATGACATTGCTCTAATACACATTTAAGGAACTCTAAACCATTGAGATAGTACACAAAAATAATCAAGTCCGACAACACTGCCCTGCTAAGAGGTCATTGTTCATGGGAGTGAATAATAAGTTCTCACTCGGAATTAATAAGTAATTACTGTCAGAAAAGTCACGAATGAAGGAATCGTACAGTACACAATATATGTGAATATTTCAGAATGTAAGTTATCAGACTACAGCACACAGCTCATGACAAGAGACACAGTTGTTGCTCCATTTACCCTCAGCCACAGACTGCCTTACCTCAGATGTACTAGGTCTGTATATAGTTTCGCCTATGAACAATATGTTCTATGCTACTCATTATTGATAGCAGCCATCTTGCATAAAATATTTTATAACCCTCCAAATACTGAGCTTTAGAATTAGCTATGTAAACAACAAATGCTGCATATCAAATGGAACATAAAAATTTACTACTAAAATCATAAAACCCAAGTTCAGAATCTATCAGTAATTTCGACATAATTTGTAACAGTAGTTAGCTTTAATAATAATTGATTCAGAAGATAATTAGTTTCAGACAATTTTAGATACCTTGTGGAATTAATAGGTACCTTCAAATGACATTCGTTAACATGCTGAAATACGTTTCCTACCACATGCTACATTTGTATGGTCGTATTGTATGAACTTTTTCAATTAACAATAATTCACAATAAACAAAGTTTCTGAGTTAACTAATTAGATAACTGCAACTGTATTAGTAAGTAGTGTGTAATGAGAATGAAAGTCAGTAGGGCTAAGCTTATTTAAGAACCTGAAATCACTATGCACTCCCTGGGTACTAGGTGCAGTATCGTATTGTCAGTATTACAGTTATCATTACTATAGTTACTTTCGAAAATTTATCGGGGTTGAAAAACATAGAAGATGAGCCAGGATACTGAACTTGCTTCGTCTCAAGTGACATCAGAAATTGTGCAACTGTCTACCAGAAGTTCTTTTTTTATAATTGGGATAAGAATTTTCCAATCCTTACATGCATAAGTAGTATAGTAGTATTGATGGGGTCCATCATCAAAATCAGATAATTCACGCTAAAGCGAGTCACTTTCTCAATTTTATTGTAGTAGTATCTTGATTTATTATTACAGTTTCAATTTAGTAAACGTTATACTATAGTAGTGGCAACCTTTCACCGACGGAATGTTTCTCTAAAACGAGCATGAACTTGCAACTAACTGTGTCACAGTGTTAATTTTGATACAGTAACTAATCGTTTGAAATAACATTACTCCACTGTAAACTGAAAGAATTATTTGACTGCTTGAAAATGAAACATTATGAAGGAGGTCACTGCACTGAAATCTCTACCTGTATTGCTGTCTTCACAGCCAATTTGGTAACACTCGTTTCGCACAACTTCCCGCAAACGTGACGTCACTTTCACCACACACGCAAAAGTCGACGACCGCGAATTTCGTCAGCGTTCGATACGGGCCTCTCACAGGACTTCATGTGCGCATACAGGATATTTACAAAACACGTCAGCCTTGAAATGATTTCTTATAGTCATTGCAATACTAAGACCCATATAACGATTATCGGCAGTTAATGTCTACGTATAGGAGTGCTCTTTGAGGAGTGAGTTTTTATCGTCAATCATTTTCAAGTTAAACATTAACGTTTTTATCATTTGCCGTTTCAAGGTCACAGGGCGCAGAAAATTCATCGCAAACGCGTTGCCATTGTGTCTGAGATGATATACAAAATTTTATTGCTTGTTAAGAAAAATGCTGAGAGTGAAACCGACATACATCACAGCCTGTAAATTACCCTACAAGAGTATCTGTGATAGAGATAGTTTAGTAAAAATTAGAAGACAGGATGAAGTAATTACTCTGATGACCTTACGTTTAATTACTTTGACAAAAATGTAGTTCACTGAGACTTAAATGACTCACCAAAGATCGTATCGATATTGTCACTGGGATTAATTAAATTTTAAACCCTCATGTAACCAAGTTTTAAACAACACATGAAAAAATAATATATAGGCCTAGTTTTATGAGCATTCAGTGCTAAAAGTGCAGTTACGCGTATTGAGGAGAGAAAACTAGGAATGAGGGGAAAATGACAAAAGTAAATGTTTGTTAACCTGTCAGAAAATTTATTCCAAACTAATATACAGTTGAATATTTTCTCATCTTGCTGTTATTACCATTATGGCTCTCGTTAAATGTTTAAACATAATTATTGAAAAAAATATACACGGTACTTTTGTTACACACTGAATAATTCTGTGGTCTGTCTGATCTACCTTACTACAAGAAAAGTCTTCTCTTTTAATTACAACAACAAATATCTCAGGGGAGAGCATCTAAAATGGCTCTGAGCACTATGGGACTTAACAGCTGAGGTCATCAGTCCCCTAGAACTTAGAACTAGTTAAACCTAACTAAGGACATCACATAAATCCATGCCCGAGGCAGGATTCAAACCTCCGACCGTAGCGGTCGCGCAGTTCCAGACTGAAGCGCCTAGAACCGCTCGGCCACACTGGCCGGCGGGAAGAGCATCTCATGAAGCTGTGTTCATGTTCTCTAGATGCCATGATTTTAACAACAAAATAAGTAAAAATAACAACATTAATGACCCATTATTAGGACACTACGACACAAATCTGTTCACCTTTCTTATGTGTTCATCATTTTCTATTACTAAAAGTCTTTTATCTAGCACTAATTACGTTTTAGATGTCTCACATCTCAGCTTCTTAAGAACAGATCTGCCATAAAACCCTGACAAGTATGTGAAAATAGTCAAGTATTCCTGAACAGACTGAATTTGTTCCTCACTGAAATCCATTTCACTGTCAAAGTTGGTGGGAGTGGAGGTAAGGCCTCATCAACTACACAGTCAGTTTAAAAAGAATCTGAATGTGTTCCAACTTCTTCAAGAGCACATGTCAGAATTTTCAAGGGCAGCCAGGTCTAAATTCTTAGCTTTAATCTGAATATCAAATCCCTGTCTCAAGAAACCAAACGTTGAGATCCTGCCATTGTTCCATGTTTTCCAAATCTCGCTTCTAGAGTAGCTATCTGAACCTTTCCTGGCACTTCCTCACTGCAATACTTGGTCATTTCTAGACTGTGAATGGTATCTGATATGGCCAAATGTGTGTTATTGGATAATCCAAATGTGCAATCAGGACAACATGTCTGTATATCCAACAACGATAAAAATCTTTCTAAATATCTGATATTTTCGTCACTTTTGCTAGAAAGTGGTTACTGAAGAGAATTATTGAAATGGCTATCTCTACCAGGTGAGGTAAAATTTAAAATCTTCCGCCATGTGTAAATTAATTTTGATGAGTTTAGCAGTGCTCCCAGAACTTAGTAAGATGATGTCCCCTCAAGGCTAAGAAACCTTGAACAGTCATCTCATTGAAACTATTAAGCACAGGTTTGACATTTGGTCGCTCTAGGTGGCTTTTATGAAGATACTTTAAGCTGGTTGGCAGATTTTATTATCTGTATACACCCTGCATCATGTAACTTTTTAACGGCAGAGAACTTGGCCATAACCAGTTGTATACTTTTTGAATCTGTTTAAAACTGTAGTTACTTTATTGCCTCATCAGTATATTTTTTATCGATTCAGGTGTTTCTGACACATTTTAATATGCGAAAAAAATAAAACTTTAAGAGGGGTTGTGATTCATCACAGTGGTGTTTGTAAACTATTGACAGTTGAGGAAAGGAAGCAGAGAATGATGTGGCCCCTTCAATTGAATTCTCGTCACTAACAACACAAGATAATTATAACCAATTGCATGTAGTCTAGAAACTATTATCGCTGTAAGGATAAAAACCTGAGCCTAGTGCATTTTTAGAACTGAACCAGTTTCCAAAATGATATCTCCCGTGAAGTGCAAATAAGGCGTCAAGATAATTTCGTCAACTATTAGTGAAACAACATGATTTCATTCACAAAGGATACAAATCTTCTGCTTTGTATACAACAGAAAATTGCTCCTTACCTGCTGGGTGCGTTTCAAAATGAGGAGAGATCTTATGCAGTGTATTAGGATGTGGTAGCACAAAACAGTGTGTGCTCTTTTTAAACTCGTGGTGATATTGAAAATAAAATACTTCAAAACATAATAGAATCTAGCAAGTATCTATACTGTTTCTTTTGCACACCCATTTATTTCACTTCCTCACACAAAAAATTAACGTTGCTACTTTCAGTTTCTTAAAAAAAATTTACCTTATTTTTCAAATAAATGGTTATGAGTAGCAAGTAGTCTGCTGTGAACGATCATTGTTCTTTATGGTGAAGTTTTCCAAGGTATCAATAACGTCAAGTAAGACCTTTCATTGGTTTATTGTTAATGGGAACATACCTTTACCAAGATTTGTGGTTTCACTTCTACTAACTACATACTCTCGTCAGTATTTATCACAACAGAGCGCAAAAGTGTAGGAATATCTGTAGCTTCTATTAGAACAAACCAATGGCACCCCCCGACTTTGATAATATGCCAATGTTTGGTCAGCTTGACGCACGCTGAGTACTTAAGATGGCCATTCATATTCGCTGTTGACTTTTAGGCACAGGTATTTACTTAACGTCAACTCGATCCAGCGGTCGGCACTCATGCTTTACATTTTCATGAACAGAGAGGCCGTTCATCGTATGAAGATCAGCAATAACTATATCTGTCGCGGCGGGTAATGTCCCAGCGTTAAGAGATCACACAGGAATGCGAAATATTGATGTATCACTGTGCGGACAGAGAGATATCGACAGTAGGGCTGCAGTCAGATGGTGCGGCAGAAGCCGATGGAGATTTCCGTCCTAATACTCCATTTTTACTCAAATTTGACGCAGCAGAAATACCGTGAGCGTGAGTGTCCGAAATTCCGTTCGCGGTTGCGACAAAATTTTTACCCAAAGCTGTTTTGGTGGCACTCTTTTTTGTTACATGTCATCTTAGTTGATCCGTTATCTGATACTGACGAACTGAGAACTAGAGAGTTGGGGTGAAATGCAGTCACAGTTTCAGAGCTCTGGCAGGACACTCGGACTGTGGAGCCAGTCTGCAGTCGATGTTGGTTAGGAAACACTTGTGTGTCCCGTCATAGCACGATACTCAAGTGGTGGGTCCCATACCAGACAGCACCGATAGCGGCTACTGAACGTATACAGAGAAGGGCAGCACATATTGTCACACGTGTGGCTGACCCACAGGAGAGTGTCACGCAAGTGTTGAGACAACTCAATCGGCAGGTGCTTGAAGAGAGCCGCAAGTTACCCCACGAGAGGCCACTTACGACATTTTGCAGGTGACTATTAAGGGGGTATGTAACGGAAACTGTAAACACTTATTTAAAAAATCATTGTAGCCGTATTTATTAATGTACAAACCTAAAATTTTTCATGTGTAAAGCAAAAGAGCTTTGTTTTAACGGAAAAATAATAAATATGCAAAATTAATACTTTGACACTCAACAGAATTTTATTTTTTTATTGTCCTCTTCATAAAAAGCCATAACTCAAATTCTAATCATGCAATTAATCTGAAAATTTTATTCTCCATACTGATACTCCTCATACTCCAGGTTTATCTTCTCTCCTGCTCGAATCTGACTGCCCTCTATTTGCCGGTAAGACACTCATCTGTTAGCTTTCTTGACCCTGCTCTCGTCGATGGTGTAAAATGCTTTTGTTGTAAACGTTCCTGGATCTAATCCAACTCTCTTCAGTACTTCAATTCTGCCATTATTTCCGTTATTGTAACATAAAACGGCATCATAGAAACCTATTTTTAGTACTTCAAGTCTGCAGAATGACCTTTTTGAGCTTCCAATCCAAATTAAATTAGTGAGGCTTTCATTTAAATTTTGTGTCTTTCCATGAAGACACTTCCCCAATAAACCAGGGTTGGCAAGAAACCTGAATGTGGGCTTCATTGGATTCATAACTGGTTCTGGTAGTGAGTGTTTGTAGCAGGACTTTGAATTTCGCCGCGCTACACTCGTTACCTCAGATATAAATTACACCGTCACAGCGGTATGAGCGTTCGACGGCAGAGAAAATAAGAATATGAAGGTACAAAAAATTTTAACTCCTTTTGTTTTGCTACCCGCTTTTGTCTTTGAGAGCGGAAGGTTAACTTACTTATTAGTTATTCTTGGTCGGATTAAGACGAAAAAACTCATTGATGTGCAGACGTATTGTTGAAGTTGGTATGAAATTCGGAGGAGGGAAGTAGCAACGTAAAATAATTTGCATTCAGTATCAAGATGATTTTGATTTGTATAAATTAGTGATTACTGGACGATTGCAAGATTTCGGAGCAGTTACAACTTTTCACGCAGAAATGAAGTAGGAGATTTTTGAAGACCTGGACGCCGCAGAAGAGAAGACATGTTAACATGGTAAAGGATCAACTCTTTCCTCCTGTTAATCACGTTTTGTTATTCTCTGCTCTCCTTCAAATAATTTTTGTTCTGGAAATTGTTTTTACTTTTGCTCAGAAACGCCACAAGGACCACTCAACAATAGCTTTTCCGAATCACGAAGTCCGATAACTTTTCTGTAATACGAAGTCCGATTTGCGTTTCATTCTTTCCCTTTTTCACGGTCAATAACGATTTTGAAACCCCCTTTTTATTCACCATTTCTTCCACATTTTCAACCCTTTCTTTTTCTTTTCTTCTCATTTTCTTTTTTTTTTTATTAACCACTACATGTTTATGTGAATACATCTCGTTTCTGTTGTTGAACTGACACCAATAGTCTTTCGGATACAGAGTGTGCATTGGTGTTTGGTCACTGGGTAGTTTGTGGGGAAAAATTGCCCACACTGCACGCCACATTGCCTCTAAATTATGTGTACCTTTTCTGATAGCTCTCCCATAATATAACTGTAGAGAATCAGTTTCTTTCAGAGTGACCATGCCTTTTCCTCCTAGTGGTTTTCCATCCTCAAGTACTTCACCTTTCTTCTCTTCCAGCAAGCGACGAAGCCTACCACCAAGCCTCTTTTGGATGTGGTCATCACATTCCAACCTTTCTATTGTTGTATTGTCAGCTTTATATCTGTAACAGCTGTGAACGTAGAGGAGTCCCCATCAGCAAGGTATTTAGTATATCTAACACCATACTGGTCCTCAGATCTGGAGAACATCCACACAACTGCAGCAGCCTCCATGCTCTCGTTTGAGGCACTGTAATTTTTAGAGCATGCTAGTGCATGCTTTTCATGCCACAGTTTCTCACTTTCATTGTTGGATATTTTCTTTGTTGCACACTGATGGCAGTATTTAGACGTAATTTCTACATCTAAAACTGTACCTGAGTGAATAGCAAGAACAGATGCAACTCCATGGAGATATGTGCATCCAGGTCCCATCTACAGACACACACTGGTCATTAACATTTGTAGGAGATTCACTGTCATGAATATCTACTCAAGGATCTCTCTGGATTGTTTCCACCAGTGCCTGCACTGCTGTCTTCATAGAAACTGTAGCAGTATCTCATACAACATCAGACATTTCTTTATTTAATATTCGCGCCTTGCACAAGGTGGAGGCATGTTCAGAAAACCACACAATAAATTACCTCCTTCCCTGCCCTGTCCAATGCATATCAGAGCATATGCTAACCTAAAATTGCTTTCATAGGTACCAGTGTCAGTTTTCTTGGAGGAGGAAAATGAAAATTCATAGCCACACGAATTGCAAATTAATTTAAAGTCACAAGCTGTTCCCACTCTTCTTTCTCCAGCAACAATCATGCATTGCGTATTTTTACAGCAAACACACGAACATGGAAACTTTATAGCCTGGCATAGAAGCTCTAAATGAATAAGTCAGAATCCAGTGGAATCGATATCAACATCATTCACGCACCTGTACAATTCTCCTGTCCCAAGTTCCGATGCAGAAGCTGAGAGCTTATGTTCTTCATTTCGAGCTGCTTCCTCTTTTTTGTTGGTAAACCGATTTCCATTAAATCTCCGTCATCCAAACACAGTTTTTCCACCAACATTATGCATAAATCTTAACTTCCACGTAAAGGTTTGCAAATTCAAGCGTCCACCCACTAATATATGTTAGTATAGTCCAAACGTAAATAAACCACTGCAAGAAAGCTTTCAGGCAAAGACGTAGATGTCAGCCAGAGATATAGATGTCAGCCAAAATATAGAAAGAAAATAGCCTTCACACTGAAAAGAATTCCGCTGAAGCAAGCAGTTTCCCAAATCTCAGAAAAGGTGGAAGAGGCCCCAAGTGAAGAATTAATCAGTTTAACAATTTAAAGGCATTTTTAAAGCTGCTATCGTGATAAAATTCACAAACAACATAGATTAAACTGCGTATATCAAGAAAACAATGTTTTTCAAAAATCGATTTTTTGACCGAAAATCCATTACATTTCCCCTGAAGCGAGGAGTCCAGATGCGCTCTCCAGCCACTACGCGTCGCTGCCGTAAGGAGGCTGAAGGCAGAGTCAGGCCGGCCACAGCACGGAGACGTCTCAGCACTCGCCCTTAACGCACTCCGTACGCGAACGGAAAGGGAAAAAATTTCAAAACTTGTTACCGTGCCAAGTACCCCCTTCCATGCACTTCATAGTGGTTTGCTGAAATCGTTATAGGAACAAAAAGCTGGCCAAAGCCGGAGATAAATTCTGCCGAAATTTTTACAGAGGCGCAAACCGTGTTCTGAAAGTATAGATTAAATAAAGTAGGTGGTGGTCTGTTTGTGTCTGTTGGTAGTAGTTTATCTTGTAGTACAGTTAGATAGTTCCTGCGAATTACTATGGGTAGAGATTATACTCAACAGCTGTACCAAAATAATAATTCACTCCTTCTACCGACCTCCGACTCAAGTGATATAATAGCTGAACGCTTCAAAGAAAACTTGACTCACATTACAAATTAGTACCCCACTCATACAGTTATAATTGGTGGAGATTTCAATCTACCCTCGACTTGTTGGTGAAAATACATGTTGAAAGCCGATGGTAGAAAGAAAACATCTTCAGAAATTGTACTAAATGCTTTCTCTGAGAATTACTTTGAACAATTAGTTGATGAGCCCACACGAATTGTAAATGGTTGCGAAAACACATTTGACCTGTTAGCCACAAATAATCCTGATCTAATAGAGAGGGTCATGAAGGATACAGGGACTAGTGAACACAAGGTCATGGTAGCGAGGCTCAGAACCATATCAACCAAAACCTCTAAAAATAAACGCAGATAAAAATTCGCTTGATGCCTTCCTATTAGAGAGTCTCCATTCCTCGCAAGCTAATTTCGTTAGTGTAGACCAGATATGGCTCAAATTCAAAGATACACTATCGACCGCAGTAGATAAATTCATACCGCATAAGTCAATAAGAGATGGGACTGATCCACCATGGTACACAAAACACGTCAGAACACTGCTGCAGAAACAACGAAAAAAGGATGCCAATTCACAAGAACGCAAAATCCCCGAGAGTGGCCAAGTTTCACAGAAGCTCGAAATTTACTGTGGACAACAATGCGAGATGCCTTTAACAGTTTCCACAATGAAATATTGTCTCAAAACATGGTAGAAAACCCAAAGAGATTCTGGTCGTATGTAAAGCACACCAGTGGCAAAAAACAGTCAATACCGTCACTGCGCGATCGCGATGGAAATGTTACCGATGATGGTGCCACTAAAGCGGAGTTACTAAATACAGTTTTCCGTAATTCCTTCACGAAAGAAAGCGAAGTAAATAATCCAGAATTCTAAACCAGAACAGCTGTTAGCATGAGTAAAATAAAAGAAGATATCTTAGGCGTTGCGAAACAAGTCAAATCACTTAAGAAAGGCAAGTCTTCAGGTCCAGATGGTATACCAATCAGGTTCCTTTCAGAGTATGCAGACACAATAACGCCTTTCTTAGAAATCATATACGACCGCTCACTTTACGAAAGGTCTGTTCCTAAAGACTGGAAAGTAGCACATGTCACACCAATATTCAAGAAAGGAAATAGGAGTAACCCACTGAATTACAGACCCGTATCACTGACCTCAATTTGCAGTAAGATTTTGGAGTGTACACTGTACTCGAGCATTATGAATCACCTTGAAGAAAATGACTTATTGATACATAACCAACACGGATTCAGAAATATCGTTCTCGTGCAACACAGCTAGCTCTTTATTCCCATGAAGTAATGAGTGCTGTCGACAAGGGATCTCAGATCGATTCCATATTCCTAGATTTTCAGAAGGCTTTTGATACCGTTCCTCACAAGAGACTATTAATCAAATTGCTTGCATATGGAGTATTAACTCAGTTTGGATTCGTGATTTCCTCTCAGATAGATGATAGACGGTAAATCATCGAGTAAAGCAGAGTTGATATCTGGCGTTCCGCAACGTAGTTGCTGTTCCTGATTTACATAAATAATCTACGAGTAGGAGACAATCTGAGCACCCCCCTTAGATTGTTTGCAGATGACGCTGTAATTTACCGTCTAGTAAAATCATCAGACGATCAGTTCCAATTACAAAATGATCTAGAGAGAATTTAGGGTGGTGCGAAAAGTGACAATTGGCACTAAACAAAAAAATAAAAAATAAAGTGCGCGATTATCCACATGGGTACTAAAAGAAATCGGATAAATATTGGGTATACGATAAACCGCACGAATCTAAGGGCTGTCAATGCGGCTAGATACCTAGGAATTACAATTACGAGCAACTTAAATTGGAAAGACCACATAGATAATATTGTGGGGAAGGCGAAACAAAGACTGCACTTTGTTGGCAGAACACTTACAAGGTGCGACAAACCCACTAAAGAGACAGCCTACATTACACTTGTCCGTCCTCTGCTGGAATATTGCTGCACGGTATGGGATCTTTACCAGGTAGAATTGACGGAGGACATCGAAAAAGTGCAAAGAAGGACAGCTCGTTTCGTGTTATCGCGCTGTAGGGGTGTCATTGATATGGTACGCGAGTTGGGGTGGCAGTCACTGAAACAAAGGCGGTTTTATTTGCGGCGATATCTATTTGCGAAATTTCAATCACCAACTTTCTCTTCCGAATGTGAAAATATTTTGATGACACCCACCTACGTAGGGAGAAATGATCATCATAATAAAATAAGAGGAATCAGAGCTCGAACAGAAAGATTTAGGTGTTCCTTTTTCCCACGCGCCATTCGAAAGTGGAATGGTAGAGAATTAGTAGGAAAATGTTTCGATGAATCACTGCCAGGCACTTAGGTGTGAATAGCAGAGTACCATGTAGATTTAGATGTACATATGGGTATGTAGATATGGAGGTGACGGTGAACTTGGAGCTTGTGAAGACGTGGCCTAAGTGGACGATTTAAGAGCACAGCTGTGTACAATCGCATGAGACATGCAGCCATCAACGGAAATACACGACGCTTTTCCAAAGTACACAGAACTCAATACGTCGCTCTTAACGGAACAAAATGGACAGATGTAACGCTTATTTCTGCAGTGCCACAAGGAACTGTGAGAGGCCTCTGCTATTAACAAAGTATGTAAATGGTGTAGTACGATGCTTCGTGTAATGTTCATGTAACATCCCTGCCCACATTTGTTACATTTTTGTTGCTGTGTTTTAATGCACAGTATAGGAATATTTTGCTCCAAGAACCGAGTCTTTCATCACCTACATTTACTGCTTAAATATTAATACACAGCTCCAGCGGTGCTGATGACGTTACTTGCAGCGAAAACAAGTTAATAATAATTTCAATATCACCCATTCTTCAGGAAATGCTAATTACAAATTTTAGTTGCTGTCAGGGCTTATTGATGGAATTGATGGACCGAAGGGTAGGCGCCAAACTCTTAAGAGAGCTGACGATTACAAAAACAGACATAATGTCTGATGGGATAACCGCAGTTCCAAAGAAACTGGTATAGGCATTCGTATTCAAATATAGACATATGTAAACAGGCAGAATACGGCGCAGCGGTCGGCATCGCGTATGTAAGACAAGAAGAGTCTGACGCGGTTGTTATGATGTTGCAGTCGGCGCACGAGCGATGGGATAAACCACCTCCGAGGTAGCGATGCAGTGGGGAGTTTTCCGTACAAACATTTCACGAGTGTGCCGTGAATATCAGGATTCTGGTAAAACATCAAATTTAAATACCTTCAACACTTCGCGGCCCTGTCAGCAACTGTGTAAATATTAATTTTAATAATTAACGGCCTCAGTTACACCGTTTACCTACAATTTACCTAGGTTTCAGTGTATTAATTTATGGATTTGTAGTTTTAGCTTCACGATGTCCACTATGGAAAGACGGTAGTTACTGTTATTCTGAAGAAGTTTCGGTTACACCTACTCAAACCTAGGTAAATTCTAGGCAAACGGTGCAACTGAGGCTGTTAATTATTAAAATTAAAATTAAAACGTCAAATCTCTGACGTCGCTACGGCCACTAAAAGAGCCTACAAGAACGGAACCAACGTCGACTGAAGAGAATCTTTCAACGTGACAGAAGTACAAAACTGCAAGCAACGTCATCAGCACCGCTGTAGCTGTGTATTAATATTTAAGCAGTAAATGTAGGTGATAAAAGACTCGGTTCTTGGAGCAAAATCTTCCTATAGCGAGCATTAAAACACAGCAACAAACGTGGGCAGGGATGTGACATGAACGTTACACGAAGCATCCTACTACACCATTTGCATACTTTGTAAACATCAAAGGCCTATCACACTTCCTTGTGGTGCTGCTGAAATAACCGTTACATCCGTCCATTTTGTTCCGTTAAGAGCGACGTGTAGAGTTCTGTCCGTACGGAAGTCTTGTAGTCCGCTAAGGACACAGGATCAGCCCCGCACCGCTCTGTGGGACGGTTTAGGAGGGACTTGGAGGCGAGGACAGTGGGTGCTGTTGGATGGTGACGAGGTGTGCGTTCCACATTAGTAATGTGTCGAGCGGTAGTGCTAATCATTTCACTGCCAGTCGATGTGGTGGGTGGGTTGCAGATGGAGAGTCGGAAACCCGGGCGACGGAGGCGCCGACCGCTCAGCCACGCAGCCTGCAGAGCTGTGTCGCCAGTCGCGGTGCTGCGTGGAGTACCGGCAGTGTTCAGGGTGCGCCGCGGTTCCGCGCTGTGCGAATTACGGCGCCGTCAGAGCTCTGAGAGTCTGGGACCTGACGCAGCGCCGCCTTCAAACGAAGCCTCACAGCGCACGTCTCAGGCAGCAGTGGGCCTAATGTTTCTGTGTTTTATTTTCCGCCTGATGAATCTCTAAAACTGAAATGGTTCTCGGCTGTTCACAGACAAGATTGGATGTCTAGTAAACATTCAGTTGCAAGTACCGTTGTTTTTGTTAACTACTACAATAACATTACATAAAGCGTAACACATAACAACTTTTATTCCAAAATGTATTACGCATGAAAGCAATACACAGTTCCGCCCATCTTGACGTTCATTTTCATAACATCTTTAACAATCAACTGTACGCTTCTTTTAAGGTCTGTGAGCTGCATTTCAGCGAAAAAGGTATATTAAGCAGTACGAGTATGTACCACCCAAGAACTGGCAAGCTGTTAACAGCACCATTGGATCGTCGACGCTCAAGGAAAGGTAGGTTAAAGAACCAAATGTTAGGCAGAGCCCTACATTTGCAAATTACAATGTCATAAGGAGGAAGCTGGTTGTATAGTTGCATCTCTTTTGATGTTAAACTTTTCTTTTTCAGATGCTATACCTTCACAGTTACTGGGATACCCTTCATGTTTGTCCAATACTCCAACATCAGCCTGAGAGGACCCCAAAAGTCGCAGCGAGCGACTAGAGAACACTGCCCCTCACATTCCATTCGAGAAAGTGTAGAACCGCAGGAGAAGTTGATAGGAGCGACTTCTTTCTGTAGTTTAGAGCAACTAAAAAGTAAAATAAGTGACTGTGATAAGCGTAGTGACTGGACTGTAGTTAACATGACAGTGTGTGCTTATTATTAAATAACCACAATCCTTAGCCAAGAGTTGTTTGCTACTCTGTATAAACAGTGATTTATTTCTCAGTGTTTTTATTAATGATGTGGAAGTGAAATGTCTTGGAAACATGAAACTTCCCAAAAAAGTCTGCAACACAAAAGAGGTGAGTGACGCTCTTAGGAAAATGTATTTGGTGTGTAGTAACGACGAGGTTCCTGTTGATAATGCTCTCTCGTTCATTGGAGATAATTTGCAAAATTTAGTACAGAAGTTGCCAGAAATAGAAAGTGAAATATATTTTTCAAAGGAATAGGTTTCATTCCTGAAATGTGAAAGTTCGTCTCAGTTTGGATATTATGCTGACTCTCTAATTATGTGGTGATTAGTAAATGCTATTACCCCATGTGGATATAAGTTTCCCAGAAGCACTGGCATCATTTCTATGCCAAATCCAAATACACTGTCCTGGTTTTGTACTAAACTTTTAACAAGACCAGTCATTGAAAAACAAAGTGATCAACTTATGAGTTATATCTCACAGAAATATGGAACATTTGCCTCACAGGATAAAACGGTCCTTCTCTTAATTGATGAAATACATTTGAAAACCCAGCTTCATTACTAAGGTGGGAATATTGTATGTGGTGCCTGCAACTCTGACGAATGTTTCTGTGCAACCAGTGCTTAAGTTTTTATGATACAAATTTTAGATTCACCTTACAAGGATGTGGTATACATTCTCCCACTTAAAACAATGGAGGCTGATGTACATTTCTCATAAATAAAAGAAGTAATTCTTAAATTAGAAGCAGCTTGATTTAAGGTGATGGATTAGTGGCAGACAATAATTCAATTAATAGAAACCAATATCTAATTTCAGTACTTCGCCAGAAGTAAAGGTAAAACACTGTCACCCTGCCCACTGTACTATTTTGTGGATACAGTTCACGTTGTAAAGTGTATCTGTAACAACTGGTTCAATGAAAAGGAGCAGATTCTGTGTTTTCTTGATTTCAGTGAGAGCATGGAGGGAGGTTTTGCATCATTCACAGCACTAAAAGAGCTACACATAATTGAAAAAGATGATTTATTACAATACGGAAACTCTCTAACTTTAAAATCTCTGTTTACAACTTCAATTGAAAAGCAAAATTTTAAATTAGTGCTTCGTATTTTTAATGATATGACAGTAGTTGCACTGCAGACTAGGCTCGAAGAAAGGAATTCAAAATCGGGAAAGCACTGTGACATTTATAAAAAGAGTAAATCTTTGGTGGTGTATTGTGAATGTGAAAACATTACTCCAGTGTCAGAGGCTAAGAAATATTTTATAGGAACCTGTAACTTGTAATTCCCATCAGATATTTGATTTTTTAAAGAGCTTTGTGTCTTGGTTAGATTAAGGCATGGGTTGAATGATAACAGCAAACTTTCTAAAGAGACACACTTTGCTCCAAAACATACAACAGCCACTTTGATTGATTTCAGTAGCTATTGGCTATCTGACAAAAACAGTTCCTATTTGCCTCTTGGAAGAGTGCAGACTGACAGTTAGAAAGGTTTGGTAAAAACCGCCAGCTAAGTGGGGGAAATTACCACATTTCTCTTAGACAGGTTTTTAAACCACCCAAAAACTTAGGGTACAGAGCAGGTTTTCTCTTTTAGTACAGTTTAATGTAGTTGGAAATGTGGTTATTAAGGTGTCAGATATTTTTGAAACAACTTTTGAAATCCAGGAGACACCAGGTGCTGAAGAATCTTCCTGTGAGTATTTCAAAGTAATTCTCATTTCAGATGAAGTAAAGTAGGATTATCATTTTAGAATGGCAAAGGATCTAGGAGGCTTGGCACATCCCAAAGAATATGTAGTGGCATGTGAACTTATGATTATTTAACTTTTCAAAAAATTGTATAGGAAAATGAAATTTTGTTTCTGCAGCAGGCAAATTGAAGGTGTGTGCTTTTGATGGTAGCACCCTGTAATATTCCCAGTGATTTGTTTAGTACAAACAGACATAGTCTTGAATCTATCTGGTCTTCCTTACTGCTCTGTTGTGTAAATATCGTATTAAATAATTATACTAAGAGAAGTAGTGATACAACTACGAAGGAAAATGTTTTAAAAGAATGAAAAAATATGACTAAAGTGTACTTTAATTTATTTAATGACATGTAAGACAGTGTTTGGATTTCATATTATGAGGTGAAGTGAAAAGTCGTTTTATATTTTTATTTAATTACATTCCTTTTCTTCCCACACCCTCGCTTTCTTTATGTGTGTGTGTGTTTTTTTGTTCTGTCTGTCTGTCTGTGTGTTTGTGTGTGTGTGAAAATTGTATGTAACACAATATCTCAATTATTTTAAAGAGTCATGAAAGTGTGTTTCCTTACTCATTGATGACATTACATGAATCAATAGATTTCGATACATTTGCATAATTTGTGTGCAGCTTCTTTAAATGTGTATTCGTATGAAACAAAATTTTGGTGGCTAGGTTTCAGGTAATTCGGTAATTTTATAGTAACAGGAAATGAACATAGTATACTCCTGCTGTATTTTACAATTAGTGATTCACATCTGAGCTTGATTTCCATTAAAATTTGTTAATATCTTATTCCGATCATATATATATTACATAAAACAAGCGCTGACGTGGATCGCTAATTGTAATGTAAAAAGGCGCAAATTACGATTTATGTATTGTCACTCTATGAGTTATGTTAAAATTACAACGTTGCACCTCAAACAAATCGAAATATTGCGAATATGAGATTTGCAGTTATAGTAGACAACAGTGAAGGAAATTATGACCATGTTTATCTTACGTTTTTTGAAAAGCCAATTTACAAACTACACAAACAACAATATTAACACCTCTTCCTCTTTCTGCACTCAACATCTCACTCATTATTGAAGGATACTGACTCAGTTTTTCAGGATAGCAAACGGGAAGTTGCGGTACAGAAAATGGCCCAGAGATCACCAGAGAGTGTGTGTGTGTGTGGGTGTGTGTGGGTGGGTGGGTGTGTAGTGAGTGAAGTGTTATGAAACAATCTGTGTATAGTGTGTGCAGTGACTGATAGTGCATATGATTGAAGTGTGGCATTACATTATTTAATAAGTTATGTGTAAAGGAAGTATTGTATACCAGGAGTAAATCTAATGCCATGTATCGACTTGTGCTACACCTTGTGTTTAGATTGTATTGGTTTTCCTTTTCTTCCCCTGACATGTTTGTTGATATGTCGCCTGTCATTAAGTGGCTGCTTGGTTGTCTTGTCCCTCTGCTTTCGACATCTGCGTTTTTGCTTCCGGGAAATTGCTATGTAGGAAGTGAGATCTTTGACCAGTTGTAACCTCGTGTGGTGGCGGGGAAGTAGGGGCGTGCGCTCAGAGAGTCTGGTGGACACGGGAGGGCAGTGTGGCTATCCAGCGCGAAGCAGGTGTGGTCGGTTGAACCGAATCGCCACGTGATGTACGTCGGTTGTGTGTAACGAGCGGGTCGAGTTGACGGAAGAGCCCCCGCGTGTTGGTTGTATACAGAATCGCCCCGCGAGTAGTTGCTGTTCATTTCGCCTTGGTGGGACGTTAACAAGCTTCTTTAAATCCTCCGTTTCAACACTGGAGTTTAAAAGGAGACACCTACCATGAAGGAGCGGTCACTACCCGTCAATGTTGCAGAGAAGACGTGAAATCCTGTGACAGAGCGTGTCGTCGCGTGACCGTGGCGTGTTGGGTACGCTGGCGACGCGTGCGCGGTCGGATGTGTGGATCCTGGCCATCGGAGGTCGTGTACGGCCTGTTCGAGCATAACTGCAAGTTAAGTTCGCGGAAGGTTTAATCATTAAGTAATAAGTCTGCGTAACCAGCGTCTCTTTGGCCTTGTGGCCTCCGGCGACCGGGTTTCCTGTCCCTGGCACCGGTCTAATTGAAGACAGTGATCTTTCCTCCTCCTCTCGTTACTGTCCGATGGGAGGTGTAGCTTTGGCAGTTTAATTGTTTCGTTATTCTGTTGTGGGTTATGAGTAAATTCATGCTTCTTGTTGGTTGATCATGTGGTCGCTCATTCAGGACTGAGTGGTGTAATGTTTCCTTGCACGAGGTTAGCTCTAATTGTGTCAGCAAGTTAAGCCATCTTATTACAAGTTTTCGCTGGCTAAAAGTCGGTGCAGTGACCAGCCTGAGAGTGACAATTGTGTTTACGAGCGTATTTAAATTGGTCAGTATTGTGTCTAGCCTGAGCATCCCTGAGTGGGTGATTTACTAATGTTCTTTAAATTTTTATAAATTTTTGTATTGCTATAAATTACTTTGATTGGCGTTAGTGGCGTGTTTTAAAAGCCTGTTTATTGCCATACTGCTAGTTTCTGTAAGATACGAATAAAACATTTGTGAAAATCTCGACAGTAAACTACTAGAAATTTGGCCCCGTTTCCCAACTTGTGGTGTGGCTTGTAGTAACCGTAACCACTGTGTGTGTCAGTCTCTAACTAACTTATTTTAAATTGATCTAAATTTCTAAATACTTTGACATGTCCTATATCCCTGAAAAAAGAGATCTATGGATGAATAAAGCTACTACTACTACTAGATTTTGCAAGACGCAGGAAGTAATGGTACATTCACTTAATTGGACAGTCGGTGTTGCAAGGCCTGCCAAAGCGCCGATACTGTATGACGTTATTTCGCACGCTGTGAGGCTTTGTTTCTAGGTGGCGTTACCTGAATACGGCGAGCTCTACGCTACAAACTGCACGAGTAACGATCGCTCACGACAAGCGTGAGGCTGCCCACCGTGCTCCCATCTTGTGGCGACGGCTTGCAGCAAGGGGTAGTTGCGTGGCGCGCCGTTCGATGGCAGCACCAGCCATAACTGATTTCGATTTCTAACATTATGCAGGAACTTGTCTTAACCATCTGAAGTTCTCACAGTTGCATCCATTACTTAATTTGTTTCATTTACACAGCTGATATATGTGTTGTGTGCCTCATTGCAGAGGAAATTATGTCCTAAATGGACAGAGCTAAATCAGAACTGTATAGCTGACTGCAATACATCTTGAATATTTCCAGGTTATACAGAATTGGAAGGTAAGCTCAGCATCTTACAAGTTTTCGCCGGCTCCCTTTGCTTTGTTTTATTATTGCTCACGTAACAACTAATATATGAGATAAAATATGTTGCTACGTTTCTTCATTTACTGAAGAAGGGTCTATACAAGGGCGATGTACTTGAGGACAATATTATGGAAATGGAAGAGGATGTAGATGAAGATGAAATGGGAGATATGATACTGCGTGTAGAGTTTGACAGAGCACTGAAAGACCTGAGTCGAAACAAAGCTCTGGGAGTAGACAACATTCCATTAGAACTACTGACAGCCCTGGGAGAGCTGGTCCTGACAAAACTCTACCATCTGGTGAGCAAAATGTATGAGACAGGCGAAATACCCTCAGACTTCAAGAAGATTATAATAATTCCAATCCCAAAGAAAGCAGGCGTTGACAGATGTGAAAATTACCGAACTATCAGTTTAATAAGTCACAGCTGCAAAATATTAACGCGAATTCTTTACAGACGAATGGAAAAACTAGTAGAAGCCGACCTCAGGGAAGATCAGTTTGGATTCCGTAGAAATATCGGAACATGTGAGGCAATACTGACCCTACGACTTATCTTAGAAGCTAGGTTAAGGAAAGGCAAACCTACATTTCTAGCTTTTGTAGACTTGGAGTAGGCTTTTGACAATGTTGACTGGAATACTCTCTTTCAAATTCTGAAGATGGCAGGGGTAAAATACAAGGAGCGGAAAGCTAGTTATAATTTTTACAGAAACCAGATGGCAGTTATAAGAGTCGAGGCAAATCAAAGGGAAGCAGTGGTTGGTAAGGGAGTGAGACAGGGTTGTAACCTCTCCCCGATGTTATTCAATCTCTATATTGAGCAAGCAGTGAAGGAAACAAAAGAAAAATTTGGAGTAGGTATTAAAATCCAAGGAGAAGATATAAAAACTTTGAGGTTCGCCGATGACATTGTAATTCTGTCAGAGACAGCAAAGGACTTGGAAGAGCAGCTGAACGGAATGGACAGTGTCTTGAAAGGAGGATATAAGATGAACATCAACAAAAGCAAAACATGGATAATGGAATGTAGTCGAATTAAGTCGGGTGATGCTGAGGGAATTAGATTAGGAAATGACACATTTAAAGTAGCAAAGGAGTTTTGCTATTTGGGGAGCAAAATAACTGGTGATGGTCGAAGTAGAGAGGATATAAAATGTAGACTGCCAATGGCAAGGAAAGCATTTCTGAAGAAAAGAAATTTCTTAACATCGAGTATAGATTTAAGTCTCAGGAAGTTGTTTCTGAAAGTATTTGTATGGAGTGTAGCCATGTACGGAAGTGAAACATGGATGATAAATAGTTTGGACAAGAAGAGAATAGAAGCTTTCGAAATGTGTTGCTATAGAAGAATGATGAAGTTTAGATAGGTAGATCATATAACTAATGACGAAGTATTGAATAGGATTGGGGAGAAGAGAAGTTTGTGGCACAACTTGACTAGAAGAAGGGATCGGTTGGTAGGACATGTTCTGAGGCATCAAGAATACAATTTAGTATTGGAGGGCAGCGTGGTGGGTAAAAATCGTAGAGGGAGACCGAGAGATGAATACACTAAGCAGATTCAGAAGGACGTAGGTTGCAGTAGGTACTGGGAGATGAACAAGCTTGCACAGGATAGAGTAGCATGGAGAGTTGCATCAAACCAGTCTCAGGACTGAAGACCACAACAACAACAACATGTTGCTACGAAAAGAGCCCTGAAATACCTTTTAGTGATGCTGTGCTGCGACTTTCTTTGGATCATTAATGTTCAACAAAACAATATATATTATGTTCGTATTATTCTGGATCTGGCTTTCTATTAAAGGAACATTTTTTCGTTACTGTAACTTGCCATAAAGTTCAACATATCTTCCTAACTTTACAGTTATTGAAAAGGTTAATGAAAATTATTTCGTTATCAATACTGTTGCTACAGTATGCAATGATTGTTCAACATGAAAATTTTGAGTCGATTTTTGTTATCAGTAAAACACCAATAAGTACCACGAATAACACGAGAACATGGGACTATTATCATAGAAAAAGATGTTTTTACTATAAGGTTTGCCAGGCCAGAACTACGCACAGTAAGATTTCTTTTATGTTATGAAGATAAATTATCTTTTTGCACTCTTAACGTCACAGGCTCTTCCTACTCACATAACTCCAAGAAGACGACAGAGAAATTAATATTCGGTCACTACTATTTATATCATCAGCAGCCAGCATCAACCTGTGAAACACATCATAAAATCTGCTGTTCTGCACAGCACAGCAAGATTTCTTTTATGTTATGAAGATAAATTATCTTTTTGCACTCTTAACGTCACAGGCTCTTCCTACTCACATAACTCCAAGAAGACGACAGAGAAATTAATATTCGGTCACTACTATTTATACTATTTATATCATCAGCAGCCAGCATCAACCTGTGAAACACATCATAAAATCTGCTGTTCTGCTCTGCAATTGCGAAAGCTGAAACAAATAATTTTAGTTTACTATTACCTGTCCACTTCTCTGCGGTATGATTGGTTTCATTTAATGCAGTTTGAATGCGCCGCGGCAGCGGCTCTTTCGTTCGTAGCGCAGTTCTGCACCACGAGTAATATTTAAATAACTGAATATGTCTTAAAAGGATGGGATAAAATACCAGGCAAGCTTATTACAAATCATAATGCAAGTTTTCACTAAGTAATTCTATTCAAAACATTTAAACAGATTAAATTATTACACACCTTTACAATGAGAATGGCGTACGTCTCTCGATCTTGACAAAAGAATGCTACGCAAGCATACAATATAACGTCACAGGCTCTTCCTACTCACATAACTCCAAGAAGACGACAGAGAAATTAATATTCGGTCACTACTATTTATACTTGTCACATATTCTCATCTTTGTTTGATATTTAATAAGTATCGTCTGTGGCGGTTTCAGTACTCGCCGACACAGATATTATCTTTAAAAAATCAGTACATAATTCTATACAAGAACAAAACATGACACATAATGCTTTCTCTTTATTACATAAAATTCACACAATCGTTGTCCACGCAATTACAATCATCCAGTTCAATTATTCTTTTCTCCCTTTTTTTACCACATATAATATGTGTTTTGCTAAGAGACATTACAAAGTGACTTAGATTGTGTCACAGTATGTGTGCTTTAATACAGAGAGGATGGCCAGCTTGCTGTGTATTCGTGTTAGCATGATGTTCAGTTGTTCAGGAACAACGTAATTTCAGTTGACATGATGCCAATCTACGGCACAGAAAGTTCACTGTATGCAGTACTGAATCCCTAGCAGACTGTAATTTACTTACGCAGCTTTATAACTCAAAATACCGAGTCAGTATTGGTTGATTTGTTCTGAAATTAACTGACACTAATCGCATGTGTGCGTTACTATTAATGGCAATCTTGCCCTTTGGGCATTATCATATGCAGCTGATAAAAAAGTTTTTGTCATTATTTCAAAGTCTGCGGACTCCATTTCACTAAGGACCTCATTCTGAGACTTGGTGAATATTTCGACAGATCCACAGTAAAGAAATGTTCTGTGCCTCTTCTGAAACCTCGTCTTAAACCAGTAACTGTACCATCGATTCTGTCTGTTTGAATTACCTCTCGTCAGCTTCTTGTTCAATGGAAGCGATGGAAAACAGAAACTTTGAACTAGCTATTGCAGCCAATTTGGCAACTTGTGCCCAGTATGAACAGGAAAGACGTTTCGTGGACTTAAATGGCTTTCTTTAGTCCTTAGATCCGCTAAAGCTATCCAAAGATTGGCATGCTATAAAGTCATACAGTGTAATTAGTTTTGCTCTAATAGAAACGACAGATACTCTTACACTTTCATGTTCTGTCGTGGTGAATACTGGCCCGACTATGCAGTTACATGTTGGTAAAAGTGAACCACAAAACTTGGTACAAGGACGTTCCCATTAACTCTGAACCATTAGACCCTGGTATGCATACCTTGGGTTCACCAGAACTGCAGACAGTTTTAACGTTTAATTACTATTTGAAAGTTTTTAAAATTGTGCCCCAGCTTATCAGGTATGCTCCCTAGCAGTTTCCAGTAACACGGTAAAGGTACCCTTAGAAATCAAGATTAGTTTTAAGTGACACTTACATTTTCGTCTTTATACACACACTTACATAACATGGGCCCGATGTAAGCTATGGATCATGTTGTAGTGTTATCAAATTAGATTGTGATGTAATCGACTACATTTTGTCGGAATTCAGAGAATGCGCTATTGGTACACCTAAACATTGTTATCATGGCACAAAATATAATTGTTACAACTCACAACAGATAGCATATCCCTGTGTTGTGTAACAGAGTGAAATATTGTAGTGGGTTATTACGAGTATGTGAAGCAATACAGTAATGTTGTGGGAGTTTGCTGCTCAGCAGTGGTGTGTTTGATATTCGATACGAACGAGGAAGAAAGGTAAGTGTCACTTTTAACACTAAACAATAAAATGAACAACAGTTACAATCCTTCAGTTGACAGAAGAAGAGAGGTTACTTCTTCACATTATTTCTTCAGATATAATGTCAGAATCTACATCTATAAAAAGGAGCAGGGAAGGAAATAGCATACACTTATCAAGGCCAAATTTTGAATCAGTTTTTACTCAATGGGGAGCTGATAATGATGATTTCCTTTTAGATAAAGTATAGCTTCAGATAAAAACCATGAAGTTGGTCCTCAGGCAGCGACATGCAGCTCTCTGAGTGGAGAACAGACTAGTAGTGATGATAGTGATAGTGATAGTGATAGTGATGATGATGATGATGATGATGATGATTATGAGGATGATGTAGGTAATAATGCCTCTGGACAAATAAACATAAAAATGCTAACATATATATTGCTCCAAATGGTATGCAATGGAGTAAGTGCCCCTCAGTGCCGAATGAAATACCTGCACACAATTTGGCGAAATTTAGTTAGTGTTAGTGACGATGATGATGATAATGATGACAATGACATAGGTAATAATGCCTCAGGACAAATAAGCAGTGAAAATGCTACCATATATATTGCTCCAAATGGTAAGCAGTGGGGTTAGTGCCCCCAGTGCCAAATAAAATGCCTGCACATAATTTAGTGAATAAGTATTCCAGGACCAGCAAGGGGCATAATCACTAACACCGCCAAAGATGCTTGGGATTTATTTACTCCTCTAGCCATTGCGGATGAAATTGTGATACGCACAAACTTAGAAGCAAGAAGAGTTTTTGTGCAAAGAAAAATAAACTGGAATGATGTAGCTAGAGACGAAATGTTCGCCTTCTGGGTGATTTTACTTCATATTGGAGAGGATAAGGTTTGGGATGTTCCAATCAAGGAACTTTTTCAGGGAAGGTATTGCAATCCGTTATGTAGAGCTACAATGTCTGTGAGTCGGTTTCAGGCAATAAGAAGATTCATTAGAATCGATGACAAAAGAACAAAGAGGCTAGGTTACAAACCGATAAGCTTGATCTTGTATCCTATGACAAACAGAAAATATTTACTGGCAGTGCAAGAAAATAATGATACCTAAAAGTAATGTAACTGTGGATGAACAGCTAGTTCCATTTAGGGGCCTGTTATGGGTTTGCGCGATATATGCCAAACAGGCCTGGTAAGTTGAAATGAAAATATTCTGGATGTGCAAAGCTAAGCTGGTTATGTCACTGACAGGCTTGTGTACACGGGAAGAGGACCAGGTGAGCCACCCCAGAAAAATGTGGGCCTTACCACAGAGAACACCCTTGCAGGCAAAATATTGCTGGTGCAGCCAGAAATGTTACTGTAGATAATTATTTTACAAGTGTACCATTGGCAGAACATGTGTTGTATAAGAACCTAATTGTTGTGGGAACAACAATGATGAATAAAAGAGAAATTCCAAAAGAGGTGATGACAGACAGGAGCAGAGCGGGACATTCAAATGAAGATGGTTGGTTTTTCACCAAAGAAAAACAAGTGTGTAGTCCTCCTACACTCCATGCATCATGACAAATCTGTAGATGAACAGTACCCAAATCTGAGATTGTGAAATTTTTTAACCAAACGAAGGATGGTGTGGATGTTATGGATCAACTAGTGCCTGATTATACATGCAAAGGACAAACTAAACGCTGACCAGTGGCTCTCTGGTACACCAGAAGGGATGTACGCACTCTAAATCGCGTTATTCTTTTCAAAACACAACATCCCATGGATCACAAAGGGATTTTGCACAAGAGGAGACTATTCATTAAGGATATTTCAGTTGAGATGATATAACCGTTTATGACCAGAAGATCGCCTAATCACTTTCCACAGAAATCCATCTACCTGTATAGGGAAAAGTTCATTACTATTCCTAAAACACAAAACAGCAGTAGTAACAACAGCACAGTGAGTCGTCAGAAGAGACGGCGTTCATTGTGCCCTGCTTCAAAGGACAGAAAAACCAAGACAGTGTTCTGTAAATGCACAAAACGTGTGCAAGGACCATAGCAGTGTGGTGTATAACAATTGTAAAAATTAATGTCATCCTTGTATGCTTAGCGATTTGTTCTTATTGAATACCATAACCGCCAGTGTGAGAACAGTTTTAGTAATGTAATTTATTTAATGAAAATTATTCAGGGTTAAAAATGTACTACTTTTGATTTAATAAAAGCGTTAAACATGATCACAGCTGTCTTTTATTATACTGATAAACTTTAAAACAAAATATTTCTGCATGTTCATATCCAGGAAATACTTTTTCCATTTTAATTCTCGAATTAGACACAACAGGTCCTTTGGATGCAGGGTATTTAAATGTGCATAAAATGTAGGTAATGCACAGAGGGATTAAATGACTTAATTGACGCTATTGATAACTTGGAAAAATTCATCAGAAAGAACAATGATACCTCAGTAATAAAGTACTTACTATTAATATCCAAATGTTTAAAAAATACGGTAAATTTTTTTGAAGAGACTGAAAGTAACAACATTACTTTTTTATGTGATAAAGTGAGTTTAGTGGGTGTCCAAAGGAAGGATTATAGATACTCGCCAGATTGTATTATGTTTCGTAGTATTTTATTTTCAAGATCACCATACACTTACAAGTTTATAAGGAGCACAAACTAATACACAGCATAAGATTTGTCTGCATTTCCAAACACATCCAGCAGTTGAGCAGCTAGGTGGAAATTACCTGTTGTATACAAATCAGAAGTTCCAATTTCTTTGTGAATCAGTTCATGTTGTTTCACTAATTAGTATGTGTTGCTAGTGACAAAATGTCAGTTAACAGACAGGCCACATCATTCTTTGCTTCCCCCTTCTCAGCTGACAGTTGTTTACAATCTCCCTTGTAAAGGCACAGAACCCCTTTTTATGTTTTACATTTCGTTCACATATTAAGATGTGTCACATACAGTTGGATCAATAAAGAAGATCCAGATCAGACATAAGGTACCCACAGTTTGAAACTGCTTCAGAAAGTACACAACCTATTATGGCGTAAATCTCTGCAGTTAAGAAGCTGCATGATGCGGAGTGTACACAGATCATAAATTATTGCTAAGAAACTTATAGTCCTTTATAAAATCAACCTAGAGTGACAAAATATCAAACTTGTGTTTAATATTTTCAATGGGAGGACTGTTCTAGGTTTGTTTGCCCTGGGCGAACATCATCTTACTGAAAGTTTTGAAAGCACTGCTAAATCCATCAAAATTAATTTGTATTTGGTGGAACATTTTAAATATTAGCTGACCTTTAGAGATATCCATTTCAAGGATGCACTGCAGAAACAACTTTCCAGCACAGTATCAGATATTTCGAAAGGTTTTTATCACGGCTGAATATATGGAAACATTGTCCTGATCACACATTTGGATTATCCAGTGACACTCATTTGCACATGTCTCATACCCCTCAGGCTCTTCTAGAAATGTCCAAGTACTGGACTGAGGACTCGAGTTTTAAATATATTTTGCCAGGAACGGTTTAGACAGATGCTGCAGAAAAAAGATATGGAATATATCAAACAATGGCAGTATGACAGTATTTGGTATCTCTGGGGCAGGTATTCGAAATTGATTCCAAGCTAAGAATTCAGGCCCCACTGCCCTTGAAAATTCCAACATCAGTTCTTGGAGAAGTTGGAACAGATTTAGACTCTTGGCAAGCTGAATGTGTAGATGATGTCAGCTTACGACCACAACAACCGAACTTTGACTGCACAATGGATTTCAGTATGTATCAAATTCAGTCTGGTGAGGAATAATTGCCTTTTTTTACACATACTTTTCAGGGTACTGTGCCAATGCTGTTCTTAAGAAGCTGAGATGCGAGACACGTAAAACATATCTAGAGTGAGGTAAAACACTATCAGCAATAGAAAACAGTGAAGGACAATGAGGTTATTAATGTTGTTATTTCTGCTTATTCGCTTGTTGAAATCATGGTCTCTGCAGTACATCAAACCGGCTTCATCAGATGCTCTTCCCAGAGAAGTTTACTTTTTAAGATTAGATGTTATTAAAAATAAAGACTTCTACCTAAGGGGGTCTTCTTTTACTTCAGGCAGATCACACAGGCGACAGAATTCTTCAGTGGGTAGTAAAAGTATCATGTAATATGTTTCTCAATAATTATGTTAAAAAATTAACGATAGCCATAACGGTAATTACAGCAAAAAGAGAAAACTATCAACTGTAAAGTAGTTTGGAATAAATTTTGTGACAGTTTAACAAACATTTGCATTGATAATTTTCCCAGCATTCCTAATTTTCTCTTCGCAATACGTGTAATTGCATTGTTAACACTGCAAGTGTATAATATTAAGACTATATTTTACTGACAAAGATTTCGTTTCATTAACAGCGGTATTCTGGTACATATTTGATACTTCTGATGGCACATACAGACAGAGGTGTCAGATTTATGAAATCTCCCGTTGGTCTTTTTTTGTTAAAACTTGGTTACATGACAGTTTACAATTAAACTAACCCAGGCGACAATATAGATACGATCTTTGGTGAATCATTTACGTCTCAATGAATTACAGTTCTGACTAAGTAATTAAACTTACAATCACCAGAATAATTATTTCATCCTGTCTGCTAACTTTTACTAAAACTATCTCTATCACAGTAACTCTAATAGTGTAATTTACAGGCTGTGGTGTATGTCGGTTTCTCTCACAACGCTTTTCTTAACAAGCAGTAAGATTTTGCAAATGATAGCAAACACAATAGAAGAAAATCACAGGCTCTTGCGGTAATGCAGCGACGAGTTAGCGGCGATGACGTCACAGTTGGCCGTGAGGCCTGTGTATCAGAAGCTGTGGGCTCAAACCCCTGCAGTCTTCTGCACGCCTGGCTGTCCAGGCGTTGGACTGCCTGGTTATGTCGTTCCAGCCTCGTCCTCAATCGAACATTATTTTAATGGGCTGAGGTTCTCTATTCATTGAATTATTTTCCAATATCGAACATGCTCTGCTCCATCAGATAGAAGTTGAAGCACGTTTTATTAAGTTACGCGTTACAAAGGAAGTGATCATCAATGTTGAATATTATTATTTTGTAGCGACTTTATTTTCTAGCAGAGTAATTCCGTCTTGCTCGTTCGAAACGCATCAGTAACAGTGCTTCTGGATTGTGAAATGAATGACGTATTAACGTTATTACGCATCGTAGTTCCTACTTATCCTCTTCACGTTCGGCTTACAGGCGCCAGCGCGCGTACACGGCGACGCTTCAACACTGATTGAGAGGCGCACACTGTATTAGGTGGAGCCTCTGCCAAAAATTACCTCTTAGGGAAAACCACTTATTAACATCGCACACAACAAGAGTTGTAAACTATATGCATTTGTCACGAACCGTGGGAAACGAGTATTAAATATTCTTGGAGTAAGTAGTGTCAACCATCGTTCGCTTATATAAAGGTCTTTAAAGAACAAGAGATATACAGTTGTTGATTTGAGCTCTACTTCAAATACTTCCCGACTTGACGTCAAAATGCGAAATAAACGTGAATGCCAGCTGTCGGTTGCTACTGGATGGCGAACGGCGGCCACACAGCTATTGCCTGTCGTCGCCAACAGGTGGCAGCGCGGTAGTAAATGTTTTGCTCACGACAGTACGTGTTTGTTAACTCTGTAGTATTAACACCTGTATTCAAGACGTCGACCCATTTACAGTTTCATTGCAAGTAAAATATAGGCTTAGTATTATACAAACTCAGTGTTAAAACCGCAATTACGCATTTCGAGAAGAGAAAATTAGGACTGAGGGGAAAATGACAAATGTAAATGTTCGTTATCCTGTCACAAAATTTATTCCAAACTACTTTACAGTTGAAAACTTTCTCTTTTTACTGTTAGTACCATTATGGAGAAACACAACACCCTACTTTTACTACCGGTACACACTAAATAATTAGGCACACTACATACTGGGATAAAGATTTTCAATAATCTACCTAAACATATTAAATCAATAGGTAAACTCTGTAGTTTTAAGGCTGAAGTAAAGGCATATTTAATTGATCATTGCTTTTACAGTCTGACAGAATATATAAAAGCCAAACAACAAAAATAAAGATGCATTATTAATATTCTAATTTGTATGTTGCCTGTAATGTTTCTTGTATTTATGAATCTGTGCTAAATTACTTCAATATCTAGTCCTTAAGATTGCAATACAAACTGTATTTTATCTTGTAAATACCTAACCATGTCCAATATCCTTGTATATATTCTATACATATAGGATTTGAAGGACTAAATAAAAAAAAAAAAAAAAAAAACTGCCTTAGGTAGCAGTCTCTTTAAATTGCATCAACAGGAAATTTCTCTGGGAAGAGCATCTCATGAAGCTGTGTTCATGTTCTTTAGACATCAAGTTTTTAGCTACCAAATAAGTAAAAATAACAGCATTAATAACCTCATTATTATGACAATACGACCTATTTCTGTCCGTGTTTCTTATATGTCCATCATTTTCTATTACTAAAAGACTTTTATCTAGCTCTAAATATGTTTTAGATGTCTCACATCTCAGCTTCTTAAGAACAGATCTGGCATAATACCCTCATGAGTATGCGAAAACAGGCAAGTATTCCTGAACAGACTGAATTTGTTCCTCACTGAAATAGATTATACCATAAATGTTTGTTGGAGGTAAGGTCACATCATCTTCACAGTCAGTTATAAAAGAATCTGAATCTATTCCAACTTCTCCAAGAGCAGATGATGGAATTTTCAGGGACAGCAGCGTCTGAATCCTAACCTTGAATTGAATGTCAAAATCTGTCTCAAGATACCAAAGATACCAATCATTGAGATCCTTCCACTGTTCGCTATTTCCCAAATCTCGCTTCTACAGCATCTGTCTGAACATTTCATGGCAAAACATATTTAAAATTCGTGTCCTCGCTGCAGTACTTGGTCATCTCTAGACTGTGAATGGTATCTGATATGGCCAAATCTGTGCTATTGGATAATTCAAATGTGTGTTCAGGACGACATTTCCATATATCCAACCACGATGAAAAACTTTCTAAATATTTGATATTTTTGTCGCTTGTTCCGGAAAGTGGTTTCTGCAGTGCATCCTTGAAAGGGATAATCTACCAGGACATCAAACATTTAGAATATTCCACCATGTACAAATTAATTTTGATGAATTTAGCAGTGCTCTCAAAACTTTCAGCAAGATAATGTTCCTCCAAGGCTAACAAACCTCGATAAGCGATCTCACTGAAACTATTAAGCACAGGTTTGGCATTTTGTTGCTCAATGTTGCTTTTATAAAGAGCCTTTAAATTAAGTTTGTTGGCAGATTTTATTATCTCTGTATGCACTCCATCATGTAGCTTTTTAACTGCAGAGAACTTGGTCACTAGCAGGTGTATACTTTCTGAAATTGTTTCAAACTGTGGGTACTTTATTTTCTCATCCGTATCTTTCTTACTGATTCAGTTCTTTCTGACACATTTTAATATGTGAACAGAACATAAATCACAAAGAGGGGTATTGTGTCATCACAGGGGTGTTTGTAAAAATTTGACAGTTGAGAAGGGGAATGATGTGGCACATGTGTTAATTGAAATCTTATCACTAACAACATAGGCTAATTAAGGGGCTCCGGAACGCCCTATACTTGCAATGTTAAAATAACGCTTATAAATTACATCTTTCCTCACAAAGTATTTGAGGTAGGAAGTTGAACTTTTTACAGATTATTAATTGGAATATGGGCTACAACTTAACACAGGGATTTTACAAAATTTTAGTTCTGTTATTAAAGATGATTTTTTTTCAATTGAAATGAAAATTCACAACATTTTTTTGCAATGTTTTATTTATATATTCAAAAACATACAGTTTTTTGGAAAAAGGCTGTGTTAAATTATGCAGAAGGTACTGTGTAACATTTACTGAAAGTTTGAAACAAATATGTTTGGAAGATCCTTAGAAAACATGTAATTAGTATGAGAAAATAAAAGTTTTGGGAATCGAGCGACAAAGATTGGATTAACTTTTTAGTGCATTCCAGGTCCATAGGATGGATTATCTTTATCCTCTGCAAACTCCTCCTCCAGCTTCCTCTTGTTCCTCCTCCTGTTTACTCTTGCTTGTATTTCTAGACTCTTTACAGCCCTGTCTGCAGCCCGAAGGCGTTCCTTGTCTAAAGCAAGCATCGCTCGTTGTTGTGTTCGTAGATTTTGCTACCATTTTCTTCAGTTGCAGTTACTGCAACACTGTTCCAAAAGGTGGTCATGTATGAATACTTATCACATTTCAGTTGTATATCACTAGCAAGTCCTACGTGCTTTATTATAGAGAGTTCCAGACCAACTTCACTCCAATGAATACATCTTACACAGTTTGAAAAAATTCCTTTGAGAACCGAAATATCAAATATTTCATTCACATCCGATTCGCCCATAAAACATTCATAGTTTTCACTCATTGAACCAAGCTTCTTCTGTGAAGTATTTTCTTTCCCACTTTGACTGCTATGGGCAGGTGTACTTGAGAGGTTAGGTTCACTCACTTGGTTACCTTCTTTATTGTTTACAGTAATAACACATACCTTTGGCTTTCCAAATTTCTCCTTTTCTTAAAAGCCTTCAGAGGATTTCTAATAACTTTACTTTTACTCATTATTATACTTCAACAAAACATAGACTCAAGAAACAGAATTAATTACGAATATTTTCGAGATAACGACAGAGTAAATAAACATGAAACAATCGACAATCACACCAGCGATATATATTGAACCATCACAGGTTAGCCACAACACATACTTTATCTCACATCACTAAAATGTACCTGATGAACATGGACGTTAATAATAACACCATTTGACAGCAGTTTAATAGCGCCACAGTGGGTCACGCCCATGTAGAACACATTTCAAAAAAAATTTAAAAATAGTTGTAGTCTTCGGAATTGAATAAATTATATATCTATTAAAATGTAATAGTCTGCAGATTCAGAAAACGCAAAAAAGTAAAAATTGAACTTTTCATGATTTTGAGCCTTTCCAGAGCCCCTTAAAACAAATTGCGTGTAGTCTATGAAATATTTTCTTAATTAGAGTGAAGAGTTCTTCACCATTTACGTTCCTAACTGGAGATATAAAAACCTGAGCACTAGTTGCCACAATTTTAGAACTGAATCCAGTTTCCAAAATGTTACCTCCTGTGTAGCCCAAATAGTGTTTCAAGTGAATTTTGTCAACCATTAGTGAAACAACATAATCTGATTCACAAAGGAACTGTATCTTCTGTTTTGTACAACAGAAAATTGCCACCTAGATACTCACATGTTTGGTGTGTTTCAAAATATGGACTAATCTTATGCAGTGTATTAGGACAGGGTAGCACAAGACACTGGTGATATTGAAAATAAAATCCTACAAAATATAATAAAATCTAGCTAATACCTGTAATGTTTCTTTTGTTCACCCATTAAATTCACTTCCTCACATAAGAAATTAATGTTGCTACTTTCAGTTTCTTCAAAACAATTTACCATATTTTCAAATATTTGGTAATGAATAGCTAGTGTCTGTTGTGAACTATCATCATTCTTTCTGGTGAAATTTCCCAAGTTATCAATAAAGTCAAGCAAATCTTTTAAATGGTTTACAGTTACTGGGAAACTACTTGTACCAAGTTTTGTGGTTTCAGTTTTACCTACTGCATATTCTGGTCAGTATTTATTATAACAAAGCTCTCATTAAGTTAAGTGATTAATATTGAAATAAGAGCTAATTTTGTTAATATTAAATTTTAGATTAATGTACTTACTTCTCCTGTAGTCTATCTATTGAAGGTATCGGTTTCGTGACTGTATTTCGATCTTAAATGAAGTAATTAGTAAAGGCCGTTAGTCGCTAGTTTGTTTACGTTTTTTAGCCGTAAATATGGCACAAGTGTAGATTTTTGTTTTTGACTAGAGTTATCCTTTCAAATCCTAACTAATTCGTTTCTCTCATACAGTGTTCATGTAGTTAAAACTTTCTAAATAAGTTCAAAAGTTTGTATAAATTAGTGTTTATTTACGGATTAGTAAAACTATTGTGTTAAGTTTGCCTATCAGACCATATGTGACAAAGGGGCTGTTTGCCATAGAAATTTGAAAGAGGCGGTGTTCTGTGTAGACTGTAAGTTATGGTTTCGTGGAGGTAATAAAATGAGGCTCTTCGATGGCAGTGTAAGTTATGTAGAAAGGACAGAAAAATCGCTGAACATGAGGCAAAAATTTGTGCTCTTAAGGCTGAACTAGAAAACGCGAACTAGGAATTATGTAATTTAAGGGAGGAAAAAGAGACTGGGAACTGGGAAAAAGTAGAAAGCAAAGGGCAAAAAAGGGAAACACTTGAAAAGACTCCAGAAATTCAAATAGTAAATCAGTTTGGGTTGCTATCTGAAGTGGAGGAAGGGCCTCATCCAGATGTAGTTGAAAGTAGGTTGAAGCAGAATATTAGCTTAAAGAAGAAAGACAGGTCAGGATCAAACCAGAATAGGAAAAGAAGAAGTCTGCTTATAGGCAGCTCTCATGGGAGGAGTGTGAGAAATTAGGTGCGGGGTACCAGGAAACAAGTTTTGTGAAACAAAGTGCTAGCCTTAGGCAGGTGACAGAAAGATCAGCTATGCAATGACTTTGAGAAGGAAGATCAGGTAATTACAGTTGTGGGGGCAGGAAACACCATTGCTATGAATCTGAGATACATTATTATAAGTGACCTGGACAAAATAGGAGCAGAAACTGGGCACACGTCTGTGGAGGTCTTTCAGCGCCATGATCAGCCCTGGGTAAACACTGCTTTGAGGTATGTTAACAGTGAGTTGAATGTGCTGCTCCAGACACCGACAAAATCTCACGTATGTGTTGTTCCAGTTAATGCTATTGGTAGGTGGGGATACACTACATACGGCCTGCACCTAAATAGGAAGGGGGAAAATAAGTTAGCTTCTCTATTAGCAGAAACCGTAATGGCGAGGGGGTGGGGGGCAGTCGCACAAGAGGTGATACCTGTGGTTAATTGGTCCAGGTAGACAGGTTTTTTTAGCTTAAAGCCAAAGTCCAGACAGACAACAATCAAGATACATAGAATAAAAGAAACTTCATGTACAGTAAATAGGGGCAAAGCTAAGGGCAGTATCAAGTTACTTCATCAAAATATCAGGGGAATAAAAAATAAAGTAGATGAGCTATTAGCGTGTTTAGATGGTCTCTAAAATAAGAATGTGATTGATATACTCTGTCTGTCTGAACACCATGTAACAGTGGGGATGGATACTGAACAGTATAAATGTGTATAATTTAGCATTTTTGACTTGTAGATCTAGGATGGATAAAGGAGGAGTTGCCACTTTCATAAAACAAGGGTATAAATACAAAACGCCGGCCGAAGTGGCCGAGCAGTTCTAGGCACTACAGTCTGGAACCGCACGACAGCTATGGTCGCAGGTTCGAATCCTGTATTGGGCATGGATGTGTGTGATGTCCTTAGGTTAGTTAGGTTTAAGTAGTTCTAAGATCTAGGGGCTTATGACCTCAGAAGTGCTCAGAGCCATTTGAGCCATTAAATACAAAACTATAGAAGTAAGCAAATTTTGTGTGGATTAGCACTTTGAGGTTTCTGCATGTGAACTTCACCTAGATAATGTAGTATTGATAGTAGCAACAGTGTACAGGTCCCCATTAGGAGACTGGGAGATATTCATTATAAAGTTTAACTCCCTATTTTGCTGTCTGTCAGACAAAAAGGAGAATTTATTAATCCGTGGTGATTTCAAACTACACTTTCTGAGTAATTCTGATAGGAAAAGTGAACTAGAAGTGTTATTAACAACACATAACTTAGAATCAGTGGTCAATTTCCCTACAAGTACAGCACTCTAATAGATAATGTATTTGTACAGAAAGAGGATATAAAACAAACACATGCTTTCCCTGTGGTAAATGGATTGTCAGACCATGATGCACAACTGATTAACTTACAGAACCTAACAGCGTGTCCAGTTGAGAAGCCATTAAGTAAAAGTGTTAGGTTGCTCAACGTGGTATCTATAGAGCACTTCAGAGAAAGTTTAAGAAATGTTAACTGGGGAGATGTATATAATGAGCCAAATGGTAATGATTAATGCAACATATTTCTTAATAAATTTTATCCATTTTTGAACATTGTTTAACAAAGAAAATTACTAAATGTAACACCACAAACTTTTGAAAGAAACCTTGGTTTATTACAGGTATTACAATGTCTTCAGAAAGAAAAAGAAAACCGTATGAGACAGCAAGAACTAGTAAATATCCAGAAGTAGTTTTACACTATAAAAATTATTGTAACACTCTGAGAAAAGTTGTAAGTAAATCAAGAAATATGTATGTCAGAGAAGAAATTAACAACTCTGGCAATAAAATCAAATCAATATCGAATATTGTTAGAAGGGAGACAGGAAAAGTAACCACTGGGGGAAGTAATATTACTATTAAAGCACTTGGAAGAGTCAGTTTTGAAAAATTTTAGTCAGATTGAGTTTCACCTAACAACCTCTTCTGAAATAACTAAAGTTATTAACTTTTGAAAAATAAATGTTCTGTTGGAGTAGATGACATCTCAAATAAGATATTGAAACAATGTGGAGCAATTATAACTGATGTCCTGAGTCACATATGTAATGCATTACTAACTCAAGGTATTTTCCCAGACAGGTGAAAATATACACTTTTCAGGCCTCTCTGCAGAAAGGGGGACACCACAGATGTCAATAATTATTGGCCAGTATCCTTGCTTACAGAATTTTCAAAAATCTAACAGGAAGTAATGTAATCAAGAGTGGTTAGCCATCTGAACGTGGATGGGATACTTAGTAAATCACAGTTCGGATTTCGAAAATTCTGTTCCACTGAGACAGCAATATACTATTTCACTGTCCACATTATAGTTTTTAAATAGTAAAATGTCACCATTAGGAATTTCTGTGACTTGCCAAAGCATCTGATTGTGTGAATCATGACATTATGTTACAGAAAGACAATACTATGGTGTAAATGGAATAGCATAAGAGTGGTTTAAGTGATACCTACAGAACAGCAAACAAAACGTTTCTTTGTATGGGTCAAGTGATTTATGGAATTGTCCCACTTCATGTAACTGGGGTAAAATTACATTAGGTGTTCCATGGGGTTCAATCTTGGGCGCCTATTGTTTTTGATATATGTGAACGATCTTCTTTCTTATCTGAAACCTGAAGCTGAACTGACACTCTTTGTTAACGATACAAGCATCATTATTGCTCCAGTAAAAGAATATCCAATTCAAAATAATAGAAATAAAGTCGCTGGAAAAGACATTAATTGGTTTCCTGCAAATGGGCTAACTTTAAACTTTGAAAAAAACCCAATACACCTAGTTTTCTTCTGTAAAAATTACAGTTGCTTCAGTAATATAACTCACCAACAGAAGTCAGTAGACAGGGTAGAGCAAACTAAATTTTTGGTGTACATATAGATCGCAATCTTAATTGGAAAGTATTTTAGATTTTCTAAGGCGACTAGGTTCTGCAACTTTTGCAGTCAGAATAATTGCCCATTTTGAGGATATACAAATTAGTAAGCTATCATAGTTTGCATACTGTCACTCTCTGATGTCATAGGGAGTAATAATTAGGGGTAAGGTCAGCAATAATTTTAACTGTCTGGGCGGGATAAGTCTCAGCGTTAAGAGACTATACAGGAATTTGAAATATTTATGTCTCACTGTGCGGAAAGTGAGTCGCAGACATCGACAGTAGGATTGCAGTCAGATGTTGCGGCAGAAGCCAATGGAGGTTTCCTTCCTGATTTCGCATTTTTACTCAGATTTGACGCAGCAGACATACCGTGAGCGTGAGTGTCCGTAATTCCGTTCCCATTTGTAACAAAATTTTAACCCGGAGTTGTTTTGGGGGCACCCTTTTTTTTGTTACATGCCATCTTAGTTGTTCCGCTATCCGATCCTGACGAACTGTAAACTAGTCAGCTGGGGTGACATGTAGTGACGATGGCTCCGGACCTCTGGCAGGTTGCTCGGACAGTGGAGCCAACTGCAGTCTGTATTGGTTACTTGTGCGTCCTGTCATAGTATGATACTCAAGTGTGTGACTCCCACACGAGATAGCACCGACAGCGGCTACTGACCGTATACAGAGAAGGGCAGCACAAATAATCACAGGTGTGGTTGACCCACGTGAGAGTGCCACGCAAGTGTTAAAACAACACAATCGGCAGACACTTGAAGAGAGCGCTAGTTATCCCACGAGAGGCCGCTTACGATATTTCGCAGGCGACTGTTAGGCCGGCCGCAAGATGAGACGCAGGTCCGTGACGTGACGCAGGGTGGCTCACGGTGAGTTTCTGCGAACCACACAGTTGAATGGGGCAGCGCACGTTAGAGCGCAGCGTGACGTGGCGCAGTTCCTGCGCGTGGTGACCCTGCGGAGCGCAGTTTCCTGTACGCAGTTTCCTGCGAGGCTCACGGTGATTCTGGCTGTTCGCGTTCAGCGTTTCGTAGTTCGGAATGGAGGAGAAGCTAATTGAAGCCGTACGTGTTCGCAAAGTACTGTATGATACAAGCCATGAAGATTATTTGAAAACGAAGCTGAAAGCTGAGAAGTGGGAGGAAGTGGCCAAGGAAACGGACATACGAAGTGGTAAGTTGCATTGTAATTCATTGTTAACATTTTACATGAACATAGAGCCCATCACAAAGACTTTTACTACAATTAACATGTACCAAGGTATTGTTTCACAAAATAGAAGGATGACATAAATGTTATGAATTAATTTATATATTTATTTATATATTTGAAACATTATGTCGTAGCACTGTAACTGTATAGATATTCTTAGTTTCTCAGTACTTTCCTTTAAAAACACTTTCCCTTTGCCAAGGAACCATTCCTGTAGTGTTGAAGTATGTAGTGAAGTTCTGTCGAATTGTGAAAGCTTTCTGTGAACATCGTGTTACATTTGATTGTAATAATGGTCGCATTTGATCCTCTGGCATATCTTCCATAGTGTCGTCTCCACATATTTCAGCTTTAGAAGTAATTAAATAGTTGTGCAACACACAAGCTGCTTTGACAACACTGATAACACTTTCTACTTTAATTTCAAATGGTACTCGAAAAACTCGAAAACGCGAAGCAAGTATACCAAAAGCGCACTCTACCGTTTGGCGTGCTCTTGACAGTCTATAGTTGAACACTTTGTTTTCATAATTGTCAGTGACGCTTCGTTTAGGATAAGGCCGCATCAAATGCTCACATAAAGGGAACGCCTCATCTCCTACAAATACGAAAGGGATTGCCTCCTGTATTTGTGGTAGTGCTGCAGGTGACGGAAGCTGTAAAGTGCGTTTCACCATTCTTTTCGCCAAAACGCTTGTGTTGAAAACGCTTCCATCACTGAACCTCCCTTGTGACCCAACATCAACTGTAGTGAATTTATACTCGTAGTCTACGGTAGCCATTAGCACGATGGAGAAAGTGTGTTTATAATTGAAATAGGAGGATCCAGTTTTACGAGGTTTTCTTATTACTACATGTTTCCCATCGATGGCGCCTATACAGTGTGGGAATTGCCATCTTCGTTGGAAACCAGCTGCGATTGATTCCCACTGTTCTTTTGTGGGTTCTGGCATAAATATTGGTTGCATTACTTTCCATACAGCTTGAGATACTTCTGATACGATGTTAGAGACCGTTCGTTCTCCCATTCTGTAGCTGTAAGCAATAGTTCTGTATGTGTTTCCTGTCGCCAAATACCTAGAACGTAAAAGAAAAAAATTAAAAAAGGAATGATAAATTTGTAGCTGTATTTTTTTACGTTTGTAATTAAAAAGTGAATAATTGACATAGCGAAATTCTCATTTGACGCGGTTGTTGCAGGTGTTGAAGCGAAGGCGTTGTGGGAGAAATTGAGACATTCGCTGAGAGATGCTCTCAGAAGACAGCAAAAATCCATGAAAAGTGGGGCACCGGCTGAATCGGTTAAAGAATGGTAATTTCAAAAGCAGATGGGTTTTCTACAACCATATATGGCCAATAAAGCACGAGAGGGGAACCTTATCGAATGCAATGACGATAGTGAAACAACACCACAAACTTTTGCCACTGATAGTCCAACTGATGTAGTCGACGAGGGTGAGGAATCACTGAACATGCAGCAGGGAATCACAAGTGCTCGGGACGATCTTCAGTCACGGGCACTTCCTGAAATTTCACCCCCGCCAGAAGAACCGACATCAGCAAAAAAAATTAAGAAAGACACTATTGCTGGATTACTCAAACGAAGCATTGAACAACATGAAGAACGAAGAAAATCGAGATCAGAGGAAAGAAGAAATCTGTTGGCACAAACGAGTGCTCCAAGTGATCCTCTGTACCACTTCTTCATGTCAATGTACCAGATGACCAGACGCATGCCACCGTCATCTCAGTATGTCGTCAGAAATGACATTTTCCGTGTGGTTACAGAAATGGAGGCCTCGTTGCTGAACATTCCCGTGAGATCTCCACAGTCCAACACAGTTCAGCGGCCATCATCACCGTACAGTAACCAAACCCTCAGTCCATCCTACACTAGTTCAACTCCATCCCAGTCCTTACAATCCAACAGTCCCTCGCTTACAACAGAAGATAATTGTGAGTTTCAACAAAGCAATTTGCTCACATTTATTAATAATTTCTCTGAAAACTGATTTTTAGTAAAAACTTTGCTATTCACATTTGATGTACAGAGTGAATTTATGTGCTATTACAGAACATTTTGGCCATTTCAATATTATTTATGTTTATTCAATAAAGCGTTCATTCAATAAAGTGTTTCGCACATTAATGGCTATACACAAACCAACTCAAATTTTTAATTTTATAGTGCGTTTAAAATTACTTGCGACTTTTGACAGGTCGGCGTTGAGCGAGTGGAGGGGTTGTCGGTCTTAGGAAACATTGTTGCTTCAAAGGATCCGCCACTGTGGCGGCGTGGTCCGCATAACTCACATTGTTACTTCAAAGGAACCGCCGTTGTTGCGGCGTGGTTAGCATCAGCTGGTGTAGCGGCAGCACGGGGCGACAAAGAATCCGTCAAACGTCGCAAGTAATTTTAAACGCACTATAGAGATATAGATATAGGTTAATCATAATAGCTTACCTTAAAAACACAGCTAGTTTCTCCTCGGTTCCAATCGGCCTTGTAGCGTTGCATCCCTCTCTGTCAATTTCATTCTTGATGAGACCATGCACTTCTTGGAATTGATCACGATTTAATCTAAAATAGTTCGTGAATTTTTCATCATCAAATTCCTTAGTTAAAGCGAATTCCCCATGACTTAGTCTTCTTTTCATGTATGCACTTTTTTCTGCTTTTTGTTTCATCAAAGCGATGTAACACACTGTTTCGAATTCGAACTCAGAATCGGAATCCGATTCTGAACTTAAATCTATTAACATAGCAGAAGTAGTCGCCATCTCTGCCAGAGCCGAAGTTCCGCAGCAAACTGCGTATTGAAACTGCGATCCAACTTGCGGTGATTGTCGCCGTGACTCACGCCGCCGTGAGAAATTTGGCGTGAGCCACCCTGCGTCACGTCACGGACCTGCGTCTCATCTTGCGGCCGGCTTTAAGCGAGGAGTCCAGAGGCGCTCTCCAGCCACTACGCGTCACTGCCGTAAGGAGGCTGAAGGCAGAGGCAGGCCGGCCACAACACCGAGACGTCTCAGCACTCGTCCTTAACGCACTCCGTACGCTAACGGAACGGGAAAAAATTTCGAAACTTGTTACTGTGCCAAGTACTCTGCCATGTACTTCACAGTGGTTTTCAGCGTAGTACGGGAATGTAGATGTGACGGTGAATTTGGTGCTTGTAAATACGTCTCGTAAGTGGGCGATTTAATGGCACAATTGTGTAAAATCGCGTGAGACATGCAGCCATCAAAGGAAATATACGGCACATTTCCAAAGTTCACTATTATGTCTCCCTATGCGTTTTAGAATCTGGACGACGTTGATGTATTCTCACCACCGGGTGTGATGTAATCGCTTGCCGATTCATAGAGAAAAATGTGAATATTTAGAAACTGAACGTACAAATGGTTTTGGATGGGGTCCGCCTTTAGCAAAACACTATTTTGTTTCATATCCGAAACGTGTTTCACTACAATTGCAGCATCATCAGTGGACTTTTATTTCATGGCTGCTATTTGTAATATTACGTTTTAAAATCGTAATTAAAAATTTTTGAAGAACACATTAAGTTATATATTCATACTTTTTATCACATGGTGTGGTTTCCATGAGAGATTATTATTTTATAGTGCCTATTTTCTTTCAGAGATACGGATCCCATACTGATGAGCAGTACTCAAATATTGGTCAAACGATTGTCTTGTACACTACTGCCTTTGTTGATGGATTACATTTCCTGAGGATTCTTCCAATAAATCTCAGTCTGGCATCTGCCTTGTCTCCTTTCTAGAAGTAGTCTATCTTTGCAGATCGCTGGAGCAACGAAGGGTATGTAGTGTTGGAGAAAAGCACATGTCATTCCAGTTCCAAGATGGGTCTTATGAAAGATGCACATAGTTATATTGTGTTCTTGATGTCAATCTGTTATGGGACATATTCTGCATGCACGTATTAATCCATTTCTGTGTAACGTAAATATCTTCTGTAAAAATGCACACGGATTCCACAAACAGGGACTTTGCGAAATTCAGCTCGCTCTGTTCCTCCAGTAAACACCAGCGCCCAGGTCCATGCCATGGAGAGAGAGAGGGATACAGCAATAGAGTTGCAGCAACAGGTGTGTGGGGGAGATGAAGGAGAAAACCAGGGGTTGGGGGGACCAAGCCTGTGGACAGTGTAAAGGATGTGAAGATATTGGGGGAATAAGAGGAAGTGGGGGAAGGTAATGAGGCCATACAGGAGTCATGTAGGGGAAGGAAGGCAGATACGGAAGGCAAGGCAAAGTGCATGGCATTCTAGCACTTGGAGAGCCTTATAGAAGTGGGGGAGGGGGTGGAGAGCCAGGCACTACTAGCATAGCAGAGGATGGGATGTATGAGGGATTTGTAGGTGTGAAGGATGGTGGAAGGTTGCAGTCCAAATGTCTGGCCAGACAGGTGTTTCAGGAGGCAGAGGTGGGAATGGGCTTTCTGCTGGATAGTCAGGAGGTGAGGGGTCCAGGTGAGGTGATGGTCGAAGGTGAGGGCAGGGTATCTCAGGGTGGGGGTGATCTGGATGGGATGACCATAAATGGTGAGGTAGAAATGAAAACAGTGGGTTTGGAGAGTGTGCTAGGGCCATTGAAGGGTAGGATAGAGAGGCAGGAACGTGGTGACATCAGCATATTGGAGGAGGTGGACAGGAGGAGGTGATTTGGGCATATTGGCAGTGTGCAGGAGACAGAGGAGTATGTAGAGGATGGAGGTCTGGGGGACGCCAGCAGTGGGATAAAAGAGATAGGATTTGGTGGCTTGGAGAGTGAAATAGGAAGGACAGCATGAGGGGAAGAAACCGACCAGACAAAATCGTATGGCAGGGCGTAGATTTGGCGTTTAAAGAGTAGATTGGGATGCCACATGCTGTCGTAGACATTTCGGAGGATGAGGGAAACAAAAATGTCCGGGCGATGGGAGTTAAGCTGGAGGGAGAGAAGGTGGACGAGGTTAAGGAGTTGGTTGGGAGTTAACCTGGAGGGAGAGAAGGTGGATGAGGTTAAGGAGTTAGTCTTCAGTGGAGAATGAGGGTCGGAAGCCACACTGGGTAATGGGGAGAAGGTGGTGTTGATGGAGGTGGTGATTGAGACAACGGGAGAGGATGGATTCAAAGACCTTACTGAAAACGGTGTTGAGGCACATGGGATTATAGGAAGAGGTGACAGATGGGGGTTTGTTGGGTGCGGGAAGTTGTCGACAGGTTGGGGCAGAAGCCAGCAGAGGGGATGACTTTGTTTAGAACCTTTTACATATTTTAACTACCTTTTAAATACAGTTTATGTAACTTCTGGCTGAAGTGCGGTTTTAATCTGCTGTCAGCGGGCCCACTTTGAGAGGAGTTGAAATCTCAATAAAGAAGGAGACTTTTTTTATTCAGGGCTTTATCACAGTCTAACATAACAGTCGGAACACTCACTGCTGTAAACGTTATTACCGTTTGACAAGTGGAGCGACACTAGCACTCAAAGCGGCGAAGAAGCAGAACTTAAGATGCGTCGTAAGCATAATCTTCTTTTGCATCCCCTTGCTACATGATTTAAGAAATATTTGAATTATTTTTTTTTTTTACTTCCAAGAGTTTGTGTAACATCAGAAGACATACGAGGTGTGGCTAGAAAAAAACCGGACTAGTACTGGTGAAACAATAAAACGAATGCAATAAGGCTGAAAGTCGCGTGGCCTGTCACGTGACTCTCGCTCCGCCTACTGCTCGAGTTTCATCTGCCTCCTGCACTCAGTCTGCCCGTGGAGTCTGTTTTAAGTAGTTGACGTTTTGTCTGTGCATCGGAAAATGTTGAGTGTACAGAAAGAACAGCGTGTTAACATCAAATTTTGTTTCAAAATAGGAAAATCTGCAAGTGAAACGTTTGTAATGTTACAACAAGTGTACGGCGATGATTGTTTATCGCGAACACAAGTGTTTGAGTGGTTTAAACGATTTAAAGATGGCCGCGAAGACACCAGTGATGACACTCGCACTGGCAGACCATTGTCAGCAAAAACTGATGCAAACATTGAAAAAATCGGTAAACTTGTTCGACAAGATCGCCGTTTAACAATCAGAGCAGTGTCTGAGTTAACAGGAGTTGACAAGGAAACTTGTCGAACATGTTTACCGATTTTTTCAATGTTTGCATCAGTTTTTGCTGACAATGGTCTGCCAGTGCGAGTGTCATCACTGGTGTCTTCGCGGCCATCTTTAAATCGTTTAAACCACTCAAACACTTGTGTTCGCGATAAACAATCATCGCCGTACACTTGTTGTAACATTACAAACGTTTCACTTGCAGATTTTCCTAGTTTGAAACAAAATTTGATGTTGACACGCTGTTCTTTCTGTACACTCAACATTTTCCGACGCACAGACAAAACGTCAACTACTTAAAACAGACGCCACGGGCAGACTGAGTGCAGGAGGCAGATGAAACTCGAGCAGTAGGCGGAGCGAGAGTCACGTGACAGGCCACGCGACTTTCAGCCTTATTGCATTCGTTTTATTGTTTCACCAGTACTAGTCTGGTTTTTTTCTAGCCACACCTCGTATATGTTTATAAAAATGATTTTAAAATAAGCGCAAGTAGGGATAAAACTCATGAATACAGTGGCAAGCTACGCACACTCGTGAAGAAACGCTTTTGATGTTGCATGGAACTGCAGCTTACCTCCTTTATATTCACGGAATATAAACACATAGATTCACACTTAAGAAGCACAGACGCCTACCTCTACATGCAAAAGGGATCAACGCCCAATTTGTCATTCCGTAGGTCTACTGTGTCTTAGTCATTGTCGTCTGTTGCCACTAGTACGACCTTCAGCTTTATATTACCGGTATTCTAAGTGGGGAAATCAACTGCCAAATAGTGGGATAAATATACTGTGAATGTAAACTCCAAGCCCTGAAAGCCAAAAACACTGTCAGAAGTGCTGTCATACATTAAATTTGCCTCTAAAGACCTTTCATCCAATGACATATGCACTAGTTTATCAGTATCGGAGAAATGCTGTACCTTCTGCTTTAAAAGATGGAACATATTGTCACTTATCCCACATTTTATTTGTATGCCTTCCATATACCTGTGTAACGTGCACACTGATGGAAAGATAAAACATTCTGACAAAACCTGTATGCCTGAGTGCTGTAATATAATAAATTTGGAGCGAACAGCTTAGTTTTGCCTTTCCATCTTGCAGATGGCATGCTAATCTATTTTAACAACAAGCCAATGGCATCTATTTTTAAACACTGGGATCCTATAGTCTTCAAAATTTGTTTGCCCTTCACTTGATCCTTTTTATACAGTTTCTGTTGCTGTCTGCACTTAAAATGATAGGCACTGTCCTTGTACCATAACAGTTTTGTGCAAAGTCTAGCTATCTGCACAATCTCATTCTCCACACACTTTTTATAAACACGAATAACTGCACTTAATTTTACCATTTCATCGTCAACACAGATCTGTGATGTCGATTCAGATGAATCTGGTACTGATATATGGAGAGTTGAACCGATTTCTCATGTTCCATTGGAGTGTTTCACAGCTTTAGACGGATTGTCGAACATTTGTGGCAGTCTCCTCTTCATCATCAGTTGAGATGGCGTATTTGAAATGTCAAACAGTGTGGTTAACTGCATTCCACAAGAGTTTTTTATTCATGAATTGGTTTTGTTCGACGTCGAGCGGACAAAACTCAACATTATTATAAAGGTAGACAGGGTCTTTCTTCATAGGATCTTCTCATCTGCTATTCACTAGCCATTTACTACTCCTAAAACTAAACTTGTTTTTTCTTTATTGTTACTTCACTCCCCAGAATGGGGTGGGCTGGCAGCAGCACAATATGCTGCTCTTCAGCCAAGAGAGTTACAGAAAAAACATAGTCAAATGAGAAAATAACACATAGCATAGAATGGTACAAAGTGATGAATAAACATGAACAAAAATAGATGAGTATAAACGGTAGATTTAGAAACAAAATAGATGAGAGCCACACACACATACAGAGAATCAACACAGTGTCAACACAAAAACAAAGAAACACCACACTGTGGGAACACAAATGAATGATGCTGGTGACACTGTTGGTGCTGGTGGAACATAACACTGCACACAGCACTGCAGTAACACTGACACCACAACGAAAACGTTAAAAATCATGGTACTTAAGGGGACCTACCACCGGGTGAAGGGAGGATGGGAGAAGAAAAGAGAGAAGAGACGGTGAGGGAGGTAGGAGGGGGCAGTGGAGGGGAGACGGAAAGGAGCGAATCCTGGGAAGTGAAAAGGAAAAAGATGGTGTTTGGCTGGGGAAAAGGAGGAAGAAGGGAAGGGGGAGAGGGAGGGAGAGAGGGAGCCCTGAGGAGGGGGAAGAAGGAGGGTTTAGACCTCGTAGGAGGGGTAGATGGAAGGCACAAGGACATCATTTGGGAGGGGGAGTTGGTGGAAGCCACCTTGGGCGAGGGTATGGAGCATGGGGAGATGGAGACCAGGCGGGACACTGTGGTACAGGCAGGGCAGTGGGCTATGGTGGGAGAGGATGGGTGAAACCAAAGGATGGGGGGATCCAGTTTGCAGGAGACATATAGGATCTGTATTTGTTCTAGGAACAGGAGGAGATGGGGGAAGGGAATCAGATCATAAAGTATCCATGTGGGGGCAGGAGACGGGTGCAGTAAGTGAGCTTAGTGCTCAAGGACTTGGAGGGATTTCAAGCAGATGTGGGGGCAGAGATCCAAGTTGGGTGGGCACAGCATAGGATAGGGCAGATGAGGGACATATAGGTATGTAGGATAGTGGAAGGGTCTAATCCGCATGTTCGACCAGAGAGGAGTTTGAGGAGACATAAAGTTACATACCTTGGCTTGGAATGTGAGATTGGGGGGGGGGGGGTCCAGGAAAGGCAGCAGTCGAGGATGATGCCAAGGTACTTGAGGGTGGGAGTGAGGGCAGTGGGGTGGAAATAGATGATGAGGTAGAAATACAGAAGGTGTAAGGAGGGGGTGGTATGGCCTATGATGATTGCCTTGGTCTTGGAGGGATTAATCTTAAGGAGCCATTGGTTGCACCGGGTGGTGAAAAGGTCAAGGTGTGACTGGAGAAGGCGCTGGGAATGTAGGAAGGAGGGGACAAGAACAAGGAAGGTGGTGTCACTGGCATATTGCAGAGGATGCACAGGTGGTGGGACTGCAGCATGTCTGCCACATATAAGAGGTAGAGGAGAGGGGAAAGGATGGAGCCTTGGGGCACATGTGCCAAGGGGTAGACGGTATAAGAGGTGGAGTTGTGGATGGTAACATAGGAGAGGCAGTGAGAGCAGAAGGAGGCTACATTCAAGGTCAAGGGATACAAAGATGGTGGAGCGACAGTAATTGAGGTCAGTGGAGCGGAAGTGTGTCAGGTGGAGGAGGAGATCATCGGCAGAGAAGGAAGGTCAAAAGCCACATAGCGTCAATGGAAGGAGACAGTGCTGGCGGAGGGGTGGTGGATGCAGCGGGTAAGGATGGATTCGAGGACTTTGCTGAAGAATGATGTCAAACTGATAGAGTGGTAGGAGGTGGTGTTGGAAGGGGGTCTGTCAGGTTTGGGAAACATAAGGATCCGGGAAGTCTTCCACAGGTCGGGGTGGAAGCCAGTGGAGAGGATAACATTATAGATGGTGGCTAGTCCTGTAACGAAGGAGAGGGGGCTTCTTTGAGGTGGTGGTATGTAATAGGATCGTGACCGGGAGCTGTGTTGCATTTGGTGTGTAGTGTGGTGACGATGTCTTTTGTGATGGTATTGGTATGAGGTCGGTTGATGGTGTGGCCCCCTAGTACTGGAAGCCTGGAGCAAGTGGGCGGAGAGAAGTGTCAGTGCAGTCCTGGATGTCAGGGAAGAGGGAATAATCAAATTATGGATCATCAGGGATGGAAAGGACATCAGACAGGTGGGAGGCAAAATGATTGGTCTTACTGGTATTGTCCAGGAAAGGGTGGTCATCGTGTATGAGAGGATAGTGAGGAGAAGGTTTTGTGCCAGTAAGGTGGTTGACAGCTGACAAGTACTTCGAGGAGTTAATAAGCAGTGAAGCATTAAGACTGGTGCATGTCTGTCACGAGGCCTGGCGTTTTTTGGCCGTGAGCATGTTTCTAATATGGTGTTGGAGTTGCCGGAGGTGGAGGAGTGTGTCCCAGTTCCGGGTATGGAGAAAGGAGCGGTAAAAGCGATGGGATTCGTGGAGGAGACGACCTGTGATGGTAAGGTAGGACAGTGAGGGTAGATAGTTTTGGTGGGGATGTGCAGCGCAATGGTCTCCAACAAAGTCCAGTGGAGAAAGGAAGCGGCATGGGTGATGTCATCAGGGTGCTGGTAGGTGAGAGGGTGGCGTCCGACCTGGGTATCTATGTTATCCCGGTAGGCATCCCAGTTGGCATGGGAGTAATCATAGACAAGTCTCGGGGGCGAGTCTGGGTCATGGGCTGAGTGAGGGTGAGGTCTGCCTGATAGGGTGAGCAGGATGGGAAGGTGATTGCTACCTATAGGGTCAAAGATGTCTGCAGTATTACGCCCAAGGAGGTTTCGGGAGGCAAGGACTACGTTGGGAGTGGTATTGGATTCTGGGCAGGTATGTTGAAGGAGAGGGGGGAGGTCACCTTGGAGGGTGGCAATAAGCCAATGCCACCGCCATAACTGTGTGGATGTGCGGCTGTGGATGCTGAGGTCGGCGGCAATCATGTAGGAGGAGAAGGTGCGGTCTATGTTGGCGAGGAAATCATATGGGATCAGGGTATTAGGGGAGATATAAATGGTGGCATAGGTGACGGTAAGGCCAGGGAAAACGAGACCGAGGATCAGGTGTTCAGTAGGGTCATTGTAGAGAGGTTGACGTCGAACAGGGAGATGGCAGAGGTGGCCAATGGCAACTCCACCACGCAGAACAGGAAGGGGATTGTTGGTGCGGTGAAAGGTATACGGAGAGATGTTAATTGTGTGAGTAGGCTGGAGAAAGGTTTCATTGAGGATGAAGGCATCCACGTGGTGGTGGGTGAGGGTGTGGAGTAGGAGATGTTTGTTGGTGGGGAGGGAGCAGATGTTGTTGAACAGAATACATTGCTGCTGTTGCACCTTAGCAGGGACCCTAGACTAGGTAGAACTAATTTTTTTCTTTATTGTTATTTTCACACCTTACATATAAAGGTGGGCTGGCGGCGGCAATAGTACGCCGCTCTTCGGTCACAGACAGTACAAATAGAATCAAGGAGGACATAGAAACACAAAACATAATGGTGCACAAAAACAGTAGACACAGGAGCAAAAAAACACAAAGCCGTTCACAGGTGTAGAAAAATAAAAAAAATGTCAGCACTGTACACGGACACTGACGATTGAGATGACACACATGAATTGATGGAGCGTTGGCGGTGAAAACACTGAAGCACTAACATGAAAACACACACACAGAACCGATGGCGATGATCTCCAGTGCGCAAATGTTCACTTGATGTGTGCGAGTCCAGCGACCTGCCAAAAGGGGAAAAGTGGGGGAGCAGGGAGAGGGGAGAGTGTAGATACCAGGGGCAGAGGAGAAGGGGGGAAGAAAGAAGGTACAGGGGGTGTAGGTGAAGCCCAGGGCAGGAGGGGGGAGGAAGAGGAGGGAGAGAAGGGAGAGAGGGTGCCCTAAGCAAAAAACACAGGAAGTGGAAGAGGAGGATCAAAGTTGATAGGAGGGGTAGATGTAGGGGATGAGGGCATCATCAGGGAGGGGGAGCTGGTGGAAGCCACCTTGGGAGAGGGTATGGAGAGTGGAGAGATGGAGAGCAGGTGGGACATGGGAATACAGGCGCAGCAGCGGGCAGGGGTGGGAGAGGATGGATGAGACAAGTGGGTGACGATGATCGAGTTTATGGGAGGTGTAGAGGATCTGTATCCGTTCGAGGAAAAGGAGGAGGTGTGGGAATGGAATAAGGTCATACAGGATCCACATGGGGGAGGGGAGACGGATGCGATAGGCGGGGCCGAGAGCATGGTGTTCTTGGATTTGAAGGTATTTGTAAAAGGTAGGAGGGGCGGAGCTCCAGGCAGAGTGGGTGTAGCAGAGGATAGTGCGGATGAGGGATTTATAGGTATGGAGGTTGGTGTAGGGATCCAGACCTCGTGTGCAGCCAGAAATGAGCTTGAGGAGACGGAGTCAGGAGCGTGCCTTGGCTTGGATTGTCGAGAGACGGGGGGTCCAGGAGAGGCAACAGTCAAGGATGGGGTGAGGGCGATAGGACGGCCACAAATGGTGAGACAGAAATCAAGGAGATGGAAGGAAGGGGTGCTTTTGCCTACATTGATCGGCTGGGTTTTAGAAGGATTGGCCTTGAGCAACCACTGGTTACACCAAGTGATGAACCAGTCAAGATGGGATTGGAGAAGGTGTTGGGAGCGTTGCAGGCTGGGGGGGAGGGCGAGGAAGGCGGTGTCATCAGCGTACTGAAGAAGGTGGACAGGGGGTGTAGGCGGCGGCATGTCCGGCGTGTACAGAATGTAGAGAAGAGGGGAGAGGATGGAACTTTGGGAAACACTGGCGGAGGGGTAGAATGTGTAGGAATCCGTGTTATGGATGGTGCAAAACTATTTTTTTTTCTTTATTGTGATTTCATTCCCCTGCCCCGTATGGGCAGGGGAGGGCTGTAGCGGCACAATCCGCCACTCTTCAGCCAAGTGACATGGCAACTAAAATAAGAATAAAATGTTACATACATAAGGCGATAAAAAAAGGGGAACATAAAACGGAGTAAAGGGAGAAAATGGAGGTAAAAATAGACTGACATGGAGACGTTCATGGGGGATAGTTAAAAAAGTCACCAGAAAGGTAAACACTGCTGGCTATTCTTAAAACACAGAGAAGACACTGAATGGACATGCACAGGTTAAAAGTCGGCCACAGTATTAAAAACACTCCAGAACAACACGCTTAAAACCCACTTGTAGCTCACACAATGAAGAATAAAACTGCCAGATGAGACCTGCCGAGGTAAGGGCAGAGAGGGTGGAAAAGGAGGGGAGGGCAAAGGGCAGCAGGGGAAGGCGAGATGAAGAGAGTAGGGGCATCAGCGGGTACACGGAGAGGCAGGAGACACGTGGGTTGGGAGATGAAGAGGGAAGACAGGGCAGGAGGGAGTGCAGATACACTGAAAGGGGACACAAGAGAGGGAGGGGGAGCAGGAGGGGGAAGCCACACAGGAGGAGAGAGGGGGAGGAGTCCCTCGCCTCCTCCCTGAGGAGGAGGCAGGAAGATGGGGTTAGAGTTGGTAGGAAGGGTAGATGTCAGGGAGAAGATCATCCGGGAGGGGTAGACGGTGGAAGTTGTGTTGGGGAATGGAGATAGAGGGTGTGGAGATGAAGAGAGGATGGGACACAACAGTAAAGGTGCGGAAACTGGTTAGGGGTGCAGAGGAACGGCGACACCAGGGGGTGAGGGGGATCAAGGCGACAGACAATATATAGTGTGCGGATGTGTTCAAGGAAAAGGAGAAGGTGGAGGAAGAGGATGAGGTCGTCGGGGATGCACGTAGGGGATGGAAGACGGATGCGGAACGCGAGGCGGAGTGAATGGCGTTCGAGGATTTGGAGGGCTTCATAGAACTGGGGAGGGGCAGAAATCCAAGCTACGCTGGCATTACAGTGGATGGGGCGGATCAAGGATTTGTAGGTGTGAAGGATGGTGGAAGGATGCAGACCCCACATCCGGCCGGACAAGAGTTTCAGGAGGCGGAGGTGGTTGTGATCTTTGTTTTAGATGGTAAGGAGATGGGAAGTCCAGGTGAGGTGGCGGTCGAGTGTGAGGCCAAAGTATTAGAGGGTAGGTGTGAGGAGGATAGGACGGCCATAAATTGTAAGGTAGAAATCATGGAGGCGGAAGGAGCGGGTGGTGCGCCTGGGTCTTGGAGGGATTGATACGGAAGAACCACTGGTTGCACCAAGCAGTGAATTGGTCAAGGTTGGTTTGGAGGGTACGTTGGGACCGTTGAAGGGTAGGATAAAGGGCTAGGAAGGCGGTGTCATCAGCAAACTGGAGACGATGAACAGGTGGGGGAGATTTTGGCATATGAGCAGTGTACAGGAGATAGAGGAGAGGGGAAAGGACAGGACCTTGGGACACGACAGCAGAAGGATAGAAAGTGCGGGAGTTGGAATCGAGGATAGTCACATAGGAGGGATGATGGAAGAGGAAGGATGCAACGAGACGGACGAAGTTGATGGGGAGAGCATAGGTCTGAAGTTTGAAGACGAGCCAGGGATGCCAGTCATAGGCGTTCTGGAGATGAAGGGAAACAAAGATAGCGGAGCGATGGGAGTTCAGTTAGGCGGAGAGAAGATTGGTAAGGTTAAGGAGCTGGTCGTCGGCGGAGAAGGAAGGCCGGAAGCCACATTGGGTAAGGGCTGGACAGGGAGATGCCTGAGGTGACGTATAGCGACCGCACCTCAGGCTAGGGGAAGGGGATTTTCAGTGCGGTGAAGGAGATAGGGGGAGGTGCAAACAACTTGGTGGGGTTGGAGGAAGGTTTCATTAAGGATGAAAGAGTCAATGTGGGAGAGGGTATGCATGAAGAGGTATTTGTTTGCAGGGAGGGAGTGAATGTTGAGGTAGAGGAGTTGATACTGTTGACGCGCCAGGAGGTTGGAGGTGGGAAGGGTGCGGGAAGGGGAGAGAGGGGATTAAACGAGGGTGTCGAGGCGGGTGAAGGTAAAGTGGGCCTGGTTGTGGGAGTAGGTGGCGTAGGTGTTTAAGTGGTAAACAGATGGGGCAGCAAGGGAAATCTGCTGGAGTGTGTGGGGGCGCTGGAAGGGATGGATATTCTGCAGGACGATGGTGAGGAACTGAATGATGTCTTCTGCTGTAGGGGGAGGGCAGAGGGAATTGTTAGGGTGGGTGGGAGGGTCGATGGGGCGAACTGAGACACTGAGTTCAGGATTGGTGGGAGAGGGCTTGGCTTTGCATTTGGAGGAATATGTGGGGTGAGGTTCATTTCAAGTGTTGCAGGAAGGGGGGAGGCGAGGTTGGGATACTGTTTAAGGAAGTAGGAGGTTTTACAATGGGGGCAGGTGGGTGGGTTCTTACAGTTTTGGGTGAGGTGGTCTTTGTACAGAAGACAGTGCTCGCATCAGTAGGATTGAGGAGGGGAATGGGGCAGGTCAACAGGGTGGTGGCAGTTGAAAATCAGGGCACCCTGCGTGAGGAGGTGGTCGGCAGAGGAGGCGGACTCTGTAAATATATGCATGAGGAAAGTAGGGCAAGAGGAGTTGTAAATATGGCAGGCAGAGCGGATTTCCAGGGTGGGGTGGGCGTTCAGTTCCGCCAACACCTCAGCCTCCGTGACCACAGGGCTGAGTTTTGTGATGACGACGGTGAGGGTCGGTAGACAATGAGGCGGTTGGGGCTGACGAGGAGAGGAGGATGTAAGGAATGGGGTGAGGGATGCATGGGGCCCAAAGTTGATGTGGGGAATGCGCCGGAGGAGATCAGTTTGGAAAGATGGAGAGGGAGACTTGATGAGAACAGAGTCTCTTCGAGGGATAAGTTGGGTGATGGGTGCACTGGGGATGTACTTCCGGATTTCAAGGGTGAGGGTGGGGGCATACAAGCATTTCGGATCAGGGGTGGCTAGGACGAAGGTATACAGGGAGGGGGCTGAAGGAGGGAGGTGGGGTGGTATCCATAGCGGGGGTCAGCGTCAGGTGGGGCGGGCAGTGGCTCTTTGAATGAGGGGGTAGAGGAGATGTCGCCACTTGGCCGCTTGGAAGATTTTTTTACGGGTGTTGCCTGGGAGGAGGGATGAGGGACTGGTTGGATGGGGAGGTGGTGGAAGGCAGGGCACTCCTGTGAGGCAGTAGCACCGGATGAGAGGGTAGGGCGCTCTGTGGCTCTGACTGTGGCGTGGCGGGCGGTGACTCGAGCAGGGGAAGCAAAAGTAATTGCAGGGGGGAGAGGGGGAAAGTCGTCTTGGTGGGCGACATGAGCAGAAGGTGGGGTCGGAGCAGGGGCAGGGGCAGGAGCAGCAGCAGGTGCAGGAGCAGGGGTAGGAGCAAGAGTGACATACAGGTGGGGATACAGTCATGAGGAGGCGATAGATGGGGAGGAGTCTGTGTGTAGGGGAGGTGGATGAGGCGGGTTAATCCCAGAGGAAGCACTCCATGATGTCACAGTGGGGGCAGGTGAAGAGGAGGTGTAGATGATGGTGGTAGTTTGGGTGTCCATGATTGCAGGCAGTCCTCACGGTTGACAGGAGACACCGAAGTACAAAGGGAATTAAAACGGGGGGGTGGCAACGAACACTGGGAATACAGGCGCAGCAGTGGGCAGGGGTGGGAGAGGATGGGTGAGACAAGCGGGTGACGATGATCAAGTTTATGGGAGGTGTACAGGATCTGTATCCTCTCAGGGAAAAGGAGGAGGTGGGGGAACGGAATGAGGTCGTACAGGATCCGCGTGGGGGAGGGGAGACGGATGCGATAGGCGAGGTGGAGAGCATGGCGATCAAGGATCTGAAGGGATTTATAAAAGGTAATGGGGGCGGAGATCCAGGCCAGATGGGCGTAACAAAGGATAGGGTAGATGTGGGATTTATAAGTGTGGAGTATGGTGGAGGGGTCCAGACCCCATGTATGGCCAGAAAGGAGCTTGAGGAGACAGAGTCGGGAGCGTGCCTTGGATTTGATTGTCCAGACATGGGGGGTCCAGGAGAGGCGACGGTCGAGGGTGACGCCAAGGTACTTAAGGGTGGGGGTGAGGGCCGTAGGACGGCCATAGATGGTTAGATAGAATTTGAGGAGGCGTAAGGAAGGGGTGGTTTTGTCTACAATGATCGCCTGGGTTTTGGAGGGATTGACCTTGAGCAACCACTGGTTGCACCAAGTGGTGAACCGGCCAAGATGGGATTGGAGAAGGTTTTGGGAGTGCTGCAGGGTTGGGGCAAGGGCAAGGAAGCCGGTGTCATCGGCAAACTGGAGAAGGTGGATGGGGGGGTGACAGCGGCGGCATGTCCGCCTTATTCAAAAGGTACAGAAGGGGGGAAAGGACGGAGCCTTGCGGCACACCGGCAGAGGGAAAAAAGGTGTAGGAATCTGTGTTATGGATTGTGACATAGGAAGGACGGAGGGGGAGAAAGGAGCCGAGCAGACGGACGACGTTAATGGGAAGGGCGTAGGTTTGGAGCTTGAGGAGCAGACCGGAATGCCATATGCGGTCACTGGCAAATTCGAGGTCCAGGGAGAGGATGATTGCGGAGCGACGGGAATTAAGCTGTTCGGAAAGAAGATGAGTGAGGTGAAGGAGAAGGTCATCGGAAGAGAAGGACGGCTGAGAGCCACATTGGGTAACGGGAAGGAGGCAGTGCTGCCTGACATGCTGGTGGATGCGCCGGGTGAGGATGGATTCTAGGACCTTGCTGAAGACTGAGGTAAGACTGATGGGACGGTAGGAGGAGACGGCGGATGGCGGTTTACCAGGTTTAAGGAACATCAGGATATGGGAAGTTTTTCACAGGTCAGGGTAGTAGCCGGTGGACAGGACTGCGGAGTGTGGCTATGAGATACTGTGTAGTGATAGGGGCATTGAGTCCCGTGTGTGCAATGTTGTCCAAGTACTGGAAACCAGGTGCGAGGGAAGGGACAGAGGTGTCTGTTCGATCGCGCGTAATTGAACTGGGGATCATCAGGGATGGAAAATATATCGGAGAGGTAGGAGGCAAAGTGATTGGCCTTACTAAGGGTGTCACGGAAGGGGTGATCAGCATGGAGAAGAGGATAGTAGGGGGAGGGTTTAGTTCTGATAAGGCGACGGAAGGCAGACCAGAACTTGGACGAGTTGATAGGTAGGGTAGCATTTAAACGTGTGCATGTCTGTCGCCAGTCCCGGCGTTTCTTAGCCGTGACAAATTTCGAACGTGTCACTGGAGTTGCCGGTGGTGTCATAGTGTGTCCGGGTCACGCGTGTGGAGGAAGGCACGGTAGAGGTGGCGGGATTCACGGAGGAGGAGGACGGCCTGTGGGGGTAAGGTAGGACGGTGGGGATGGATGGCGACAGTAGGGACGTGGGCCTCCATGGCCTCAGACAAGGTGTGCTGGAGAAAGGAGGCGGCATGGGTAACATCGTCAGGGTGGTGGTAGGTGAAGGGGTGGCTATCGACCTGGGTGGAGAGGGTACCCCGGTAGGCATTCCAGTTGGCATGAGAATAGTCATGGACGTACTTTGGGGGAGGGTCAGTACGAGGGTCGGGGCGGGGGCGACCACCGTCTGAAACTGTGAGTAGGACAGGGAGATGGTCGCTACCAACAAGCTCCAGGACATCCACCATTATGCGGCCAAGGAGGTTAGGGGAGGAAAGGATAACATCAGGAGTGGAGTTGGATTTGGGACGGGTGTGCTGGGGAATGGGGATGAGGTCGCCTTGAAGGGAGGAGAGGAACCGATGCCACTGCCGTAACTGGGCGGTGGAACGACTATGGATGTAAAGGTCGGCGGCGATCACGTAGGTGGAGAAGGTACGGTTAATGTGGGAGAGGAAGTCGAAGGGAATAGGGGCGTTAGGGCGGACATAGATGGTGGTGCAGGTGACAGTAAGGCCGGGGAAGAAGAGACTAAGGATCAGGTGTTTGGTGGGGTCGGGAAGGAGAGGTTAGAGCTGAACTGGGATCTGGCGGTGGTGACCTGTGGCAGGACGGGGTCGGGCCTTACATTTCTGGGAGTAAGTAAGATGAGGGAGGTTGCAGGTATTACAGGAGGGGGGACTTGAGATTGGGGCGCTGCCATAAGAAGTGCGCTTGCTTACAGTGCGGGCAGGTTGGGGCCTCTCGGCACTCAGATGTCGTGTGTGCATTATACCGTAAGCATCTCTGGCAGCGGAGGGATTGAGGAGGGGAACGGGAAGGGTCAACTTGGTAGCGTTGGTGAAAGAGAAGGGCACCCTCCTTCAGGAGACGGTCTATGGGAGGGGCGTGTTCAGTAAAGACCCGCATAACGTGGGTGGGGCCAGCGGAGTAGTGTATACAGCGAACTGCACGCACCTCCAGATGGGGATGCGCCTTGAGCTCCGCCAACACCTCCTCCTCCGTGATCGTCGGACTAAGCCGAGTGATCATGGTGGTGAGGGGTCGGCGGGCGACGCGGGGGTTGGGGTTGGCGGGAAGGAGGGGGGGGAAGGGGCAGGGGTGAGGGAGGCATTAGGGCCAAAGCGGGTGACAGGGATGTGGGAAAGGAGATCTGTGTGAAGGGTAGGGCTGGTGGAGGAGATGAGGACCGAATCACGGTGACGAGTGAGGAGGGAGATAGGGGCACTGGGAAAATGCTGGCAAATGAAGAGGGTGAGGTTCCAGGCCTCAAGAAGGGAGGGATCCGGAGGGGAGAGGAGGTAGCGGTAGGAGGAGGGGGAGGAGGAGGGGGGAGGGGCAGGGACAGGTGGGGAGACATCCATGGCATCATGGGCTGGGGAAGGGGGACGAGGCGGAGCCTTTTTAGGAGTAGAGGATTCAGGGGTGCCACTGGGGCGTTTGACGGCGGCGGAGGAGGTGTGGGGGATGGGAACAATTGGAATGTGGCAGGGAGTGGCAGGTCCTGGTGCTAGAGTCGGCGCTGGAGATGGTGAGGGCGATGGCGAAGTCGACGGTGATGATGAATGCGAAGGGGAGAGCTGAGCATGGGCCGTGGCCCTGCGTGCAACCACCCTAGTGGGGGCCGCGGAAACGGAAGGAGCAGAGGGAGGGAGTGGAGGGAAGGGATCAGAGGATGCACGGGAGGGGGGAGCCGGGGATGGGGTGACAAATAGTGAGGGAGATGGGAGAGTGAGGAGTAGGGGGATGGCTACATTGGTCAACCACTACTGATTGTATACAGCATTCGTCAGAGAATGCATCACCGAGTGTGATATATTCTTGTCGTAAATCGCTCAAGCACAAGATGATTCATACGAAGGTAATCAAATAATTAAAAACATATACCTATTGGACCGAGCTTTAATTCAACTATTCTCCCTTGAAACGTTGAACTGCGGAAAAAACTCGACTGCCACAATAGGCTATTATCGAACAGTGGAACGGCCACGGCACTTTTTCTGGGCACCACCAACATATGGCAGCGCGGTAGCTGCTCTTGCAGTTACTGCAGTGTTTGTTCGTGGGAGTGAAGTTTTTAATGTTAGTTTAAAAAGGAAAAAAAAGCGAGCTGAATGTGTGAATTAGGGACTTCAACGTGTCCGATAGGTAAAGATGACAGACTAGCGTCGTATGTATTAAGGCCAGTTCCCAGCAACGACAGCAGCAACCGTTTTTTGTGATGACGCATCTTCTGGAGTAATTGTGTTCCCACCTGGATGTGGCAGACGCTAGCGGCAGCCAATGGCCACTTTGCTTGTGACATATCCTTCCATGTGTTTCATGATTCATGTTCACTTTTTTCACCGTAAAGAGACTGGATGAAATATAGCTCATGATTGGTCCCTGTTTCATTATGTAGTCGATAACATTTAGAAAACTAATGGCCACTTGCTGTGACCCCTATAACAACTTTTAGTATTGACAGTTGCAGTACCTAAATACAATTTACGAGAATTATAATGCTTTACACAGCAGACATTTACCACACATTCGAGGGTTGGATCCCCTCAAAAACAACCCACTTGCCCCGACCTTTCCCCAGACGAACTACACGACGAATACAATGTCCTGATAGCTGTAGCCGCTTTCCGCAACCGTCCACCTCTGTCTGCCCCCTGACGCCCATGGCAGCGGATCCTACGACGGAAATGTGGCTGGTGAGCCCCTGTATTGGACGGAATTTTCAATGAACATCATTGCCGCCTTCCGCATACACCTCTCATCTTGTTCACCAAGATTTTAAATGGTTGTCTCACTTACTGGCTTTTCTCCCCCTCAGTGGAAGCATGCCCAGCTGATTGCGATCCCCAAGTGGTTCAAGGACCCTGTGGTCCCCACTAACAAAAGGCCTGTCAGCCTCTTAAATACCAGGGCGAAGGTCCATCAATCTGTGATCCCCCATCGATTTTCCCAATCTCACGCGGCGTTTGGGACAATCCGACCTGAACAGTTCGAATTTACTTTGCACCTCTCTGCCGAACTTCAGGTCCTGCGAATCACTGAACAAGTCACCAAAGGTTTGAACACCATCAAGTCGACAGCTGCCATTTTTCTCGACTTGAAGAACTCCTACAACAAGTTCTGGCATGACAATTTTCATTGATTTGGGGGAAGAGACCAAACAGTGAGTTCATCGGTCTCGTCGGATTAGGGAAGGATGGGGAAGGAAGTTGGCCTTACCCTGTGAAAGGAACCATCCCAGTATTTGCCTGAAGCGATTTAGGGAAATCACAGAAAACCTGAATCAGGATGGCTGGACGTGGTAATCAACTGTCATCCTCCCAAATGCGAGTCCAGTGTGCTAACCCCTGCGCCACCTCGCTCAATGGCATGACAACCAAGTGCACAAGATGCTGACGCAGACCCCTACACCGGATATCTATGTCAAGATTGTAGATGACTTCCTCTGCAGTAGGTCTTTCCTAGTGGCTCAACAGGGAATGCGTTCCAGCATTCGCCAATTGTTGGTAGGCACTCCACAAGGATCAGTGCTGTCTCCCATTCTTTCTAATATCCATGTGAATGATATGCCAGTCACCCTTGAGTGCCACCTGACACAATATGCTCACGACATAGCACCATATGCCACTGGCCGTATCATTGATGCCGTCATCGCCCGCCTCCAGTGACAGATAGATGCCACTATCACCTGGTGCCGGACAAACAGAGTAGATCTTAATGTCACCAAAACTATGGCTGTCTATTACATGAAACGCCGCCCAGTCCTCCACTTCAATCTTTTGGTTGCAGGCGGGCAGGTGCACTGGTCCCTATCTAGGGGTCTGGATCGACCACAAGTTACTATTCCGCTGACATGTGGTGTATGTAACCAACAAGGGGCAAAATTTGACCAGGGCTTTGTACCTCCTCTTTCGCATTAGGGAACTTAACTTGCATACCAAACTCCGCATCTACTGAGCAGTTATCCTGCCTGCCCACACCTATGGCTCCGCTGTATAGGCCACAGTTAGTGTCACCAGGGTGTGGTCGTTGCAGCACTTGTAGAACAAGGTTCTCAGATGCAGCATGCATGCCCCACCACTCAAGAGAATTGTGACTCTCCATGAGGAAGCAGATATTGTCCCCCTCAAGACAACCATATGCAACAATGCACAGTGACTCTATGAGAAAGTGAATGCCCTGCGGTACGCTGTTCATGGGCTACGCCATGTTCGGACCACACTTATACACCGCTGGCATCGATATCTGGTTCCTCTAACCATCCTTGAGGAATCGGATACTGATCTTGGTTAATGATAGACCTGGCACACCCACTGCAGCTACATTCTTTGGTGGTACAAGCCCCAATTCTAAACCCAATGCTTTCCCACCCTACCCACCAATGACGGGCTATGTTTTTCTGCCTGACTGATGTAGTACTGTCACCATTGGAGGGTGGTACAGTAAGTCCCACCATCACACCTCCAAAGTGTATTGCAGTGATGCAGCATCACTGCCGTGTGGATAAATTTACTGCCTCACCAACACAGTTAGACCTCGAAAGACCGATGATGCTGTATTGTAATATATCACATATGAAAAAACATCCCTTACTGGATATGAGGGTTGGATCCCCTCAGTTGCAAAGAGTAGAATTACGCTGTTTGGGCTACAGTCAGGGTCTAATCGTCGCTTTGGAAGAGCCCCTGCCATTCCCATCTGTCTGCTGGCCACTGCCATCTGTCCGTCCGCTCACCATCGCTGCTACCCATCACCTGCCACCTGACGCTTGCCGCCGCTCTGTGCTCGCCACCATTGGCCCCTGTCTTAGTTCTTTTCCCACTTTTGCGACTCCTGTCGCCAGTGGACACTGCCTTCAATCATGGACACCCCCACTACCATCATCATCTACACCTCCCGTTCGCCTGCACTCACTGTAACCTCGTGGGCCAAACCCTTCTACTCCAGCTCCCCTCTTCAGTCTCCTCCCCTTCTATCTCCTCCTCGTTCCTGTAACACCATCAGTATGTTGCTCCTGCTCCTGCCCCCCCCCCTCCCAACTTCTATCGCCAACCGAAACGACTTCCTCCCCCCACCTGCTCTGCTACAACTACCCATGCTTCCCCTACCTGAGTCACCACCTGCAGCACCACAGTCGCCACCACATAGTGCCCCACCTCCATTCCCAGTGCTGTCACCTCACAAGAGGGGCCTGCATCCCACCACCCCATCCATCCAGTCCCTCACCTCACCTTCCAGGCCACACCCGGCAAAAAACCTCCCAAGCACCCAAGTGGTGACCTCATCTCCACCCTCTCCTCCAAAAAACCACTGCCCGCCCCACTTCCCTCTGATCCATTCATGGATGCCACCCCTCCTCCTGCCTCCCGAGCCTCCACCCTGCATACCTTCATCCTTGCCAACTGAGATCCGAAATCCGTAGATGCCCACTCCCCCACCCTTGAAATCTGAAAATACATCCCCAGTGCCCCAATTACTCAACTTATCCCACACAGAGACTCTGTTCTCATCAAATCCTCCTCTTCCTCTTTCCATACTGATCTCCTCTGGCACCTTCCCCATATCACCTTTGCCCCCATACATCCCTCACCCCATTTCTTACATCCTCTTCTCCTCAGCACCCCCAACCCCCTCGTCATCCGCCAACCCTCACCACTGTGATCACAAAACTCAGTCCTGTGATCACCGAGGCGGAGGTGTTAGCGGAACTAAAGACCCATCTCGCCCTGGAAATCCGCTCAGCCTGTTCTATTAACAACTTCTCTGGCACTAACTTCCATAGGCATATCTGTACTGGGTCCGCCTCCTCCATCAACCACCTCCTCACACAGGGAGCCCTGTTTTTCATCACTACCACCCCATTGACCTGTCCCATTCCCCTCCTCAATGCTACCACTTCCAATGCTGTCTCCTGTACAATGACCACCTCACCAAAAACTGCAAGAACCCCCACCCCCACCTGTCCCCATTGTAAGGCCTGCCACTTACTTAAACAGTATCCCAGCCTCGCCTCTCCTCCTTCCAACAACACCTGTGAGCTGTGGTAAAATTTGCTGCTTTGAATAGCACGCCGCAGCGCATAGTGTGAAGCAGTCGTCCTCCATTTCTGGCGGTGGCGCCGCTGTGGCAGTCACAGCTTTGGTGTCTCCCTCTGGTGGGAAAGGTTGCCTGTTCACGTGCATTTAAGGGGTGCTATGAGCTCGGCAGTCGGTCAGTCTGTCAGTCTCAGGAGTCTGGAGTTGGTCAGCCGGGTCAGTGTGTGGCAGTCAGTGTCTGTCTGTCGTCAGAGTACTAGTATGGCTGCATTTTGGATCAAACTTTAAAGCCAGAAAATGAGAGTCTTGACACTACGTCGGTAACAGAACTCAGCTAGTGGTCACCCGGTCGGGGATGTGTTCCTGCATCTGAGTCTGCGTGTTAGGCCACCAGTCTGCTCGAGTTGCTTGGGCAACAGTTATTGGTGGTTGGATCAGTCGATTGGTTGGTCACACACTGAGACACAAGATGACTAGTCCGCCTTGAGTGCCAGTGCATGTGAGGTCCCCACGTGAGTCCAGTGGGCCACGCCGTATAGAAAGGGGTAGTGGCTTCGTGGTGGACACGAGAGCAACAAGAGTCAAACCATGACATTGGGTTGGCTGGGGCAAGCTGCGACGCCATGAGATGGGAGATCGGTGCACCTTCCTGCGTCCGTTGAAGCGGCTGGCAGCGGACGATTTGGGAGAGTGTTGGGGGTGCTGCGCCAGGTCTTCGACAGAAATCACAGTTTATTAGAAGTTAAGTGAGTGGAGATATGTTGTTTCATTTACTTGTTAAATTCTACTTGTTTTCTCGGTGAGGTCATCAGCCGCTTTGTTTTGGGGTTGTCCCACCATTCTTCTCCATTTGCCCACCTGCAGAAAGGTGGTTATTTATGAATTTGGTGGTCCGTTTTCCCTTGTGGAGTTGGGGCGTGTTAGAACAAGCTGCAGTTCGGGTTGTTCAGTAATCCCCCTGTCAATCTGCCATACGTTAATAGCTGCCTCTGTCATGTTTGTCAGATTCAATGTTAACGAATTTATAGAATTAAAGTGTAAAGGCAAAATTCTTGAAATATGTTTTTATCTTGCCTATCATCTTGGGAGGTGGTATATGTGTAATGTAGAGCATGTTGGTACACTTTATGTAAAACTGCATTTCATGGATTTTATTTAAATGGTCATTTTAGTATATAAAGTTGCCACCCTTCCACCGTAAGGGCTCTTTTAAACACAAGTTGCACTTTCAGTGGCAAATAATTTTTATTAGTATTTTGTACCATTTCCATCCCTCTTACCAGGTGCATAAGTTTATGTGTTTGTGTGAGTTGTTAAAATTTTTAGTTTAAAGTAATCTGGTGTGTTGCAGATTTGCACCAGTGTAGCCTTTCATAGGTTGTTGTGAGTGGTCGTGACTACAGCTGTGTTAAAAGGGAGCGGCAAGGTTCTCAGCCCAAAAGCTCATACTATCAAAAACAAAAAATGTTATTTCTGCCTCTGAATAAATTGTAACTTGATATTTACAGGGTGCTTTCTGAGTATAATTTTAAATCTGTTTAAAAAAAAAAGGCTTTTAGGAATAAAATTTCCATTGATTAAAAATAAATTAATTTGTGTCTTCAGTTACCATTGGCAACTACTTCCACACTCACATAGTGTGATTAAATGTGTTAATGTTCTTGATGAATCGCTAGTAAATAAAGTAAATTCTTAAGAAAAGGTTTTGAAAGTAAATTCACGGTTCAACCTGCAATGAACCCCCACCCCACCTACTCCTCCAAATGGAAAGCCAAACCCACTACCACCAACCCTGAGCTCACTATCCCCATTCGCCCCATTGACCAGCCCATCCTCCCCAACAATTCCGAACGCCCTCCCCCTATGCCTGAAGACATAATCTAGTTCCAGACCATCATCCTGCAGAGCATCCACCACTTCCAATGCCCCCACACCCTTCAGCAGATTTCCCTTTCCGCCCGTTCTGGCCTCCATCTGAATACCTACGCCACCTACTCCCACAACCAGGCCCGCTTTACCTTCAATTGCCTAGACACCCTCGTTTAAGTCCCTCTCTCCTCCCCCCTCCCACATCCTGGTGCATCAACAGTATCATCTCCTCTATGTCAAAATTCGCTTTATCCCTGTCAACAAATACCTCTTCATGCATACTCTATCCCAGCGCCAGGTCGACTCCTTCATCATTAATGAAACCTTCCTCCAACCTCACTATGTTGTCTGCACCTCTTCCTATCCTCTTCACCACACTGACAATCCTCACCTGAGGTGGAGTTGCTGTTGGCCACCTTAAGCATCTCCCTGTCCAGCCAGCCACAACCCCCACTCAGTGACCCAACTGAAAACCTTCTTCCCCAGCATCTTTCTTCCCTCCCTCCCCATCACCTGTGCCACCATCTATATCCACAGCCCCTCCCCCCCACCCTTACGACTTCATTTCCCACATTGATCATACCTTCTCCATCTATGTGATTGCTGCTGACGTCAACATCCACAGTTGTGACCCTGCCACCGTTTGGCAGTGGCATCAGTTCCTTGGCACTCTCCATGGTGACCTTGCTCCATCCATACAACACACCTGTCCTGAAAGTAACTCCACCCCAGATGTTCTCGACCCCATTGGTAGTGACCACCTCCCTGTCCTCCTCACTGTCTCCTCTGCCCATGATCCCCCCTCACAGCCCACTGCTAAGTTGCCCCTCCAAAGTTCATCCACAAGTACTGCCACACTGACTGGGATGCCTACTGGGAATCCATTGTCTCACGGGATGACAGAAACCCATTCACCTTTCCCCATCCTGCTGACATTATCCACGCCTCTTCCTTCCTTCAGAAGACCATCACTGATGCTGTGGGGGCCCATGTTCCTACCAAACTCATCCACCCTCACCGTCCTGCACTTCCTCCACAAGCTGTCCTCCTTCTTCGTGAATACTGCAGGCTCTACCGCTCCTTCCTCCACACTGATAACCAGGATACACTTATCTACCACCGGAAATTACAGCGACACATCTGGAACCTCCTTACAGCAAAGAAATGCCAGGACTGGTGCCAGACATGCACATACCTCCATCCTCCCTGTCATGTCCTCAAGTAATGGTCAGCCTTCCACCACCTTACTGGTAGCCATCCCACCCCACATTACCCTATTCTCCATGATAATCACCCCTTCCCTGAAAACCTCAGTAAGACTAACCATTTTGATTCCCACGTATCTGAGGTCTTCCCACTGTCCTTGACACAACTGATATCTCTCTCCCACCACTCGCCCCTAGTTTCAAGTACTTCATTTACTTAATGGAGCAGAAACTTTAAATTTAAATAGAAAGAGGGATATTGAAGAAATTCAAAAGAAAGAAAGATAGATTATCAGGAAAACATTAGGCTCACAGTTACTGATGGAGAAACTTATAGGCTGAGAAGTAATAAGGAAATACAAGACTACATGAGAAAACAAAGACTTAAATTTTATGGGCACATTAAAAGAATAGCACACACTAGGTTGACAAAAAACAAATTGCAGAATTCTATGAAAACAGAAGTAAGGCCAAATCTGAGCCAATTAAATGGATCACAGTAATTAAGGATCTTAAAGAAGCCGGTATAATTCAGGCATATCATAAAGATAGAAAAACATTCAGACAAAAGATATTTGATTGGAAAGCTGGTCGGAGGGAAATTAGAAAACAGACTGGAACACCATGGTCTGATGAAAGAAAGCGACATCATTCTGAAAGGATCAAACGAATTTGGACATAAAGGAAGGCCAACCATAAAAAGTGCCAAAGATGGATTGTACCTCACATAGTCTTATTGGACCTGTATGTGAATAATAATAATAATAATAACAATAATAAATAATAATAACAATAATAAAGTAAGTATAAAATTCATTGCTTGTTCTGCATGTTTGGCATAAACTTGGGGTGATAACTGTTTGTTGGCTGAATTATATGCCTGAAATTGATAACAGTGTTTGAAACAATTTTGTATGTATGTCAAAATAACTTGATGTGATAATTTTTAATTTTAATATCTAAAGTCTGTACTGTTAACAATGGAGTAATTGTTCAAAAGCAACTGTCAGAATGTGAGTTAGTTCACTAGACAGCACTGTTAATCAGAGGATCTGTAACAGACTAGCTGTGCCACTTTGAGCAATGAAAATGTAATGAAAAGCATAAAGGGACATCTGTAACTTAATCCACATAGCACACTAAATGAACTTTAGAGCTGAATCCAGTTCTTGTGAAGAATTTCAGGATAATGAGCAAGAAAACAAGATAAGTAACCTAGTTACATCCACCATACAGGCTGTTCACATTTCATCAAGTTTAAAATTGCAGCAAGCTCATATCTTTTTTTTCTTTTTTTCTTTTTCTTTTTTTTTTTTTTTTTTTTTTTTTGTCAAGATGAAACTACATTTAGTTCAGAGAAAGAAAGAAGTTACTGCATTGAACCATGAAAATGCTGCTATGCCCCTTGCACTAGCTCCAGGCCGTAAACAAACATGTATGCCCCTTGCATGACTTCATATCCTAATCTCAGTATGCCTGGAAAAACTGAGTCAGCACCCCCGATGATGTAAGAGAAGTTGAGTTCAGGAGAGTGACAACATATTACTATGAAGCACTGTAGATCTTGGCACATGATTTTCTTGCAAAAACATTATATTGTGATCATACTTTTAGATTAAAGACCACTCACCAAAAATCAGAAGCGCTTAGATGGGTTGGATTAGGTCGTTTGGGGGAAGAGACCAAACAGTTATGTCATCGGTCTCATCAGATTATCGGAAGGAAGTTGGCCATGCCATTTCAGAGGAACCATCCTGGCATTTGCCTGGAGTGATTTAGCGAAATCACAGAAAAAATAAATCAGGATGGCTGGACGCAGGATTGAACCATCATCCTCCCAGATGCGAGTCCAGTGTGCTAACCACTGCGCCACCTCGCCCAGTACACCCACACACAAAAAGAAAGGAAATGTGCTACAGTAAACACACACACACACACACACACGTGTGTAGTTTGCGTTACGTATGAAGAATGTTTATACTGTCTTTTTAAACAGATATATTTTAGTAACATTTTTTAAATTTATTTCATTATGAGCAATACTGTTTTGCGTTTGTTCCTCTGTGGTGAATATAAGTCCAAACTGGCACTTCCTCCATGATTATGAATAGAAGTGTCGGTGAGATACTTAGAAAAGTTTTCCCTGATTTACACAACACATTGGTAGATTTACTCCTTGGTGAGGTAAGGATACCAACTTTGTTACTTAGTTCCATACAATGAGGTTGGATTATCTGATTTTTTGATAATCCTGATGGCCTATGGTCTCACCTAGTCTAAATAACTGACGTCTCACTGTAACTGTGCTTTACTGGTTCATGAATCTGTACAGGAGGTAGAGTTAGGTAAAGAAAATATTGTCATTAATAGATTATGTGAGATGGTACAATGATTGCTGTCTAACATGAAGTGAGGCCACTACCTGTACCATCCCACGTTACATGGTTGCATAGAAAATGGAACTATAATACTATGAAACTGGTACGCGGAACAAATGCATTTGGTACATGAACAATAAAAATGGGAAGGACTGAACAGAAACAGCCAAGAAAGTAATGGGGCAGTCCAGTGAAACTGGAAGGAAGAGGTGAAGAAAGAACCAAGTCTGCATTTAATTCTTTACACTACAAGCCACCTTGCAGTGGTGTGTGGCAGAGGGTACTTCTGGGATCATTGTCAATTGTCCCTCCACCTGTTCCATTTGCAAATAGTCAAAGGAAGGATGGCTCTCAATAAACTTCTGTAGGAGCTCACATTTCTCTAAGTTTCTCATTGTGGTCATTTCACAACATGCATGTGGGAGTAAGTAATTCAATGCTTGGCTGTTCTTGGAATATACAATCTCACAATTTCAACAGTAAACACCTCCACGATCCACAACAGCTTTATTCTAGACCCCCCCCCCCAGTCTCTCTCTCTCTCATTTTGAGGTAGAAACCACCAATGCTATTGCAAGATAGAGACATCGGTAGAAACCACCATTGCTATTGCAAGATGGAGAAATCTAATGGTATACTGAGGTACTTCTACAAATATAGTGCATTATCACTCAGTGTTTATTAACCAAAGTGGCAATTCTTCTGGAACCCCTGGAATTCTTAGGGAAAAATTTGAGGCATCTCATGGAATTTTGTAAAATGTTGGGGAATTCTTTTTTTTTCGTTTTTTTATGCAGTACTGAATTTTAATTTTATTGAGTTTTATGAAATAAAAATTTTAAAATACTTAGTTGTTTCTAAATGTGTTAATTATATGAATATTATTCCATATAAATTATTGATGTTTAAAAACTGCAGTTGAACAACAGATAATATATTTTAGCTGAGAAGAAAGGAACATCATTATTGTGTCCCCCCCCCTCCCTCCCTCCTGTTCACCATTGATTTATCACGAACTTCTTATGGCACCATCTTCCCCCCATACCTGGAATTCTCAGGGATCTTTTTCCCCAGGTATGAGTAGGCACTGTGTTAACAAAACTTGCTGTTCATATGTTTGGCGACTAGTTTCAACCAACTTTTTCATTCTCAAGGTTGACCTACTGAGGCTACACTGAAAGTTCCTGATCTTCATAAGACACATCCGAGTCGCAGTATGTGCTTTACAAAGTGATCACAGATGACTCTCACACTCAACATGCCCCTACTTAGCATGTCAGAATCAAACTTACAGGCGATGTTTGTTGTGAAGATCAGGCACTTTCAGTGCAGTCTCAGTAGGTCAGGCTTGAGTATGAACCATCTGGTTTAAAACTAGTTGTTAAACTATGTACTGCAACTGTGACTGATCTGTTAATAAACACTTAATGAAATACCGAAAAAAACATTGCTCGTCATGTATCAACAAAATGTTGAAACTGAAAATTGTGCATTATACAGAATTTAAAGCACCAGTCAGCACACAGATTGTGCTTTGCTTTGGGACTGTAGGAGATTGCATCTCTTAAGTTATTATAATGTAACATTATCTCTCTCTCTATCACACACACACACACACAAACTGTATCTCTCTCTCTGTGTCTCTCTCATGCAACTCACACACATGACTGCAGTCTCTAACAACTGAAGCCACACTGTCATATGTGAGAGTTTTGTGTGTGTGTAGGGCCTATTTTCAATGAAGCCCTTGCTGGCCGAAAGCTTATTTGTGACAGTGTTTTTGTTGTGCCTATCTGCGACTCCGCATCTCCACCATGTGGTGAGTAGCAACTTTCCTTCCATATTGTTGTACTGTAAATTTAATTTTATGCTACTGCTTTCACGAGTGGTTTCAAAATGAATTTATTACATTTTATGCCTAATTTTATTGTTATTTTGGACTATAGTTTGTTTTAGGCATTATGAGATCATGAGTGTTTGGAATGTCGGATCATGTCTAGGAAAAATGTGATATTGCTTTCAATATATCACTTAAAATAATGGGTGATTAAAATCATATGTCCCATTGGTTCCAAAGTGAAACCACCTGCTTAAAACAATTGACTGTTTACTTTTTACCCATTTCTTCTGATATTGCTTACTGTGATAATGGAGATTAATTATATGAAAAATGTTTAAAAATTATATTCCAAAGTCAAACCACCTCCTGAAAACAATTCATTGTTTGCATTTGCCGATTTCTTGTCATATTTGTTGCTCATGACAACGATAAAGGTTAATTTTGTTTAAAAAATAGTTTTTTCGTATTGTTGGACTGATGAGAAAATAGTCCAGAATTGCTCATACAAATGTTCTGTAAGCCACTCCTTTCATGGATCAATCAAATATCCTTACTATTTTTTGAACGAATTTCAGCCTGGCATCAGGCTTTCCTACATTTAATTTTATATGGTCAATCCAGTTTAGGTCATTGTGAATGTTTGGTCTGTGGTATGTCAAGTTTGTTGATTTATATGGTAGCTTGTCAACAGTAGTGTAATTGGACAGTAGTGAATCTCTCTAGCTATTTACACACAGAATGGTGTTATTTGCATTCTGGGCCAACTGCAAGTCTGTACACCAATAATGGATTCATCGCAAGACTTCTTGCACTTTACTACAGCTTTCTGGCATTTCGACCTTTTTACAGAGAGCAGCATCATCTGAAAACAGTCTCACAGAGCAACTGGCATTATACAGTAGATCGTGATTGTATACTGTAAATAGCAAACATCCTTGGAGATTGAGCAGCTGCTTATGGCAGGTGCTGTGTCACAAATTGGTGTGGACCCAATTGATTCTGTTAGCAGATGGGATTATACTAGGTACAGCCTTCGCCTCAGATAGAAACTCAATGGTAAACTGGCTGGGCTAGTAACAGGGGACTTAAGGCGGGGGGGGGGGGGGGGGGGTCACACTCGTGAGTGGCAAAACACCAGTGCTTACTGGTGTCACAGCAGCACATTTTTTTAGGACAGGAAATTCAGAAAGAAATAGTTTTAAGAGAAGTTAGGATGAAAATAGACCTTCAGTTTAAGAAAGACACTGCATCAGCACAAACAGTTGTTGGTAAAAAATTTTCAGCAATCAGCAGAAATTTTATTTCCAACCACTTACAAAGGGCTGACAGATAAAAACTGAAAGCCCACTACAATGGGACCATGGAATGGTTCCATTCAAAAGTAATCACCTCACAAATCAAGACACCTATATATATACTAAGATGGTATCTGTTCTTTCAGACATGTCTGAAAGAACAGATACCATCGGTCACCATGCAGCTCGTTAGAATGAAATTATAATCAAATGAACACCCTTAGCTGCTTACAGGCATTGACATACGTCAACGGGGACACATGAAAATGTGTGCCCCGACCGGGACTCGAACCCGGGATCTCCTGCTTACATGGCAGACGCTCTATCCATCTGAGCCACTGAGGACACAGAGCATAGTGCAACTACAGGCATTTATCTCTGGCACACCTCCCGCGAAACCCACATTCTCAACGTATTGTCCCGCAATACATTCGTAGTGCCCCCACCCATTATACTCATTTCTCGCGGTGCGTTGCCGATTCCCGTAAGAGTTCGGGCACTGTTTGTGCATTTGCACAGAAGAAGAAGATGGTCAAGTGGCCGGTGAGCCTTAACTTCTTCTGTGCGAATGCACAAACAGTGCCCGAACTCTTACGGGAATTGGCAACACGCCGCGAGTAATGAGTATAATGGGAGGGGGCACTACGAATGTAGTGCGGGACAATATGTTGAGAATGTGGGTTTCGTGGGAGGCATGCCAAAGATAAATCCCTGTAGTCATGCTATCCTCTGTGTCCTCGGTGGCTCAGATGGATAGAGTGTCTGCCATGTAAGCAGGAGATCCCAGGTTTGAGTCCCTGTCGGGGCACACATTTTCATCTGTCCCCGTTGACGTATGTCGATGCCTGTAAGCAGCTAAGGGTGTTCATTTCATTGTAATTTCAAGACATCTATCACATTGGCAGAAAAGATCATCAATTCACGTTTCACAGAACACAGTGGGCTGCTGACATATCCACAACCTGACCCTCTTGCACTTCCTAGTCTGACTGAAACTGATGTCCACACGTATTTCTTCAGGTCATCAAAGATGTGAAAATCACAGAGTCAATTCAGAGAACCATAGCCTTCATCTGATTGGAGGTGTGGGGGTGGGTGTTATCGTGCAATAGGATGATTCGATAAGACAGCATTCCTTGATATTTTGATGTTATAGCACGTCACAGTTTTGGCAGAGTGTCTTCCTGGCATTGCACATTGATTGTGGTTCCACACTTGAGGAACTCAACAAGCAGAGGACCCAAGGAGTTGAAGGAGGAGGTTATCGTGACCTTACTGGAAATTGTGTGAACAGCTTTGGATTTCTTAGGCAGGGGAGACGTGGGATCTTTCCACTGTCTGTTTAACAATTTGCCCTCTGGCTGGAATCAGCCTTTTGCACAATAATGCCTGCCGCCACACCACCAATCCGACCAAAGCTGTGCCTCAACAATTTGGTTGGGAAATACTGCAACATCCTGAACACAGTCTGAATCTTTTGCCGTAAGATTTTTACATCTTTGGCAATGCCTTATTAAGTTTGGTGATTACTTTTAAATGGAACCATTCCACGTGTTCAGTTTTCGGATCCCTTATATATTTAAGTCATCATATATTTGAGTACTAACAACTAAAATTAATGAACTACAGTACTTATCTGCCTTGGTGAATAACAGTCATCAAATCCATCTGACATAATTTACCTCTATGAACATTATGTGCCCACTGATACATAAGTGTTAAGTGTAACAGGATTTAGATTAGTCTCTTGCTTCTGTAGAGCAGAAATGGAAACAGAAGGAGCTGCTGCAATCATCAGGAATTGTCATCAGCCTAAAGCAGCTTGTGGAAGCATGCAGGACAGAACTAGAATTTCATATTAAATCATTTATAATGGTAAGGGTGTACTGAACACCACTGGGTAATTTTAATCTGTTCATAGATCACATTGATGTTCTATAGGCCTATGTAACAGCAATAAAAAAAGATAAACAGTGATTCTGATAACTTTAATGTAGATTATCTTAAAGACTTGTCCAGTAAGGATTTATCAGTTAGTAACACTATCATTCACGTAATCCATACTGTCAACTTCCAAAATAGGGTAGCTAATTGCTCAAACACAGCTATTGATAACAATGCACTATTAATATTATCTGCAGGGTCATTTATATACAACAGGAACAGCAAGGTCCCAACACAATTTCCGCACATCTGAAGATACTTCTACATCTGACGATAAAATTCTCTACCAAAAAGTCCTCAACCCAGTCATAAATTTTACTCGACACCCCATAAGATCGTAGTTTTGATAATAAGCATAGATGAGTTACTGAGTCAAATGCTTTTCAGAAATGAAGCAACACAGCATCTTCCTGACACCCTTGATCCAAAGCTTTCAGTAGGTCGTGGGAGTAAGGAGTGAGTTGGGTTTCACATGACTCATGTTTTCGGAATACATGGTGGTTGGCAGTGAGGAGATCATTCTGTTAAAGATGCCTCATTATGTTAGCGTTCAGACTATGTTCTAATATTCTACAACAGATCAGTGTGTGGGATATTGGACAGTAGTTTTGTCGTACACTTCTACTACCCTTCCCATATACATGTGTGACCTGTGCTTTTTTCCAAGAACTGAGCGAGGATTTTTGTTCGAGGGATCTGTGATATATGAAAGTTAGACAAGTGGCCAACTCGGATGCGAGTGCAGTCAGACCTGCAGCGAGGAAGAGAGGAGACGAGGATGAAGGGAGAGATGTCAGAGAGAGTAGCTCAGGGATAAAGTGCACTGCCAGCTTCAGTGCAGAAATGACACTGGCACAGTTAAAAGTAAAGATAGATTAGAAGGAAGAGGAATGAATAGTACAATTAGGAACTATGACAGTATAAGGGGTGGACAGAAAGAGGGCAGGTAGGTAAGAGAGTGAAGGTGGACAATAAAAGGAGAGAAAAGCTTAGTGAAAAAAATTAGAAGGAGGGATGTGTTAATGAAGATTAAGATCAGGATAGGATGGTGTCGAAATGTGAGGATGTCACAGATGGGCAGCTCCAAACTATGGAGTCCAGGAAAACAGTACCAGGTGGGGACTGGAGGGGGGAAAGGGGGGGGAGGGAGATCCAAATGACCTGTGTTGTGTAGCACCCTTGAATCATGTGGTGGAGTATATTGAGCAACTGGGTACTGGATGTCCCAAAGGCAGAAAGTTCTTCCATGCACATTTGTATGCTCCACCAGTTTAGTGATGGTCAGGTATGTATATAACACAGTGCAGTGGACACAAGTTAACTGATAAACAACATGCACAGTTTTGCAAGTTGATCTGCCTTTGATATTGTAGGATTTACTAATGGTGGAACTGGAGTAGGTGGTGGTCGGTTGGTGCACGGAGAAGGATTTACACTATGACAATCCCAATGGCAGGAACTCTGGAGTGCGGGTAATGGTTTGAGAATGTCATATAGTGTGACTAGGATGGTACGGAGATTAGGAGGGTGTTAGAAGGTGACACTGGTTGGTGCGAGAAACATATAAGGGAGAGAGGATCCCATTTCAGGGCTCAACTTGAAAAAGTTGTAGCTGTGGCCTCATAAAGTAATACCCTATATTTGAGGCTGACTGCTAAATAAATCCACTGCTCCCAAAGTACATTTTCCACAACGTCCATGACGATAAGATGTGAGATATTAGGGCTTTTATTGACATTTTTAGGCAGTTGTTTTTTCCTCACTCTATTTGCGAGTGGATTAGTACAGGAAATTATTAGTATGGTAAAAGTTACCCTCTGCCATGCTCTGTGCAGTGATTTGAGCAGTGTGTATGTAGATGTAGGAAGTATAGAAGCAGTTGAGGCCCGGGTGGACCTGGGCACGAATAGGGGTCCGTCGTCACTCTTTTGTAATTGAGAACTGCATTAATGAGAGGGAGAGAGTATTAAATTGCCCAGGAGATTTGTTTGTGAATAAAATCTGTGAGGTAGCTGTAGTTGAGGACAGTCTGAGAGAGACTGTCAGTGTCAGTGTTGAGGGATTTTGTGGTGTTGTTGTGGTCTTCAGTCTTGAGACTGGTTTGATGCAGCTCTCCATGCTACTCTATCCTGTGCAAGCTTCTTCATCTCCCAGTACCAACTGCAGCCTACATCCTTCTGAATCTGCTTAGTATATTCATCTCTTGGTCTCCCTCTACGATTTTTACCCTCCACACTGTCCTCCAGTACTAAATTGGTGATCCCTCGATGTTTGAAAACATGTCCTACCAACCGATCCCTTCTTCTAGTCAAGTTGTGCCACAAGCTCCTCATCTCCCCAATTCTATTCGATACCTCCTCATTAGTTATGTGATCTACCCATCTAATCTTCAGCATTCTTCTGTAGCACCACATTTAGAAAGCTTCTATTCTCTTCTTGTCTAAACTATTTATCGTCCACGTTTCACTTCCATACATGGCTACACTCCATACAAATACTTTAAGAAATGACTTCCTGACATTTAAATCTATACTCGATGTTAATAAATTTTTCTTCTTCAGAATCGCTTTCCTTGCCATTGCCAGTCTACATTTTATGTCCTCTCTACTTCGACCATCATCAGTTATTTTGCTCCCCAAATAGCAAAACTCCTTTACTACTTTAAGTATCTCCTTTCCTAATCTAATTCCCTCAGCATCATCTGACTTAATTCGACTACATTCCATTATCCTCGTTTTGCTTTTCTTGGTGTTCATCTTATACCCTCCTTTCAAGACACTGCCCATTCCATTCACCTGCTCTTCCAAGTCCCTTTCTGTCTCTGACAGAATTACAATGTCATTAGCGAACCTCGAAGTTTTTATTTCTTCTCCTTGGATTTTAATACCTACGCTAAACCTTTCTTTTGTTTCCTTTATCGCTTGCTCAATATACAGATTGAATAACATCGGGGATAGGCTACAACCCTGTCTCACTCCCTTCCCAACCACTGCTTCCCTTTTAATGCCCCTCGACTCTTATAACTGCCACCTGGTTTCTGTACAAATTGTAAATAGCCTTTTGCTCCCTGTATTTTACCCCTGCCACCTTCAGAATTTGAAAGAAAGTATTCCAATCAACATTGTCAAAAGTTTCTCTAAGTCTGCAAATGCTAGAAACGTAGGTTTTCATTTCCTTAATCTTTCTTCTAAGATAAGTCGTAGGGGCAGTATTGCCTCACGTGTTCAAACATTTCTACAGAATCCAATTTTGTGGTGGAGCAGATATTTTTGCTGCAAATGTGAGTGTTTATCAGAGATGAGAGTATTGTCATGAGTGCCCCAGGGAAGTGTAATCAGACTGCTATTGTTTTCTATATACATAAATGATTTGGCAGGCAGGAGGGGCATCAATCTGCTGTTGTCTGCTGATGATACTGCAGTGTATAGTAAAGTGTAAAAGCTGAATGACTGCATGAAGATTCAAGATGACTTAGACGAAATTTCTATTTGGTGTGATGAATGACAGCTAGCTCTAAATGTGGAAAAATGTAAGTTAATGAGGATGAGTAGGAAGAACAAACCTGTAATGTTCAGATACAGTATTACTAGTGACCTGCTTGATACACTCCAGTCAGTTAAATATCTGGTCATAATGTTGCAAAGCAATATGAAATGGAATGAGCATATAAGGTTTGTGGTAGGGAAAGCGAATGGTCAACTTCAGTTTATTGGGAAAATTTTAGGAAAGAGTGATTCACCTGTGATGGAAATCACATACAGGATGCTGGTGTGACCTATTCTTGAGTACTATTCAAGTGTTTGGGACCTGTACCAGGTCAGATTGAAGGAAGACATTGAAGAAATTCAGAGATGGTCTTCTGGATATGTTACTGGTAGGTTGGAACAACACGTAAGTGCTACGGTAATGCTTTGGGAACTCAAATGGGAATCCCTGGAGGGAAGGCAGCATTCTTTTCGAGAAATACTATTGTGAAAATTTAGAGAACTTGCATTTGAGACTGAGTGCCGAATGGTTCTACTGCCAGCAACATAGATTGCGTGTAAGGACCAAAGAGATAAGATATGAGAAATTAGGGCTCATACAAAGGCATACAGACAGTCGTTTTTCCCTTGCTCTATTTGTGAGTGAAACAGGAAACAAAATGATTAGCAGTGGTACAGTGTACCCTCCACCACGCACCATATGGTGGCTTGTGGAGTATCTCTCTAGATGTAGATGCAGATGCCTGGGTTTTTAGGGAAGGGAGCATTTGATGTAGACAGGGTGGCAGCTTTCATAAAGTGTAGGTATTGTTGGTTTTATATGGACTGAGGTTTGGATGTGAGCTTCAGTGAGGCAGAAGTCAGCATGAAAGGAATTTGCTTTGGGTTTGAAAAAAGACCAGGTGAATTTGATTTGGGAATATTAGTTAAGTTTTTGCAGGAAGAGGAGAAGAAATTGTTCTTCACCACGAGTCCAGACCACAAAGATGTTGTCGGTGAATCTGTATCAAACCAGGGTGGGGATGGGGCGGGGGGTGGGGGGGAGCTTATAGGTCTTGGGGAAGGCCTCTTTCATGCACCCATGAAAAGGTTGTCATAGGAATGGGGTGCCCTGGTCCCCATGGCTTTGCCTCTGATTTGTTTGCAGGTCTGGTCCTCAAACGTGAAGTAGTAATGGGTAGGGCCGGAGCCGGCTTGTGTGACAATAAAGGAAGTTTTAGAAAGACTTTCAGGCAACTGTTGGAAGAGGTGGCATTCTAGGACAGAGAGACCATGTGTATGTGGGTATTTGTGTAAAGCAAAGTTGTGTTGATGGTACATAACAAGGATAGCACCCTGTGGGAGAGCATTGGAAATAAATTGGACACATTCCAGGTGGTGATTGGTGTAGGAGTTGGACACAACTATTGAGGTATTTGAGCAATTGGCTACACAGATTCTTAAGATGGTGAGAGGTTCTGTTCAAGTTTATGGCTGGCTTCAAGGAGAACCACACTGAGTGTGTTAGCACATTAAGGGGCTGAGAGGTAGGATTTTCAAGAGAGAAAGCAGCTGTCGGGAATGGCAGTTTGGGAGGCAGTTTATTTGTCAAGGGCAAGGTGGGTAAGGAGTGCAGATTTTTCAGTCTGTAATTTAAGGAGGGAATGGTAGAATAAAGGGTCACATCCAAAGATGGGTCTTGGCCTTTGGGAACAGAAACAAGGGTTAACCATGTTGGGAATGTGCGTCTGGCGGGGAGCATGCAAGGGGTAAGTGCCTGCAGGCGCACTGTTCTCTGTGCCCTCGGTGGCTCAGATGGATAGAGCATCTGCCATGTAAGTGGGAGATCCCGGGTTCGAGTCCCAGTTGGGGCACACATTTTCAACATGTCCCCAATGAAGTATATCAACGCCTGGTTACAGCTAGGGTGTACATTTAATTATCATTTCATTCTAGCAAAGCTGCATGGTCATCTACGGTAACTGTTCTTTTGGGAACAGATACTAACGTCATATATAGTTAAAAAATATGGCTTCCCGGCCCTCGACCTTCTTGTGTGAATGCACACACTATGCCCGAACTTGTACGGGACTTGGTAGATTAATCTGCCACGAGTAATGAGAATGATGGGCAAGCATCTATTAGGCGCACTACGAATGTAGTGGTGTGGACATATTGGGAATGTGCATCTCACAGGGAGCATCCAAGGGATAAGTGCCTGCAGGTGCACTATTCTCTGTGCCCTCGGTGGCTCAGATGGATAGAGCGTCTGCCATGTAAGGAGGAGGTCCCGGGTTTGAGTCCCAGTGAAGGCACACATTTTCAACATGTCCCCAATGAAGTATGTCAATGCCTGGTTGCAGCTATGGTTTCCATTTAATTATCACTTGATTGTGGAATTAATCAGGCCATAAAAATGAGTAATTTTGCTGTAGTGTTTCTAGAACAGTTTTGACATCTTGTGCTGAGTTTGAGAGCATTATCTTTATGAACAATCAGTAAATCACTCAGACCATATTTCCTGACGGACTTAAATATGCTGTCACACCAATCTAGAAACTGGACAAACACAGAAAATCACTTTTAATTACAGAACTATATCACTCCTTCCAGGCTTTTCAAAAGTGATTGAGAATGGCATGTGATAGAATACGGACTCAATTAACTGAAGAGAACTTGTTAACTGCCTCCCAGTTTGGCGTTTAGGATTATCCACACACAAAGCAATACAAGGCCTCCGAAATAAAGTCTTAGCTAGCGGAGCTAAACAAGAAAAAAATCTTATTGTCATATTCTGTGACCCAACCAAACCCTTTGATTGTGTGGAACACAAAGTTATACTTTGCAAAATAATGCATTACAGCATTAATGGTGTCTCTCTTGCATGGATGGGACCTTACCTTCATGACAGGAACAGACTGTACCTCAGGCTTGAAAATAACTTCAGAATTGAGGAACATAACACATGGAGTGCCACAATGATTGGTACTGGGCCTGCTCTTGTTTCTAACCTACAGACACTGATTAGCCAAACCATTATGACCACCTGCCAAATGGCTGATTGGTACCACATCTGCACACACTTCACCTGGGGTGATGAGCTCTGATTCCAGTTTCAGTCACATCCCAGATGCGTTTGATCGGGTTCACATCTCGAGAGTTGGGGGGCCAGCACATCAATTGGGACTCGCCACTGTATGCCTTGAAACACTCGATCACACTCTTTTCATTGTGACATGGTGCATTATCTTGCTGAAAAAGGCCACTGCCATCAGGAAACATGAACATCATGAACTATGTGGGCCCGCATCTCGTGGTCGTGCGGTAGCGTTCTCGCTTCCCACGCCCGGGTTCCCGGGTTCGATTCCCGGCGGGGTCAGGGATTTTCTCTGCCTCGTGATGGCTGGGTGTTGTGTGATGTCCTTAGGTTAGTTAGGTTTAAGTAGTTCTAAGTTCTAGGGGACTGATGACCATAGCTGTTAAGTCCCATAGTGCTCAGAGCCATTTGAACCATTTGAACTATGTGGTCTGCAACGAGTGTACAATACTCCTTGACCCTCATGGTGCCTTCCACAAGCTCCACTGGACCCATGGATGTTTACATGAAAGTTCCCCAGAGCACAATGTAGTTGCCACCAGCTTGTATCCATCCTGAAGTATGGGTGTCAAGGAGCTGTTCCCTGAAAGACTGGGATTCATCACACTGTGCAATGCTCTTCCACTACCCCAACGTCCAGTGCCGATGGTCACGAGTCCATTTCAGTCGTAGTTACCGACATTATAATGTTAACATTGGCACTTGCCAGGGTCGTCAGCTGCAGAGGCCCTTCGTTAGGAGTGTTCCGTCTTCTCTGTGTTCAGACACACATGTACTCTACTCAGATTAACGTCCGATGGCACAGGTTGCTACCTGTCCTGTTTTACAAGTCTACTTAGCCTACAATGTCCAACATCTGTAATGAGGGGTGGCCACCCAACCCTCTGACATCTGGACTTGGTTTCACCTCGGTTTCGCCACATGTTGAAGACACTAATCACAGCACTGCTTGAACACCTGACAAGTTGTGCTGTTTCCGAAATGCTCGTGCCAAGCCTCCAGGCCGTTACAGTCTGCCCTCGCCCAATCTCAGATAGATCATGTACCTTCCCCATTGTACACACAGACAGCATGCTCACCGATACAACATATACCGTGCATGTGCTGGACTACGTTATTCCTCGGCAGGTGACACTGGTATCGCCTGGATAGATTTATATTTATAGTAGGTCGATAGTTTAGTTCTGTATCATTTTTTTATGGTACAATCTACATCCCCCAAAATATTGTTCAGCCTTTTAGTAAGGATTCAAAGCTTTCTTAATAACCCAATAGTCCAAAATACTTTGAGCTGCTTTCATGCTGTGCCTCCAACCCATGTTAACTAAGTGACAGACTTCTTTTAGTCAATAACGATTTACTGTTGTAACTTACATGAAAGCCATGGCCGGTATGCAAGGATTTATCTAACATGATTACGTCTTTCAAGTTCACCTATATTAGTTTTCTGTGCACCTCATTCATCTCACTGTTCACTTTTTTCTATGGATTTATTTATGCATGACCGAGTGGACAGACAAACAGAAAAAGTGGATTGCTGGTGACACCACGATCGACGCAACTTGAACTAAACATTTCGCCTTCTGAAAATGATGTTTCTACTGCAAGCAATTCTGCCACAGGAGAATTACTTTGACGCTCCTGATCAAACAGTCGCGCATCGGACATAAATCGTGAGTGTTTAGAGTACACAGTGACCAGTGTTGAATTAATTCTCTGCACCGCAGTCTGCAAACCACTGTGAACGTGTGAAATGCATGACTCACTCTATACACACAGGAAGTTACACTGACATGCGTAAACGAAACAGATTTTCGGGATTCTAGCAATGACTGATGCAGCAAATGGGCGATCGAAAGAATTTGAAAAAGCAGTCTCGATATAAAAAAATTCTCACTTCCATGTCAGTGAGACAGTGATTTTCGATGAACTAAAATGAAGATACAACAGGTTCACGTAATTTAAACGCCTTTAGAAATAGAATTAATGTTTGAAACAACTTAAAAAAAAGAAATTTGTGATATTGAGGAGGGTGTAGTGATACTTTCGCGATTTTGATCTGCCTGCAGCTGTTGGGTGCAACGATCTGTCTGCGCAGACATCGGCGCAGATGTCTGTACATGCAAAAGATCGCTGCAAATGTGGTGTGTTCACACGACACAAACCCCAATCTACTACTCGCCCGCCATCTGTCGGTGTAGAAAAGAAATATCAGTAGCAAGCGACTACGCTCCCCGTAAACGTCAAAAATTTAATTCAGTTATTTTGATCTATAGAAATAGAGGAAGTTCTGTTGTGGCCTGTGTTCGCAACTTGTGTTGCAAAAAACATCCAGACCAACCGCAGGAAACAGAGAAAGCGGTCAAAATGGTGTAGACAGTGGCTGCTAAAGCGAAAGCAGTTTTCTCACGTAAATTTACTGCGAGAGTTGCAGGGCGAGTCTAGCGACTGGCGAAATTATTTGCGGATGGATGTCGAAACTTATAATTATCTTTTAAAGCTTGTAACCCCTCATATTATGAGAAAAAATACTTGTATAGAGAAAGGCAATTTCTCCTCATGAACGGCTGGCGGTAACATTAAGATTCCTAGCAACAGGAAGGAGCTACAAGGATTTGGAATTTTCAACTGCAATATCGAAACAAGAGTTGAGTGAAGTAATACCCGCAATTTTCAATTAGAGCATTGTATGCTGCTGTCTTTTTGTCTCAGTCACTATATTCTTTACTTTAATCTTCCACAAACATGGGTGGTTTCTATATATTTCAATGAATTCACTTACAGACTCTCGAGAACACTGACGAGTATCAGCCATTTTAATGCCCTGTGCGCACAAATACAAACACTAGACTGAACAAACAGCTGCTTCGCGCCAGATTTGCGGCGATCTCCTGTCCACACGCACCAACTTGTCTGCGCAGATGTGGTTTGAACCCACAGATTTGAGAGGTTTCGCTCAAACCTCCAACTCCAACTTCCAGGTTTGCACACACCTCAGGTTGGTGCAAATCTTCTGTCTACACGCAACGATCTGTCTGCGCAGATGTGATGTGCGCAGACATTTGCGCAGACAGATCGTTGCGTGTGGACGGGCCTTAAGCAATAATTTGGTTTTTGTCGCCAAAGCTACGTAGTACGTTGGTAGCTTTGGGCTTTGTTCATTTGTTTTAGAGTTATTCCGTAATAATCTGTGGAGCGGTATGTTTGTTATTGGTTACAAACAAAAACAAATTAATAATAGTGTGGTAACGGGATTACTGTGTTCAGTCATGCACGATTTGAATTCAAAAAATGTTACCGAAGATCTGCAGTTCTTGTACATTTTAATACATGGCTGTAAGTGGTTGTACATCACTAGTGTACCACTTTTGCTGTTAATCAAGGCCTGTGAACAAATAGTACAGTAACTTGAAGAATGAGCATGTAATGCGATGCAAGTATTTATCATCCTTGTTATTCGTTTATTTTTGAAACTATGTTAGGTACGTCACGTTACATTGAAAAATGCGTAAGCGTTGGCAGACAGACAGATGCTTTCAGTTTTGCCGTAATTGAATCTCATAATATACATTTGAACTTCATCTCACTCATACCACTACTTTAACGCTTTTTCCACTGCCTTAATTTTATACCCAGCGTAGATAATACTAGATCAGACAAATTTGATTAAGTTTTGGACCTTGATGTCTCAGTTGTGTCAGATTTTTTGAACATCTGACCATACCCAGGTAGTTAACAAACACCGCGAATTCCAGCAGCGTTTCCCTATGCTAGACTTTTTTCTTCGAAATCGTGAGAAACTGCGTGATTTTCCAAACCTTTTGAGTAATATTTCTGCATATAGCTCTATAACTATTGAAGCTAGATAGCTGACTCTTGTCAGTTGAAAGCACCTGAAATATGCGTTAATTACTGTGACATTAAATTTTCCTTGCAAAAATCGAAGAGAAAATCTATTTGAAAATCTCAAAAACACACTTTTTATTTTTCTAAGAAAAATGTATTGCTGCCGTATTTCTGTTTGCCTTTGATAAAATGTAAAGGTGAGGAGAGGATGAGTAGAAAGGGGAATTGATTTTTAAATGTACAAGTCTACTGCACTACATTGATTTTTCTTAAGTTACGAGGGATCATCAATAATGAGGAGTGGAAGTTTTGGTGTAGCTTCTATTCTACCTTTAGATGATAGTTACCTGTTATGTTAATGGAGAGATTTTTTGGAAATTTGTGGTAAGGTCTTATGAGACCAAACTGCTGAGGTCATCGGTCCATAATGTTATTAAGGGGCAATCAGTTTTCTTATGATACAAGATGACTCACAAGTTCTCATAACCTATAATTTTGCTTCAAATTACTCATTTGTGCTTTGATGTATGAAATTCAGTCTTAACGGTGGACCGTCTGCCAATCCACAATGCATCCTTCGGTTGCATACTGCAATGAGGATAATACTGAACTCAGATACATGTAGTCCTATTACACATAGACATTTTAGAATGCATAAAATGCAACACTTATATTTAATGTTTTCCATTCAACAGTCTATCTTAAAATGGCAGCATTCACAAGACTTCAACAATAATGAAGCAGAATTCACTGTCTTCTCATAACAAATTGTAAAAGTGCTTATAGCATATTTATGGGCCAGTGACAACAGACTTTCTGCTAATGCAATGTTGATTTGAAAATGAAATTATGACACACAAACAGCTGTGCAATAATAGCTCAAGAAACCATTGTCGGAATCTGTTTTGAACAAAGGAATACCATCAGAACCAAGCGATTCAGAAATCATCCAAGGGGCTTCCCTCTCTCATTCCAGTGTGTGAATTTTAGGTTGCAATTAAGCCATATGCTGTGAATGAGAAATCAGGTGCACAGACCATAGACCATTCCTAAACAGAAGACTTCTACAGAAAATGTGTCATTGAACCTCGATTGATTGCATCTGCTTGAACCGAGAGTAGCCTACAATTTTTCAAAGTTGATGGTATGTTGCTTGCCAACATTCAAAGAAATTAAAAGGATCAACTGCTTCATTGTTTTTCCTTATCTATATCTTGAAATATCTTACAAATCTTAACTGGTTGTATTCTAGGGTAAGCTGAGCCCAGTACGGCCACTGGGAGAGTCTGTACTTTGATTTTTGATAAAATATCATAATAACCACTTTCTTTGTTCTTGTTTACAATTTGTTGTAAAATCCAAACGAAAGGCATCTTACAAATGAGACTTCAGGTAACATAGCTCAAGTGACTGCTTTGTGTAATCTTATTTTATTCATTTTTATTCTCTTGTGGGAGAAAAGGATTGCTTAAACCTTTCCAAACAACATGCAAATGATGTTCATTAAAGTCATTGTTAGCCTTTGTTTCTACGGTGGGTAACTTTTATTACTTAAATATATCATCATATTCATACTATATATATAGGATTGATAAACATGTAGTTCCGTTCTTAGTAAGACTAATACCATAGCTTTGCTTCTGGAGGAAAGTTGTTGGTTGGTCGATTTGGGAGAGGGGACCAAACAGTGAGGTTATCAGTCCTGAAGAAAAGTCATCATTTCGCAGCTTGTTACTTAAACAACTTAAAATGTACATAATAGAATGGTCTTAACATTGTATCTCAAGTACCCTTGCTTTCTTTATCTTGAAATTTAACCCATTGTATGTAAACAAAAGGATTGTTTTTGACATTTACCAAACTTAAAAAAAAATTGAGCATCACTTTAGATTTCTAATCAAAGCTCAAACCAAGACATTTACATTATTTATGTTGATGGTGATTGACAACTGTTTGAAATTAATTCGCTAAATAGGAATAACTTGGTGCCATTGTATTAGGTACAGCTGTTGTACCTTCTGGTGTTATCTGAAAATATGTGCCAGACTGGGACTAGAACCCGGATTTCCCGCTTATCGCAAGGAGTCCTCTTACCATTAGGCTATCTGTTCACACCTCCTGGGCCGATCCAAACACTGCGTTCCTATACTGTAGTCTTACTTTCATCACTGAATGCCTGCAGCTTAATTCTGTATGCCTGCATTAGTGGGAATAAGACTGTAGAGAATAGAGACCTATTCATTATAATCTAGGGCCTGCACCAATATGGAGTATTACGTTAATAATGATTAACAGCCACTTGAATTCAGATCAAAATAAATTAACTGAATGTGAATTACTTGGTGTCAGCTATTTTAGGTACTAATGTTTTACCTGTTGGTGACATTTGAAAATTTGCACCGAACTGGGACTCGAACCCAGATACCTTGCTTATCGTGAGCGGTTGCCTTAGAATGAAGCTATCTGTGCACACCTCTTGGATCGACACAAACTTCTATGCGTTACGTTGTCCTCATCCCGACACCATAGGTGCTGGTCGGTCTGGGAGGCAAGTACAGGCAGCCTAATCCTGAGGCGAGCACATGTGATAAGTGGGAAAACTGGGTTCGAGTCTCCGTCCGGCACAAATTATCACGTGACCATCTGGTAGGACATCCGTATTGTAGCAACTGATGTCAAGTTACTTGGATTCGGTGAATTTATTTCGATCTAAGTCATTTATGTTAACATCAGTTTCAGATTTCTAGCAACAGTAGTTTTGAAGTTTCATGGCAATCTCAAAAAATGCTTCTCTTGTTATTTGAAAAACAAATAACCTGTGCTTCAACAGAATATTAAATTTATTAGGCCTACTTTTTGTTTACTCTGTGGGTATATACTTTAAATAAAAAATAATAAATACCTGACACTCTGATGTCAAAATCTTTTGGCGGTTTGATATAAACTAGCCCACAGGTACCAGAAGAACAGGTGATAATTTCCACATTATCCATATTGGTATCATATATCACGTTTAATAATGATTACAATAAGATATGTAATAATAGTCCTAAGCCTCGATAGTACTAAGAAGAGGAATTGACATTTTGTATTAAATAGTCACAAGGGGACAAGATCACAATAAAGCAATGGACAAAGATCTGCTGTTCCAAAAAGCTGACAAAACAGAATGGGGAAAAATAGCACTGTATTGCACCACATGATCAAATAGTGTTCAATCAGTGACAAACCCCATTGCAGTGTCCTTGCTAATCAGTGAAATTACATTTTCATCTGTCAGCCCCAAACACACACACACACACACACACACACACACACACATATTGATTACATTTTGTGTAATGTAGAATGGAGTATATGGGAAGCGGTCTGTTCTTTTCAGTAATCACAAAGTTTTTCCTGCTCAAATTGTAAACATTCTTAGTGTGGTATCCACATTTGTAGTGTCTCCCAACTTATCTTCAACCACGTTGTTGCCATTTGACCTGACTTATATCCCTAGCCGTATTGCTTAGCAATCTCCCACCGCAACCAAGATTTCAGGTGAGAAACAGTGCCTTAGTGTTGGCAGTAATAACTCACATTTAGAAGGGTGCATAAACATTTTCAGGAAGCTGTTTCTAGGAGTTCTATGTGACACGGTGGGGGTGGGTGGGACTAGTGAATATGAAAGGGGGGGGGACACCCCAAAATCACTGGAATTTCTTTGTAGAAAGCATTTACTTTATTGTTTTTCAAACACAACCTTGACCTCCTCCTAAGTACACTCCATTAGCATTAATGCACTTGTCCAAATGTTCATTCCAGTGTTGGCAGTACCTTTTAAATTCGTCCTCTTTGTGAAGTGCTAATACCTTCGTGACACTGCGTCGTACATCTTTGATATCGGCAGAAAACTTCCCTTTCGACTCTCTTTTTATCCTCAGGAACAGGAAGAAGTCAGAGGGTGGTAAATCTGGCGAATAAGGCACGGGGTGAAGGTAGTCGTCTTTGCTGAGGACAAAAACTGGTGAACACTGAGAGCTGTGTGTGTGTGTTAGTGTTGTGTTGACAAGATGCAGGGACCAATTACTGGAATCCCACAAAGTTGGACGTTTTCACACCAAACTCCTGTGCAGACTCTTCATAACTTCCATATAGAATTGGTGTTCACTATATGGTATTGAGGGACAAATTACGAGTGTGCAATCCGTTTGATGTAAAAAAAAAAAAATTGACAGTGTCTTTACGTTCGATTTCACTTGCCGAGCTTTTTCCGGACAATGTGGGCCAGTTAACTTCCATAGAATTGACTATTGCGTACTATCTGGATCATACCGATAGCACTGTTTCTCATCACCTGTGATGATTTTGTTGAAAAAGTTTAGATCGTCTTTGAATGTATCCTTCAGTTTGTGACAGGCTCAAACGTGATGATCCTTTTGATCTGTGGTGATAATTTTCAGCACAAACTTTGCTGCCTCTTTACACCTCCCCAAATCAACAGTCAAAATGCACTGAATTGAGCTCCAGGACAACCCTGGCATGTCCTCAAATTGGTCAGTTGCCTGCATAGATCTTTGTTAATCAGATCACACATTTTGCTGACATTGTCCTCGCTTCGAGCAGTCGAAGGGCGATTGGAATGAGGCAGATCTTCAGTGGCCATTTCTCTGATTTTGAACTGAGAAAATTGTTTGTACACTTGAGTTTTACTGAGTGCATGTTGTTTGTGCGTTGTTTTAATCATCACATCTGTTTCCGTTACTTGTCAAGAACATAGCGGAAACAGCTATGATGATGCAAACAGCTCACAAACAACATGCTCTCTGTAAGACTCAAGTGGTTATGTGAATTTAGAAAATAAAATTAAAATGATAGTACTGATGAGGAAAATAATAAGAAATGATAATAGCAAGAAAAAAAATGCATATGTTTACCTTATGTATCAGGAACGTGTGCCTTTTAAAAAGCAGACATAATTAACATGAACGTTTAAGTAAAAGGAATTGAAGAAAATATGTTTAAGCTCAGAAACTGATTTTTTTCCTTGATTTCATGAAGTGTGGTAAAACTGTAATAAGCCTGATCATAAACTATTTGTACTGACATTGTTTCACTACTTCTGTGCACTACACTGCAAAGAGAGCCAATTAGCTGTTAGCATGTCTTGCTTAATCATTAATCTTTTAGTTAAACCAGGTTAAGCAATTAATGTAACTACGTGAAGTAAGTTAAATTAACCTCCCCCGAAAATCCATACCAATTAATATTACTGCCACCCAGTATAAAACAGTATAAACCCAGTTTTGTCACGTAGCAGATGAAATATACAAAACCCATTTTAACTTATACAACATAAGAACTTCTTATGTAATTTGTTGTTGGATAGACCTAATCATTTATTCACATAAAAACCTTAATCTACACTTGTTAAGGCACCAACATCAGTAAATAATAACTTACCTCTCATAGAGGATGTTCCTTTTCTTCAAGCATTTTGATTACTCTTAGCATTACCATTTCTGGAGGACTCTCCCTTCTGAGCAATTCCAGCCAAAAACTAGCCAGTGTCTGTAGCAGGGGAAAAAGGAAAAGAATTGTGTCTCTGCAGAGAAAAAAGGGTTTAATTACTATTAGATACATGGGTAAATCAATTGTTATCCACAATTTAGTTATATTTTTGTTTATTTTGGTAGTACTGTCATTTTACATTGATGACGCATACTTTGTTCATTGGCTGCTCTGCTGTCTATTTGCACCAAAGAAGAGCAACGTTCAGTGATGCTTTTATTGTGGTCAGAAGGCGTATCGGGCCGAAATTCATTGAAGACTTTCAGTACAGTACGGGAATAGTGTTTTGCCACAACGGAGTGTCTAGGAATGGATTGAAAAAATTCTGAAATGGTCGCACAATTGTTACACACGATGAAGGAGCCGAACAACCGTTTACCGCCACAAATGAAGAAACCACTGAGCATTCATGTGAAATGATTCTCTTAGATAGACGATTAACTATTGATGAAGTGGCACATCATCTGCAAATTATTCACAGTCCTGCCTATGTAATCATCCACAACAGACTTACGTTTCATAAAGTTTGTGCCAGATGGGTCCCAAATTAACTCACACAGTTGCCTAAACGAATGCGGTTGGACACCTGCAAAAAATATTTGGATTGCTATGGTAATGAAGGGAACAACTTCTTAGACAAGATCATTATTGGTGACGAAACATGGATCCATCATTACAAGCCGGAAAGTAAACAGCAGAGTGTGGAATGGAAACAACCAAATTCGCCATGCAAGAAAAAGTTCAAGAGACAACCATCTGCAGGAAAACTGATGCTTACTGTTTTTTTCGATGCATAAGGCCCAATACTGGAACATTATGGGGAAAGGGGCACAACAATAAACAATGTACATTGTAGTGAGATGTTTACTGCCAGGCTAAAGCCTGCAGTTCGAAGCAAATGCCCAAATGCTGAGGATTGCTGTCAAAAGGTGTTGTGTTGTTGCACGACAAAACCCTTCTGAATACTGCTGCCCACACTGCTGAAACGCCCCAGAAACTCAAATTTGAAGTACTGGATCATCCTCCATATAATCCTGATCTTGCCCGTTCTGACTATCACTTGTTTGGTCCAATCTAACAGGCATTAAGGGGCCGTCGATTTGCCTCGGATGAAGCAGTGAAAGAAGCGGTGCATTCCCGGTTCACAGCTCAACTGAGAACCTTCTTTTATGAGGGAATCAGGAGGCTTATACAACAATGGACCAAGTGTGTTGAAACGCAAGGAGGCTATGTCGAAAAATGATGTTCTTGTTAAGTCTTCTGTTTGATTACAATAAAATTTTATAACTACTTTGTGTATAATAATTGACTTACCCTCGTAGGTTCTTCCTTGTAGCAAGGGGAGAAAGATTTCGTACTACATTAATCTACACCGTGTAGGTGCTCACCCCCCCCCCCCTCCCTCTTTTTTAATGAAAAGAAGGAAGAAGAAACATTACTTGACCTCAATCCTAATGTTAAGATTCGTCATTAATTTTTACATCATTTGGTTCATCATAATAGACCCTAACAAATGGTACCTCCTAATCAGGGCACAAAGTCCTTAGGCCACCATCCAGTCACACTTATACAGGGTGTAAATGATAGAAGCTGCCATAATTATACAGCAGGTACATGTCATTGTGCTTGACAAAAAAAATCTATTGAGATATCACTGTATCACATTCTTTATTTTTGTACTCCTAAAAGGCAGATATTTGTGGGTTTGATAGTTGATGCACTTCTGTTTACATTGTCATCTGACGGCATACAGCGTTTCTTGTCTATTACAGACATTGACACAGTGGTCAGAGAAAGGTAATGGATGAAGCAGAGCAATGTAAGCATTGGACGTGTACAAGAATGCTGCATGGTGTCTAGGTATTAAAATACTACCGAAACAAGCAGTTTAAGCAGTCACTGGGTGGTTGACAACATATAATCCATTTTACATGACCAATGAATTAAGTACAACCAGATGTTTTCTCTTTTACAACATTACCATAAAAGGGGTCATGGTAGTAAAGAAAAGCTACATAAAATAAAATGTGGTTCCCGTAGTACAAAATGAACCAATTATAATTTGTTGTGCATTAATTACAATCAACTGTTTTCTCTTTTTACAATAAAACTGCAATGAAAATTAAATTCAGGTTGTTTCCCTTTGCTACAAAAGTACTGTAATGAAACCCACATTACATTGTTTAGTGTTACACCAGTGTTCAAAATGCCCGCCATTCATTTCAACACGTGCTTCATGATGGCGAACCCAGTCTTATCACACTCATTCACACGTGTGCTCATTTGCCTTCACGGTATTGGTAGCATCGAATATCCTCTGTGTAAGTTCATCCACACTATTTACTTTCTGGACATAAGTAATTCCCTTCATAGGGCCCGAAAAGGAAAAAAATCCAGTGGATTTAAATCAGGACTGCATGCTGGCCATCAATGTGCACAAAAACATCCTATCCATTGTCCTAGAAATCGTCCATTCAAAACCTCCATACTGTGTGACCAGTGTGAGGTGGAGCACCGCCATGGAGGAACCATGTGTTGTGACATATGGCTAATGGAACATTTTCCAATGAAGTTGTTAGCAATGTCTCCTCTAGATAGTTTCGGTAATTGTTAGGAATCCATCATGCAGGTAAAACGTAAGGCCCAATAATTAAATCATCGATTATACCTGCCCGTACATTTACAGAAAAGTGGTACTGAAAATGTGTTGCTACTACTTGGCATGGATTGTGTTCATTCCTCGTGTGCACGTTATGAAAATTAGTTATTCTGTCGTGAATCAAACACGGTTCAATCTGTGATGAGTATTTAGTCTACCATGCGATCTGTTGTTGCCTACCTGTTTCCGATTCACTCTCGCTATATCTTTATGCGCAGGGGCAGGGGTGATCCTAGAAGTCAGTCAAGGGGGGTTTTGGGGGAATGGAATATCCCTTAACTAAACGAGAGTTGGGGTCCTCCACCGACAAATTGTTAAAATTTGGTGTTGCTTAAAGAAGTTTTTGGTAACATGTCTACAGAATGTGTGTGCTCGTGAAAATAATACGATTTGTCCCAGATGTCTGGCAATTTCGAATTTTTTTGTCTGGGGTCAGCAGTTTGTGTTGGTAGGCATACCCAGCATAGGCCTATTTAGCTTCCTTGATTATTGTAGGTGGTATTCGTACGTTAATAATCATCCAGTGTATATTAATAAATAATAAGATGCCCTTTTTAAGTTAATAATCATCTAGTGTATATTAATAAATAATAAGATGCCGTATTTAAGTTAAATGATAGTTATTGGTTTAGATAGTAAGCAATTTGCTGCTCTTATTCTTTTGTTGAAATGTGTTTGAAATACATAGCCCCATAGCTAACCCCTTGCCACTGCCCCTGCGCAGCAGTAAATAATGCGAACCGATCGCTTACATAAGCGTACCTGTTTTGGAGGACGTGTGGGACAGGCTCCCTTAGTTTTTGATTCTCTTTAATGGATTCTTCCAGTCTACTATGCATAATGTTTCCACAAGTCACATCTAATCCGTGTGCGCTGTCCAGTGTCAACTTTTCCAAAAACATTGTCCTGAGTCGAACTCTTTTTTTTTTTTTTTTTTTTTTTTTTTTTTTTTTTTTTTTTTTTTCCTGGAACATTTGTAGGAAATGGACAAACATTTTACTAGATGTTTTAAATCATTTGGTTGTGATTTACTAACATGATTGTTTTTTTGGCAGCTTATACCAATTACATCTTGTATGTCGGTTCGTATATGCCTAAAATACTTCTCCTTAACTCTCTGCCAGTTACTCGTCTTGTTCCCATTGTGATAATCTAACTACTTCTCATCTTGTAGCAGACTCTTACAGTTAATGAGACAAATGTATTATCATCTATGAAACTTCCAAAATAAATATAATTTTAAATCATTGCAGTGCCAGATGTTTTATCTGCCAAGTGCCTAAACCTAGTCTGAAGACCCAGTAGTTACTCAGATACCCTGAATTTTGAAAATACGTGTTGGTCAGTTGATAAGACTGTCAGGTTTTCCATGATAATAGCTTACCCTTGCTCTTTGTAGGAAGGTGCTCCCACAAACAGTGATGTTATTTTATTCCTTATTTGTCTTCCGCATGTACACTACTGGCCATTAAAATTGCTACACCAAGAAGAAATGAAGATGATAAATGGGTATTCATTGGACAAATATATTATACTACAACTGACGTGATTACATTTTCATGCAATTTGGGTGCATAGATCCTGAGAAATCAGTACCCAGAACAACCACCTCTGGCCGTTATAACGGCCTTGATACGCCTGGGCATTGAGTCAAACAGAGCTTGGATGGCTTGTACAGGTACAGCTGCCCCTGCAGCTTCAACACGATACCACAATTCATTAAGAGTAGTGACTGGCACATTGTGACGAGCCAGTTGCTCGGCCAACATTGACCAGAAGTTTTCAGTTGGTGGGAGATCTGGAGAATGTGCTGGCCAGGGTAGCAGTCGAACATTTTCTGTATCCAGAAAGGCCCGTACAGGACCTGCAACATGTGGTCGTGCATTATCCTGCTGAAATGTAGCGTTTCGCAGGGATCGAATGAAGGGTAGAGCCACGGGCCGTGAAACATCTGAAATGTCCACTGTTCAAAGTGCTGTCAGTGTGAACAAGAGGTGACAGAGACTTGTAACAAATGGCACCCTATACCATCACGCCAGGTGATACGCCAGTATGGCGATGACGAATATACACTTCCAATGTGCGTTCACTGCGATGTCGCCAAACACGGATGTGACTATCATGATGCTGTAAACAGAACCTGGATGCATCCAAAAAAATGACGTTTTGCCATTCGTGCACCCAGGTTTGTCATTGAGTACACCATTGCAGGTGCTCCTGCTTGTGATGCAGCATCAAGGGTAACCGGAGCCGTGGTCTCCGAGCTGATAGTCCATGCTGCTGTGTTGAACTGTTTGTGCAGATCGTTGTTGTCTTGCAAACATCACCATCTGTTGACTCGGGGATCGAGACGTAGCTGCACGATCCGCTACAGTCATGCGGATAAGATGCCTGTCATGTCGACTGCTAGTGATACGAGGCTGTTGGGATTCAGCATGGTGTTCCGTGTTACCCTCCTGAAACAACTGATTCCATATTCTGCTAACAGTCATTGGATCTCGACCAACGCGAGCAGCAGTGTCGTGATACGATAAACCGCAATCGCGATAGGCTACAATCCGACCTTTATCAAAGTCGGAAACATGATGGTACGTAATTCTCCTCCTTACACGAAGCATCACAACAATGTTTTACCAGGCAACGCCGGTCAACTGCTGTTTGTGTATGAGAAATCGGTTGGCAACTTTCCTCGTGTCAGCACGTCGTAGGTGTCGCCACCGTCGTCAACCTTATGTGAATGCTCTGAATAGCTAATCATTTGCGTATCACAGCATCTTCTTCCAGTCGATTAAATTTCGCCTCTGTAGCACGTCATCTTCGTGATGTAGCAATTTTAATGGCCAGTGGTGTAATAAAATAATCTTCAGTCTTGATAAATTTGCTACACGATCAAAGTCCAAACAGAAAAGGGTAATAAATTCCTGTAGTAATTTCTTGATGCAAATACTTAGTCTCCTCATGTATTATAAGTTTCAGTACAGTCCAGATATCTAACTCCAAGGCATGAGATGACAAAAATATAGTAAATTTTGATTACAAATATGTGTAGCAAGGTGTTAGTAATTATTTTCTATTTTAACTGTCAAACCAAATTTCTTCCATTCCAGATTCATGTTACACTCCAGGACTGCCATGTGAGAGAGTCTGCTGTATGTAAAATCCATTAAAATTTTGTTACTCTTAAAGTGTTTTCCTTTTCACTATATTCTTTACTATTATTTATCATTATTATTTACTCCTTCATACTGGGAAATAGTTATCGACAGAATTAGATAACAGAGTACCTTGTTATATGCTACCTCTGTATATACATCAGAGCAACTTTTAGTACTCACTGTCAGCTTTTCTGTACAAGTTTTTACAGAAGCATTTTTGCGTGTAGCTTTCATTGACAGTGTTAGATATCTCTTTCTCTGAGGCGCTCCTTAAGACATCCATGTAGAGTTGGAAGCTCTGTCGTGTACTTGGTGTGACATAAAGGCATTTGCTGACAAATTTCTAATGCCCCACGTCGCCCAAGGAATACCTCAAATAAACAATAATACAACACAAACAAAATATGTGTACTAATATGTAACAATACATGCAAAATGTGGGCCTATGTGCCTTACATTATTAATAAACTGCACAATTCCTCATTTTTAGAGTTCCGTATCTCAGCTGATAAAAATGGAACCCATACAGGATCACTATGTTATCCGTCCGTCTGTCTGCCTACCCGTGCGGCCATTTTTATTTTATTTATTTACGCGTCAAGTTCTGTAAAACCAAATTGAGGAGCAAATCTCCAAGGTCCTGTAACGTGTCAGTACATGACATTACAACATAAAAGTAATAACAGATAAAAATAAAATGTGTATGAGCCTGAAAAACGTCAAGCCATAAGTTTCAGTAAACCTAGTCAGCAATATAACGTAAGAATCAGCTTAATTTTTAAGAAACTCCTCAACAGAATAGGAGGAGTGACCCATGAGGAAACTCTTTAGTTTAGATTTGAAAGCGCATGGATTACTGCTAGATTTTTGAATTCTAGTGGTAACTTTGAAAATGGTTGCAGCAGTATACTGCACACCTTGCTGCACAAGAGTTAAGGGAGTAAAATCCAAATGCGGGATTGATTTCTGCCGAGTATTAACTGAGTGAAAGCTGCTTATTCTTGGAAATAAGCTAATATTGTTAACTAGAAATGACGGTAAGGAATATATATATTGAGAGGCCAATGTCGAAATACCCAGACCTGTGAACAGGGGTCTACAAGAGGTTCGTTAACTTACGCGACTTATTGCTCGAACCACCTGTTTCTGGGCCAAAACTATCCTTTTAGAATGGGAATAGTTACCCCAAAAACATAATACCATATGACATAAGTGAATGAAAATAAGCAGAGTAGCCTAATTTTCATGTTGGGCGATCACTCAGTTCAGATTGCATTCGAATCGTAAAAATGGCAGCATTAAGTCTTTGAACAAGATCCTGAGCGTGTGCTTTCCACGACAGTTTACTATCTATCTGAACACCTAGAAATCTGAACTGTTCAGTTTCACTAATCATATGCCCATTCTGTGAAATTAAAATGTCAGTTTTTGTGGAATTGTGTTAGAAACTGTTAAAACTGAGTCTTACTGTGATTTAGCGTTAGTTTATTTTCTACGGGCCACTATTTGAAACCGAGCCAATGTTGCGCGCAACATCCTTTACTACCAAGCTAGTGTTATCAGGAACAGAAATATTTTAGAGTTATCCATAATTATTTATTTATTTACATAGTTTATGCCCACATCGGAGCACTAAAATCAAACATAATACAACAGAGTCTACAATTATTAAATTTAGGTCTTAGCAGTCAGCAATTTCTTCGTTTTCCAAAACTTCTTCATTCGCAGTGATCTGGCTGCTCGTTCTTCTGCAGGTATGACATATTTCTTCCATACTGATGGTTTGAATCTCAGCCGTGTGTATTTGTTCTTCAGAAGCAGTTTCTCTTCACTTTGTTGAATTTGGTGTGTGGTGATGTTCAGTTCATCCAGATCACTTTGTACTTCTTTAAACCAGATGTTTTTGGTTTTACTGTTCCAGAAGTAGTCAAAAAGTTGCTTCAGGATTCTAGTATTTGGAAGGTGAGATATGTGGCCGAAAAATGTAATCCTTATTTTCTGCATTTTATCAAAAATGGATTCACTTTCTTTATACACTACTGAATTTGGCAAAAGTCTCCTCTGCCCATTAACTTGATGTTTCTTACTGATAATTGTTAGGAGTATTCTTATCTCAACTTTCTGCAATTTGTCAGTTGCTTGAGTATTTGGTCGGCATAGTGTTTCGCTTGCATATGTTGCTTCCAGTTTAACGATGGAGGAGTAATGTCGAAATTTAGCATTTATTGAGAGAGATTGTTTTTAGTAGGTGGCCACATTGTTCTCTGTGCTCACTGAAGTTCTAATGTTCTACTATCTACTGATGCTCTTTCATTAACATTCCAGGTAATAATCTCACCAAGATATTTAAACTTTATTTTAATTTTTTGATCATTATGGAGTATGATATGGGATGTGTCATCCGAGAAAGCTGGGCATCATTTCTGTTTTCTCAAACGAAATTTGCAATCCGATCTTTGCCGCTAGTCGTTCTGTTTGTTCTGTCTGAACCTTTGCTTCATTAATATTGTTTGCTAACAGCGCCAAATAATCTGCAAATGCAAGGCAGTTAAGTTGAATCTTTCATCCAGTCTTAACAGGTGGTGGGCATATCTTGTTCCATTTACACATGATTTTCTCCAGCACCCAATAGAACAATAATGGAGACAATCCACTGCCTTGTCATAGGCCAGAATGGATCTCAAAAGGTTTAGAGAATTCATTTCGGAACCTTACTCTAGCTTTAGTATTTTGAAGGGTGACTGCAACGAGGTTGACACGTTTCTGATGTAAACCAAATTCTTTAAGAATTGACAGTAGAGATTCACGTTGGATACTATCGTAGGCCTTTTTAAAATCGACAAAGGTGATCACTAGTTTCTTGTCCCTGACCCTTTGATGTTTCATTATCCATATGAGACTAATAATTTGATCAGGACAGCTTCGTCCTGGACGAAAGCCTCCTTGATATTCGCCTAGTTCACCATCAAGCTGTTCATGAATTCTGAAATACCGAACCTTGGAAGAAATTTTATAAGTAATATCCAGCCGGGATATACCCCTATAATTATTTGGATCCAATCTATCTCCTTTTTTGTGTAGTGGATGGATTATCGCAACATTCCATTCCTCTGGTAACTTCTCAGTATTCCAAATGTCAGTAAGATATTTAAGTTCGGGATAATTTGTACATTTGCATATTTCCAAAGTTCTGCCACTAGTTGGTTCTCACCTGCTGCTTTATAATTCCGAAGTGAGTTAATCGCTGCTTGTACTTCATCTGGAAGTGGTGGTATAAGTCTTTCTAAATGTGTTTTGTTTCTTGGATAGGGGTCAGATTCAGAATGATGTTCAGGTTCCACACTATTTAGTAACTGTTTGAAATATTTAGCCAATATCATTGAATTGTCATAATTGTTGTGTGCTACCTTTCCGTTTGTATCCTTCATCATAAGAGTAGGTGGAGTGTATTTCGACTGGTACTGTTTGAATGTCTGTTAGTAATGTCTGGTTTTGTGGTGATTGAAAGCATCCGCAATAGATTTTTAGCGATTCCTTATGGAATTGCCTTTTGACCCAACTGATTTCTGTGGCAGTTGATCATCTAGCATTTATTAATTCCTCCCTGGAGCTTTCAGTTCTCTTTTGTTGGTAATTTAACCAGGTCTTATGTTTACATTGAATCACTACATCGCATTCCTCATTCCACCAAGCATGTTTCTTGCGTTTCCATACAGGAGCTACTTCTTCAGCTAAGGCTTTTAATCAATTGACAGTGGCTTCTAGATTGTCACTTAATGGTATTCTTGATCTCTCGTAATATATTTGATTATTAATATTATAACTAGGATCATATGTTCTCATTGTATCTAACTTTTGAGGTTTGCTTTTTCTTTTAGGTGTCAGTTAGATTTTAATTTTAGAAATGTGGTGGTCTGAATAAACATCAACGCCACGCAGCACTTAAAATAGACTTCCTTATGGTATTTCTGATCCATCGCCACATCTATCTGGAACTCTACTAGCTTGACGTTAGGACATTTCCATGTCATTAACTTATGTGATCTTCTCTTAAACCTTGTTGTCTTAAACACCAATCCATTTGTAGTATAAAATTCAATTAACCGTTCCTCATTCCTGTTCACAAGTTTATGAGCTGGCCATCGCCCCACCACACCTCGAAATTCCTTCTCTCGTCTTGTCTTCACATTACAGTCTCCAAGCAGAATTTTAATGTTAGTTTCTAGTATGGTCCTTACTAGTTGATCAAGTTCATCCCAGAATTTTTCTGTTCCATCCTTGTCAGTTCTATTTTTAACATTAGTTGGAGCATGAATATTTATCAGTGTGTATCTTTTGTTTTCCACCTTAATAATGCCATTCTTGAGGAATTGGACGAAAGATTGTCAATGGAATCAAATATTCTATTGTGTACCAAGAAACCCACACCAAATTGGGGAAGATTTTCTATTACCCTTTCTCCTGGTGGTCCCTTATAAATTCGATATCCCCCTGATTCAATAGTGTCCCGGTTAACTCTTGAAGGGCCGTGATAACTATGTTCTGTTGATCTAAGACATCTGTTAAATGTTTCAATTTACCAACTTTCCTTAAAGAATTAATTTTAGCACCTTCTTATGTGGAATATGTTGCTTGTTTGTTCATTCAGTGCGTTGCTAGGTGCTCAGACTCGCCTTTGTACTCTACGTGACACCCCACAGTATCCGAATGGTGTCTTCGCCTGGATAATCTCTACGTGACTGTCCAAACCGGTGGATTCTTTTAATAGAAGACTCCTTATATTTGTTTGATTATCTGATCAATGATTAAGTGTCTGACCAAGGTCAGGGTTTACAATTCCAGTTACCCGTAATACTAGAGGGCATATCATTTATATAAATAAGGAACAGGAGTGGCCCCAACATTGGTCCATCTGTTGAGACTCCTTTTTTCCGGGAATGGGTACAGGTATCAAGTGTGCCAAGTTGAAATTTTTTGTCAGCTACTATGGTTCCTTGGCAATGTAAAATATTTAAGCTTCTCCAAGTCAGTGCAGTATGGCCACTTATTTCACATATTTGACACCCACAAACCCACTCACGAAATCCTATAGCGTGCTTTACATTGACGTACAATAGTAAAATTTGGCAAGAAGCACGGATTCACAGTACAAGTAAAGAAAGAAAATCCAGAAACTGTTCAGTTCTTACTATGTCACATAAAGCAATATTTTTTTGCCATTTATTGGCCCCAGTATGCTGTTCGCCTGCCTCTCAAGACACCTTTTCCTTAGGAGCGGGTATAGGTATGACAATGAAAGTTATGTCAAGTACTAAGCTCTGTGGTTCCTTGACTGTGTAAATAATTTAAGTTTCTAATTAATTGCAATCACAAGATATCACCATATATGATACATTTATATATATATATATATATATATATATATATATATATATATATATATATATATATATATATAACAGAGGGAAACATTCCACGTGGAAAAAATATATCTAAAAAGAAAGAAAGTGATGAGACTTTTAATCATCACTTTCTTTCTTTATATATATATATATATATATATATATATATATATATATATATATATAGAGAGAGAGAGAGAGAGAGAGAGAGAGAGGGAAACATTCCACGTGGGAAAATATATCTAAAAACAAAGATGTGTGACTTACCGAACGAAAGCGCTGGCAGGTCGATAGACACACAAACAAACACTACAAAATTCAAGCTTTCGCAACAAACTGTTGCCTCATCAGGAAAGAGGGAAGGAGAGGGAAAGACGAAAGGATGTGGGTTTTAAGGGAGAGGGTAAGGAGTCATTCCAATCCCGGGAGCGGAAAGACTTACCTTAGGGGGAAAAAAGGACGGGTATACACTCGCACACACACACATATCCATCCACACATATACAGACACAAGCAGACATATTTAGAGACAAAGAGTTTGGGCAGAGATGTCAGTCGAAGCAGAAGTGAAGAGGCAAAGATGATGTTGAATGACAGGTGAGGTATGAGTGGCGGCAACTTGAAATTAGCGGAGATTGAGGCCTGGTGGGTAACGGGAAGAGAGGATATATTGAAGAGCAAGTTCCCATCTCCGGAGTTCGGATAGGTTGGTGGTGGTGGGAAGTATCCAGATAACCCGGACGGTGTAACACTGTGCCAAGATGTGCTGGCCATGCACCAAGGCATGTTTAGCCACAGGGTGATCCTCATTACCAACAAACACTGTCTGCCTGTGTCCAATCATGCGAATGGACAGTTTGTTGCTGGTCATTCCCACATAGAATGCATCACAGTGTAGGCAGGTCAGTTGGTAAATCACGTGGGTGCTTTCACATGTGGCTCTGCCTTTGATCGTGTACACCTTCCGGGTTACAGGACTGGAGTAGGTGGTGGTGGGAGGGTGCATGGGACAGGTTTTACACCGGGAGCGGTTACAAGGATAGGAGCCAGAGGGTAGGGAAGGTGGTTTGGGGATTTCATAGGGATGAACTAACAGGTTACGAAGGTTAGGTGGACGGCGGAAAGACACTCTTGGTGGAGTGGGGAGGATTTCATGAAGGATGGATCTTATTTCAGGGCAGGATTTGAGGAAGTCGTATCCCTGCTGGAGAGCCACATTCAGAGTCTGGTCCAGTCCCGGAAAGTATCCTGTCACAAGTGGGGCACTTTTGGGGTTCTTCTGTGGGGGATTCTGGGTTCGAGGGGATGAGGAAGTGGCTCTGGTTATTTGCTTCTGTACCGGGTCGGGAGGGTTGTTGCGAGATGTGAAAGCTGTTGTCAGGTTGTTGGTGTAATGGTTCAGGGATTCCGGACTGGAGCAGATTCGTTTGCCACGAAGACCTAGGCTGTAGGGAAGGGACCGTTTGATGTGGAATGGGTGGCAGCTGTCATAATGGAGGTACTGTTGCTTGTTGGTGGGTTTGATGTGGACGGACGTGTGAAGGTGGCCATTGGACAGGTGGAGGTCAACGTCAAGGAAAGTGGCATGGGATTTGGAGTAGGACCAGGTGAATCTGATGGAACCAAAGGAGTTGAGGTTGGAGAGGAAATTCTGAAGTTCTTCTTCACTGTGAGTCCAGATCATGAAGATGTCGTCAATAAATCTGTACCAAACTTTGGGTTGGCAGGCCTGGGTAACCAAGAAGGCTTCCTCTAAGCGACCCATGAATAGGTTGGCGTACGAGGGGGCCATCCTGGTACCCATGGCTGTTCCCTTTAATTGTTGGTATGTCTGGCCCTCAAAAGTGAAGAAGTTGTGGGTCAGGATGAAGCTGGCTAAGGTGATGAGGAAAGAGGTTTTAGGTAGGGTGGCAGGTGATCAGCGTGAAAGGAAGTGCTCCATCGCAGCGAGGCCCTGGACGTGCGGAATATATATATATATATATATATATATGCTTTCTGTAGGTGAACTATCCAAGTACATGTTGGACCTGGTGGTTTAATGGTAAAGTGCATGCCTAAAAACCAAGAGGTGTGGGATCGAATCTCAGTTGAATAATGGCTTTTTCAGTCTTAATTTTAAAATAGCCTTCACCTCCCAACAATGTGAGAAGTCTCCAGAAAGCCCCATATCTAACTACAGTCGGGAATAAATCCGAGATTCAACAGTGGGACTGGATTGTGTACATAGCATACACTTATGACACCACCTCCAGCTGGTTCATACCAACTTGTGTCAAAAATATACACAAAGGCAAAAATGGTGAACAGTTCAGAGTCAGAAAGGAAAAAGTTGCACAAAAATACCACACTCAGTTTCCATGAAAACAGTTGGAATTTATGGATCTGCTATGTGATATAAGGCATGCGCATATGTAGTGTATGTGTGTTCGCAAAATGACTGGACAGAATTCACACCCACACTCAGAAATACACCTCCTATTGTTGCAGTCTTTCCAGGATTGGAAGGTAACTGTTGATGGTGAATACTTTGGAACACCAGCTCCACCCCAGAGAGCACTAGCCTCCTCCTCCAAACCCTACAAATGCTATCGGCCGACTCCTCGATTTCAAGAATTCCGAACTGCTTTCACCCGATCGATTTAAGCAACAGAATTCAGTCATTTCCATTGCCTGTTATTGACACCCACTAACAACATGTATTGCTTAGTAATTCGTGGGACGTATATCGAAGAGACATTGATAAGAATATTTTCTCTATTGAGTTTTAATTAGAGTGTGATGGTGAAGTTGTCTGGTCCTGTATAAGGACAGTTTTAGAGTCATTCGAAGATAGTTTGACCACTGCACGGGCCCTCATGTGGAAGATACAATAACAGATACACTACCGTTAATTAATTTCAGTACACCCAATAAATGACATCTAGATTCTGTAGATAAGGTCTAATACCGTGGGTACGGTTCACGAAGCAAAGGAATAGTACAACAGTTGTACACATGTCATGATTTTTGTTTGTGGTCATAGAGATACAACAGTATCCAACAAACAATGTTGTATACATAAATATTATGTACCTATCTGATATGTTTGTTTACCTATTTGGCGGCAGACGCCGCATTTAGTGGACCTGCATTTTCCCTGTAGTGATGTGATGTCTGCAGCGAATGACAAGTGTTGCTAAGATACATAACGTGTGGTTCCTGCATTTCAGTTCCTTCGTGACATTGAAGTGTGCACACTGCTAGTATGGCTTCACGGGTGGAGATGTCCATAGAAAAACTGGCTGGTATTGTAGCACTTAGCCAGGCAGGTTTCTCTATTCGCCAAATTGTGAAACAGTGTAGTGTGTCTGTAGGGGGAGTGCAATACACCTTTCAGTGCCAGGAGACAATAGGTAGCAATAAGGACATACCATGACCAGGACGACCTCATAAAACAACCAAAAGTTAGATAAATATATCAGAATTACCAGTAAGAGAAACAGATTTAAAACAGCACCCCAAATTCATGCAGAATTGGTAGAAGTGAACACGGCAACAATATCTGTTGCAATAGTAAAAAGGAGACTGACTGCAATCGGGTTGAAAGGATATGTCATAGTAAGGAAACCCCTTCTAAGGCCCATAGATAAACAGAAGAGATTTGAATGGACTAGAAAACACCGTAGTTGGACACTGGAAGAGTGGCTGAAGGTGTTATTCACCGATGAATCAGAGTTAGAGATTTTTGGAACCAGAAGGATAATATTTGTTCACCGATTTGTAGGGCAAATGGTAGCCCAGAAGTGTGTTCTACCTACAGTTAAACACGGTGGAGGTTCTATTATGGTTTGAGGATGTTTTGCTGGGGATAGAGTTGGTGACATAGTGAAAATAGAGGTGTGTATGGATCAGAAGCAGTACCACTGCATACTTCAGTATCAGGCAATATGAAGTGGATTGCACTTAATAGGGAAGGGGTTCACCTTAAAACAGGATAATGACCCAAAACATTGGTCAGCATACTGTAGAACTACATTGCACCAAAGGAAGATCAGAAAGTACTGAATGATATGGTATGGCTGTCTCAAAGCCCTGATTGTAATCCCATTGAAATAGTCTGGGATGTAGTGTACAGATATATCATGGAAGTTAATATATCCAGCAAGGAATATCTCTGGAGTATTGTTAAGGATGTGTGGAATCATATAGATCCACAATACCTACAAAAACTGATTGACCGCATGCTTCGACTTTGTGAGACATTCATTAAATTCAAAGGAGGGTACTTTAATGAAAGTAAAATATAATGATTGCGATTGTATTATATATGTGGAAGTTAATATAATAATATTTTGTGAGAAATAATGTTCGATTTGTGTTGTAAATATGAAATAGCAGGGTGTATCGAAAATAATGAGCGGTAGTGTACCTCTGGCATAGAGAAACAAGGGAAACAGCTGAAAACAAGTGTCACCAGGTTGGTTTCAAAGGGTACTCTATGGCATTGGTCCTGTACTTAGCTTGCATTTATCTTGAATCTCCTGCCCAACTCAAAGTCCAAAGTGAGTGGAAAAAAGCGTAAAGGGCTCCTGTATGTAAGAAAGGTTGAAGAACCGATCCACAAAATTACAGACTAATATCTTTAACATTGATTTGCTACAGAATTCCTGAATGTATTTTCAATTCAAATATAATAAATTTCCTGAATACTGAAATGCTTCTGTCCTTCAGTCAGCACAGTTTTAGAAAGCATCACTCATGTGTCATGTGAAACTTGGCTTTTCCTTTTCCCATATGATATCCTTTGAACTGTGGATGAAGGGCAGGATGTAGATTCCATATTCCTAGATTTCTAAAAAAACATTTGACACAGTGCCTCACTACAGACTGTTAACGGAGATACGAGCATATGGAATAGGTTCTCAAATATATGAGTGGCTCATAAGTAACAGAACACAGTATGTTGTTCTCGATGGTGAGCGTGCCATCAGGAGTGACCCAGGGAAGTGTAATAGGAGCTATGTTATTTTCTGTATACAAAAATGATCTGGCAGATAGGGTGAGCAGCAATCTGTGGCTGTTAGCAGATGATGCTGTAGTGTATGGGATAGTATCATCACTGAGTGACTGTAGGAGGATACAGTATGACTTAGACTATATTTCTGGTTGTTGTGATGAAAAGCAGCTACCTCTAAAAGTAGAAATATATTAGTTAATGTAAATGAGCAAGAAAAACAAACCTGTAATTTTTGATTATAGCATTGGTAGTGCATTGCTTGACAGCCATGTTGTTTAAATATCGAGGTGTAACATTGCCAAGTGATCCGAAATAGAATGAGCATGTAAGAATTGTAGTAGGAAAGGCAAATGCTTGACTCGAGTTTATAGAGAGAATTTTGGGAAAGTGTGGTTCATCTATAAAGGCGACAGCATATAGGACGCTAGTGCGACCTGTTCTTGAGTAACCTATTCTAGAGTGCCAGGGATGTGCACCAGGGAGAATTAAATGAATACACTGGAGCAATGCAGATGTGGGCTGCTAGATTTGTTACTAGTAGGTTCGATCAGCCTGCAAGTATTATGGAGATGTTTCGGGAACTCGAACTCAAATGGGAATCCCTGGAGGGAAGGTGACACGCTTTTCGAGGAACACTGTTGAGAATGTTTAGAGGACCGGCATCTGAAGCTGACTGCAGATTGATCCTACTGCCACAAATGCACATTTAATGTAAGGACCACGAAGATAAGAGAAATTAGGACCCTTAAGGAGGCATGTGGACAGTCATTTTTCCCTCGCTCTGCTTGTACATGTAGAAGGGTTATGGATATCTCAGCCCTCTCCCTGGGGAACCGTATCCCCCATCGCCAGAATACCAGAAACCTAGTGTAGCACCCACAATGGCAAACACGACAAGGACACGTATGTGTCCAGGAAATGATACGCAACGAGGCTTTTTGCTACTGTGTGTTCCTTAAATATGAAAAGGTTTTTGGAATACTGCTACCAGTCACAAAATTTGTTTGGCTACTGAAATTATTTAATTAGCAACATATTTTGAGGTTAGGCATCATCATTGAGCTGCAGTGGCAGTACAAAAATATTTAGCGCAAGGGTGCGTAGATGTTAAAGTTTATCTTTGTAGTCTTGGCAGCTGCTGTGGGCATCCTGCAGAGAAACAGAAGGATAGCTTAATAAGAGGCGATGCCTCTTTGTTTGTTGGTCTGCTGTTCACATGGAAATATTTTAAATAACAATTCACTTTGTTCATCTGAAGTGGCTCTCTTCTTATGGTGTGTTCAGCAACCTCCATTTCTATGAACATTTCTATGAATTTGTTAGCCATCGTTGGCAAATTCCTGAAGGTAACTCGAAACACAATATCGCAAAAGAACTTGACTGTTGAGCAAAGCAACATGGCAGTCAGAACAGACTGTGTTTTGATCTACCTATCACTATGTCTACCCGGCTGTTGGCAGTCACTTGCGATGCATTCTACATATTATACTGTCACATCACTGATATTGCTCGACAACATATATTACAGAATGGGAGACTGTGACAATTTTATTTTAGAAATGACACTATAAAATTTTATTTTAAAGAATTTCAAAGATGTTGCTGGGACCTAGGTTTGTATATGATCTTAATGTGTTCTATTGAATTGAAGTTGGTCAAGAAATGTGGGTTGTTAAACTCCACTGTTTCATTTACGATCTTGTTTTTCAACTTTTAACGTGGATGACTCATCCATTTCCTCCGAGATGGCCATTTTCCAGCTCTTTTTGAAATTATGCTGTTGCAACACTGTGGCCTGTTTTGTCCATGTGTTTTGCTGTGGCTGACTTCTTAGGTTCATCAAGTCTGAATCAGTCAACAAGTTCTTTAAAATGGGTTTTAAAATTTCTGCCCATTTGATCACTGTAGTATTACAGTAGTTGCAATGACTGCATGTAGCTCTGTAAGTTTGTAATTTGCTCAGTTCTTCTGTTGATTGTGAGATGTCATGAACCAGTTAAGTTGTTGTTGGCAGAAGTGATCCTGATACCTCTGCTTTCGAACAGGTTGGCTGTTTTGTATAAAATGGCTCTGAATTGCGGTATAGTTATACAGTTGGGTTTTTGTATGTTGGCTGATGGCCCTGTCAGTTTGTTTTCTGGTATGTGTTGTGATAGCGCACCTAGTTCATATTCATCATAGCCACTATTTGATTGTGTGTGTTTGTGGGTCATTGTCGCCAGCATGAAGTGGGAATTTCTGTATTCTGTTTAAGAGAGCAGTGAATGCAGATTGTTTTGCATGTGTTGGTGTGTGTGTGTGGTGGGGGGATTTGCAGTGACAGTGACTGTTTGTGTTGGTTTCTGTGCACATTGATGTTCAGGGTCTGCTTTGTATTTGTTATTGTCGTGTGAAAGAAGTTTATATTGTTATCTTTCTGGTGTTCTCTCTGTGTGAAATGGCTGTTCTTATGAAAGCTGTTGAATCTACATAACAACATTTCTATTTGCTCTTCAATTTGATTATATGTTATGAATGTGCCATCTACATATCTGCTGATTTTGTTACTGTTAAGTCAGGTATATGTACAGTGCTTAAGTTGCAACATAAGCAGTAGTAGCATGCACTAATAAGTACCCCATGTGCATACCAAAGGAACCAACTTTACTTCACCACCAAAGGGGTGACTGAACAACCTAATGAGTAGCAGACAGTCCATCTACGGAGGGGAGCGGATGTCCACCATTGTAGTTATGTCCTTAAGTGCACATTTTAATTTTAAACAAGTAGCCAATGAAATACAGTCAGTGAATTTTAAAAAAATACATTGAGTGATATATTTAAACAGCTGGAATCAGGGCAATTCTGATGAATGTAAACAATACTTTTGAAACACTTGATTTATTCACAATATTTCAGATTTCTAGCTCTAACACCTCGACACAGGATTCGTTGACACCAAATATAAAATGAAAGATGAGATCTTATGATATCAAGATGCTGGAACTTGTTCAATATTATAACAAGAACGAATGAAATAGGCCAAATGACTTACAGTCTTTGGATAAACTATATATGTGAATCTAAAAAAAAAGTTAAGTCGTGCACAAAAGGATGCAATCTACTGATACCTCAGAACCACTGAACGAAACACTGATATGTTTCAGTTTGAACATTAAAACATTAACTTCCAAAATTCTTTACTCAACACTCATGCACGAGTAGCATTTTGCTGCCTAAACAACATTACCAGATTGGCGTCCACTGACAAAAGACACCAAAACACCTCACATGGTCTTGGCTCAGCAAGTCACCTGAGCAAACTGCCCTAGTCAGAAGTCCACTGTGGTCAACCACATTTGGTTGCAAAAAGTAGTTTATGCTTAACATTTAAATTATAGACTATTGAAAATTATTAATTACAAATATTGAAACATCCTTTCATTTCATGCATAATTGTTATAAAACTCTCTTATTTTTTATATCATTACATCACTGGAATACACACAGTAGACAAAACTTTTACTTTAAAAATGAATTAAAAACAGTTTCGACTGCAATAAAACATTTGTTTACAATGTTTATCAGTTTCGGTTGCAATGTGACCATCTTCAAAAGATTTATACCATGATGCTAGGTAGTGGCAGTGAATGGAGCTGGTGTTATTACTCCATGAATGTCAAAAACTCACTTTGTGGAGTCATAACACCTGTCCCGTTCAGCACTGCGCCACCGCCTACCGTCGTCATATAAATGGTCTGAAGATGGTCACAATCTGACTGAAACCGGTAACACTTTTAAATAAATGTTTTATTGTGGTTGAGACAGTTTTTTATCCATTCTTGAAGTACTGTTAGCCAGTCTGATGTTTCTCCATGAGAATTGTTCTCAAAAATTTTTAGAAGTCGTTACTAAGTTTACTCCTACCATTTCCAAACTGTGTTATTCAAATATTATCTTTATCATACCAATTTCCAAATTTTTGTTCAATAAACATACAGTCAAATCTTGTCAGGATTAATGCAGAACCGCAACTATTTCTTGGTGGATGACTTGTCTTGGCACTTAAATTTCGAAATCAGTTTCCTCTTCTCTTCTCGGAAAATTCTCAGTAAAATTCACACACATTACACAGGGTCAGTGGACAGCAGTGCCACAACTATGATAGCTTTGCCATTTTGTTACACTTACAGAGTCACTTTTTAAAAACAGCTATTGAATTAAATTAAAACTTAGTTTCTGTAGGGGGTAATTCAACTCTTAGAAAATGACTTTCCATGACTGCTACACGAATTACAGCTCTGTGGTACTGACAATGGGGAGATCGAGTCACTAATTAAATTGCCGAAGACTCAGGATTTCCATGGATCATAATGGGATGTGTAGCAGAATATCTAAATGCTGTGGCACATATGTTAGCCCAGTAATTAGCCACATTTGTAATTTTTGCTTTGGGAATGGTCAGTTGTATGAACTGCTCTATGAGAAAGGGATAATGTAGGGAATTTTAGACCCATTCCTATGCTATCTGTGTTCTCTGAAGTTTTTAAAAAGGATGTGACAAACAGCACTTGATTTTCAGTGAGCTTTAAGAGCACAGAGGGAACTCAAAGGCTGTGAGTTTGTGAATGGGTGTAGAGGCTACTATGACCAGCACTAGGAGGATCGGAAATGGGGGGCTGGGTAAACATCATTGAAAATTCCGATATTATCAGGGTTGACACAGATTATGGAAATCAGGGAATATCAGGGAATTTCAAACACATGAGGGAAATCTGAAAAAAAAACACTGGAAATATTTGGTTTTTGTCTCAGAAAATGAAATGGTTTGTTTACTGAGGTGTCGTGCATCATCGCGGCTGGGTGCAGCCGAGTGTGTGCGCCGCTTCCTTACTTCCTCATTCCCACTGCTTCTTCCCTTCCTACCACTCCCCTCAGCTTGCAGTCAGTGCTGCCACCACTTCTTGCCCCTAGCCTAGCAGCTGCCAACGAGAGCCAAGGAGGCAAGAGTAGTAGTTTATTTGGATCTGATTCTCAGAAACTGCAGATGCCGTGGCCGGAGACAGAGGTTATGTGTGACTGAGTTGTGTCTGAGTGGAGAGAGAGAGAGAGAGAATGTGTGTGTGTGTGTGTGTGTGTGTGTGTGTGTGTGTGTGTGTGTGTGTGTGTGTGTGCGCGCGCGCACGCGCACACTCTCTCATTTTGTGACAAATACTTAGGATGAACATTTAGTTGTGAGAGTGTGATTGTTTTTCCTACATGTCTGTCTGAGCCTCAGCAATCATCTTTATGGTGAGTTACCGTACTACCTATCCTCATTATTATTGATTCTCAGAGTATTTGAGCAAGTTACCTGTTGCACGGATTGATCACCACGGTCTCATTTCTTCAACTAGCTGTCTGTTGCTCGTGAAGAGCTGGCTGTGTGCGGAATTTCCGAGGTGGGCCAAAAGTGCAGGCTGCTCCTGTGGGTATCTGTAACGGATCGGGCCTGCCGACCTAAAGCCATTTGGTTCCCACTGAGGCGCCGGCCCTGCCTGTCAGATCTAGTCTCACCGACCTGCCCGCAGGCTGGGTCTGTTTGTGTGTGACGTAATGCAGCAGATTTTCGCGGATTATCCGTGGGCCCAGGACTGTGGTGTTCGCCGGCAGGTCAGAGGCCGTGGGCGATGGACTTCAGGAATTACAACTGTCTCGTCATAAGTATGTTGTACAGTGTGGCATTTTATTTGTTATAGTTCATTTTGGCGCTTAAAAGTACTGTATATGTTAGAAAGCGTGGAAAATAAGAAGTAGAAGATTATTCCAGTTGCTGGCGGTTTGTGCTTATATATTTCTCGAAAGAAAAATCCCTGAATACCTGTAAAATAATAGATGTAGCACAGTGGGTAATAACCGACAATAACAAACATTGTAGAACCAATATTTCATTGGGGGTCCCCTGCAGTGTTGCTTTACACAATTCTTTCCCACCTTATACACTTCTTTCAAGAGGCCAGCTTTTTCCTGAGGTTATTTCTGAAATCAGTGAAGGTATTTTAAATTTGTCTTGCAACTCCAAGGAAATATGCATTTTTATCACAATGTGTGTTTTGTTTTATTGAAGTAAAATAATATCAGTGGTCTGAATGAAACACACCTACCATTTGGCTTGGTTTCTCCATCTAAAAGCAGTTCATTACAAAAGAGTTTGATGTTAGTACTTAAGATTTTTGCTCACATCAGGAAACCCCATCTGATTGCTAGCTTTTTAAAATATTTCCTCATTTGCACTATTGTACCACAGCTGCAAAGACAGATTGTCAACTTACGTCTTAACTTACCTTTGAGATCTCAAAATTTGTCATGGAAAAGTGCTAAAACTTGTCCGGAAATCAGGGAAATATCTTGGAAATTTGTGGCAACCCTGATTATTGTCTGTTAGTATTTGGGGGCTGATGTATTGCACTTTTAGTTACAGTTATGGGGAATGTTCTAGAAGTGTTGAAATGTAGAAGCTTTTTTCTTTCTTTCTTTTTTTCTATTGTGGTATTTTCTGAGAAATTGTTCATCTTCCTAAACACAAAGAGGCACAGGTAAACCTACATTTATACTGCATCTAGTTGATACAGGGTCTCTGTTAAACAAGAAACTATAATCAAGTGGGGAAGTTGGTTTATTTGAAAAACTGTATGGTGTGTCCTCAGATGGAAAACCAGTCGTAAGCAAAGAAGGGAAAGCTGAAAGGTGGAGGAGTATGTATAAGGTCTCTACAAGAGAGGTGATCTTGAAGGCAATATTATAGAAATAGAAAATGACTTAGATCAGATGAGATGGGAGATACTATACTACGAGAAGAATTCGACAGAGCACTGAAAGACCTAATTCGAAACAAGGTCCTGGGAGTAGATGAGATCCAACTACTGGTAGCCTTGGGGGAGCCACACCTGACAATACTCTATCTGGAGTGCAAGATGTGTGCAACAGGCGAAATAACCTCAGACTCCAAGTAGAATGTAATAATTGTAGTTCCAAAGAATGTAGCTACTGACAGGAGCGAAAATTATCAAAATATCATTTAATAAGTAATAGTTGTAAAATACTAACAGGAATTATTTGCAGTAGAATGGGGAAACTGGTAGAAGCCAACGTCGGGGAGGATCAGTTTGGATTTCGGAGAAATGTAGGCGCACACGAGGCAATACTGACCCTATAACTTATCTTAGAAGATAGGTTAAGGAAAGTCAGACATACATTTATAGCATTTGTAGACTTAGACAGTGTTGACTGGAATACTCCCTTTGAAATTCTGAAGGTAGTGGTGATAAAATACAGGGAGCAAAGGGCTATTTACAACTTATACAGAAAACCAGAGAGCAATTATAAAAGTCTAGGGGCATCAAAGGGAAGGAGTAGTTGGGAAGGGAGTGAGATAATGTTGTAGCCTACCCTTGATGTTATTTAGTCCGTACATTGAACAAGCAGTAAAGAAAACCATAGAAAAATTGGGAGTAGGAATTAAAGTCCAAGGAGAAGAAGTAAAGACCTTGAACTTTGTCAATGAGATTGCAATTATGTCAGAAACAGGAAAGTACTTGGAAGAGGAGTTTAACGAAATGAGTGGAATATACAATGAACAGCAACAAAAGCAAAACAAGGATAGTGGAATCTTATCAAATTAAATCAGGCAATTGTGAGGAAATTAAATGTAGTCAAATTAAATCAGGTGATGGTGAGAAAATTAGATTAGGAAACAGGACACTGAAAGTAGTAGATAAGTTTTGCTATTTGGGCAGAAAAATGACTGAAGACTGTCATAGTAGAGGGGATGTAAAATGTTGGCTGGCAATGGCAAGAAAAGCTTTTCTGAAGAAGATTATGAAAAGGAAAGTTGCTACTCACCACAAAGTGGAAATGCTGAGTCACAAATAGGCACAAAAAAAAAAGACTGTCACAAGTAAATAAAGCATATCTAATATATGGTGAGTAGCAACTTTGCTTTTCACAATACTGTTACATTCCATCCTGGATTTTCCATTGTTGCATTTTCTGAAAAAGAGAAATTTGTTAACATCGAATACAGATTTAAGTGTTAGGAAATCTTTTCTGGAAATATTTGTCTCGAGTGTACCCATGTAGAGCAGTGAAAAATGAACTGTAAACAGTTTAGACAAGAATACAAGCTTTTGAAGTGTGGTGCTACACATGAATGCTTAAGATTAGATACGTAAATGATGTAACTAATGAGTAGGTACTGGACAGAGTTGGGGAGAAAAGAAGTTTGTGGCACAACTTGACTGAAAGGCACAATTTGACTGAAAGAAGGGATCAGTTGAGGGGACTCATTCTGAGACATCAAGGGATCACTAAAGTGTGGTGGGTAAAAATCGTAGAGGGAGACCAAGAGAGGAATACAGTAAGGAGGTTCAGAAAGATGTAGGCTGCAGTAGTTAGTATGAGATGAAGAGGCTTGCACAGGATAAAGTAGCATGGAGATGTCCATCAGACCAGTGTCGAGATTGATGATCCTGACAGCAACGTGTTGCTTCTGTAAAATTAAATTTGCTCAAAAATTTATGTATTCTTCTCCCAGAGAGGAAGCTAAAAATATTGTTTATAGTCAAGTTTTATGTTACAGTGCATTGAGCGTGTAAAATATGTTGCTTTATAATTGGTAGACAGTACTTGTACTTTTCAAAATTTGTTTAATAGAGGACTTGCATAAATAAATAACTGTGCAGTGGTGAGTAATCAGCTGGCTTGTTATGAGAATGATAAGCCTTGCCTTAGACATGCCAGTGCCTTTATCAGAGCAACTAAAATATTCAGTCCTGTAAGTTCAGGTTTTTAGTGTTAAATGAGATGGAAGAAACCTAAGCAATATAAGAAGAATATTTCAACAATTAAATGCTGCCAATCAGACTACTGGGTGTCGTACTTGTCATCGACACCTACATCAACATCTACACTCTGCATATCATTGTGAGGTGCATGACAGAGGGCATGTCCCATTGTATCAGTTATTAGGGTTTCTTCCTGTTCCATTCACATAAGTAGCATGGGAAGAATTGCTGTTTGAATGCCTCTGTGCATGCAGTAATTATTCTAATCTTATCCTCACGATCCCTGTGTGAGCAATACATAGCGGGTTGTAGTATATCCCTAGAGTTATCATTTAAAGCTGGTTCCTGAAGCATTCTTATTAGATTTTCTTGGGATAGTTTATGTATATCCTCAAGAGTCTGCCATTTCAGCTCCTTGTGTATCTCTGTGACACACTCCCGTGGATTAAACAAATCTGTGACCATTTGTGCTGCCCTTCTCTGTACACGTTCATTATCCCTCGTTAGTCCTTTCTGGTACGGAGCCCACACACTTGATCAATATTCTAGAACCAGTTGCACGAGTGATTTGCAAGCAATCTCCTTTGTAGACTGATTAACTTCCCCAGGATCCTGCCATCTGCTTTACCCATGACTGAACCTTTGTGATTATTCCATTTCATATCCGTACAAAGTGTTGCACCCAGGTATTTGTATGAGCTGGCTGATTCCCAACAGTAACTCACTGATGTTATAGTCGTAGGATTCTACATTTTTTTCATTTTGTGAAGTGCAAAATTTTACACTTCTGAACCTTTAAAGCAAGTTTCCAATCTTTGCACCTCTTTGAAATCTTGTCAAGATCTCACTGAATATTTATGCAGCTTCTTTCAGACAGTACTCCAACATAGGTAACTGCAGCATCTGCAAAAAGTCTGATGTTACTATTAATATTGCCTACTCACCAAGCGGCGGCAGGGGAACGCACACACAAAAGGATTTGACTTTTGCAAGCTTTCAGAGCCAGTGGCATTACATTGTATTATCAATAATTGATTATTTCCATTGTTATATTAATATTGTCTAAAAGGTCATTAATGTACAACACATATAGCAAGGGTCCCTACAAACTTCCCTGGGGCATACCCAAAGTTACTTTACATCTGATGATGACTCTCCATCCGAGATCATACGCTATGTTCTCCCTACCAAAAAGTCCTCAATCCAGTCTCAAGTTTCACTTTATACACCATATGATCATACTTCTGACAATAACAACAGTCATTCTTATCCACTGTACCCATTGAACACTGTGTAAGAGAATTTGTAACTTCATATCTAAATGCCCTTATAATATTGTGTAATGTTTATTTTTTTTTATTTATTTTTTTTTAAAGAAAGGGAAAAAAAGAACAACAAAACCATTTGTAAGATGGCTGTACGAATAAAACTAATTTAAAGGAAAAAAAAGAGGAAATAAAGAAAAGAGGACATATAATTGAGTGACCTTTTTTTTCTGCTTTCAGATACCGGGCCAATGAGATGAAGTTGTACCACTTCCATCAGTCCCGACATTTGTCAAAGAAGTGCAGTTTGTAAGTATTCTGAAACATTGACTGTCGAGTACCCACTGCAGTTATGTGAATATTGACTGAATTCTGTCATGTTGAGAACTTGGATGACGCAGTCTGTGTTTTGTGAGGGGGAAAAAGCTTTCATTAGCAAAGATCACAGAAGTTAGTCTGTATTGTTGACAGTCGGTTTCAACAGTTGGAGCTGTCGTTTTCTGGTCTTAAGAAATTTCTGTGATGAAACATGTGCCATTGTGAATTTGTAGCTTATGGATAAAACCCAGCACATTATACATAGGTTTTTCAAAAACAAAATCGTTTACAGTTAAAAAAGCAGCTTGTGCACACGAGCATGTTCACATACATAGCACTCGCAGAGGCTCGTTAAGTCTTAAAATGTACAGTATACATTAAACTGTAGTTGCACCATATACTTTGGCTGAGGTGTGGATCCACAATGTGTGGAACATTTCTGCAAACATAAACAGATGTGCATTTTGCTGTATATCATGTGCTTCAAGAATTAACAAGCCTCCGCGAGCACTACTTATGCAAACGTGCTCATGTGCACGAGATGCTTTTTAACTGTAAATGGTTTTATTTTTGACTAAATTATGTATAATGTCCTGCATTTTAAGCAGTGCAATGACAGTGTGGCATAAGGTACAAGCTCAGAGTGGAACATGTTTCATAACAAACTTTTTTTGAAGACAAGAGGATGACAGTTAGAACTGTCAAAACCGGTTGTCCACAATAAAGACTAATTTATGCAATATTGGGTATTGAAAGTTTTTCTCAAGGAATAAATATTACTTCTGTTCCTTATAGCTATCGCAGAGAAGCTGTATGGATGCAGTTTCATATCATGTCTGCTACAGTGAAAGACTGAAGTTGAAACAAGGCTGCTGGATAGACACAGGGTGTATATACCCAGGATAACTGGGAAATCTGGGGAGAACACAGGAATCTTTACGATTTCTGATAATTTTTCATTGTTTTAGTTTCCAGTTAAATTTTTGTAATTTTGACGAGTAAGAACTGATATTCGTAACAAAAATTTTACTTTGGACCACTACAGCAGGATAATATTGCAGAAAGAGAACATAAATGAGAGAATAACACCAAAATGAAATTTTAGTTGTAAAGAAAGTGCGCGATTTACTACAGAACAAAGTGCACACACAAGTGTCTGCCAACAGCAAAATGTGTTGAAGGCTTTAGGATGAAGACTGTGTTATATTTTGTAACAACAAACTGCTTTCAATGAGTATGATGTCACAAAAGTTTACTTTTATAACAGGCCATGGGAAAATATTGAGGATGGTGGTTTGAGAAGCATTATTTATGAAGTAAATTTCCTATTATGCAAGATGACTTACGTCACATGTGAGAATCTGTGATTAATTTCTTAAATCACAGAGCGTTTGACTGTCACTCAAAACTTAACACTTTGAGGGAGAGCCGTGTAGAAAAATTTTGAATCTAGAAGACCAGCCATTTATGCCATTATTTAAATATTTACAGCATATTAGACTGAGTAACACCTTACAGTGGTTAGCACACTGGTCTCCCATTCGGCAGGACGACAGTTCAGGCCTGCGTCTGGCCATTCTGATTTAGGTTTTCCATAAAAAAAACTCTCCGAACAGGCCTCGGAAGGCTCAACGCTACAGAACGGCCGCCGTGCCATCCTCAGCCCACAGGCATCACTGGATGCGGATATGGAGGGGCACGTGGTCAGCACACCGCTCTCCCGGCTGTATATCAGTTTACGAGACGGAAGCCACTACTTCACAATCAAGTAGCTCCTCAGTTTGCCTCACAAGGACTGAGTGCACCTCGCTTGCCCACAGGGCTCGGCAGACCAGATGGTCACCCATCCGAGTACTAGCCAAGCCCGAAAGGGCTTAACTTCGGTGACCTGACGGGAACCGGTGTTAACGACAGCAGCAAGGCCATTGGCTAGGTTTCCCATGATTTCCCTAAATCGCTTCAGGCAGATGCTGGGATGGTTCCTTATAAAAGGGCATGGCCGACTTCCCCATCCTTCGCCTATCGGATGGGACTGATGATCTCGCTGTTTGGTCCCTTCCCCCTAATCAACCAACCAACCAACCAATCAGCGTATTTGTGTTTGATATATCTTGAAAGGTAACACACTAAAAAAGGACAAGCTTAGTTTTACATATCTGTTTTATTTCTGTCATAGATTACAAATTATGCAATAACGTTGGCAAAAAGTAAAATTATCCTTCAAAAGCAGTTCGAGGTGAAATCTTGAGCAATTTTCCATGTAATTGGCTTTTCTATGGAAAAGTTGGAGTCCTTGTCAAAGGATCCATCGTATCCTAAAAAAAAAAAAGGCAAAAAGCTTTCGATGACTGGTATATTGTAGGTGATAGCTTATCTTTTCATGTAGCTATACTGAATGTATATTAATTTAAACCATTAACTTTTCCTATTTGCATATTCACTCTACTTAACAGTGATGTTGCTATTGGCCGACTAGAACACAAGTCCTGTGCTCTGAATATCTGCTGTCATTGGTTGGGGAGTACTGTAACTTGAGCTATGATTGGTGGCAATGGCTCATCGCAATCTCGTTTTCGGTGCTTCGAAAGATACCGTGCTTTAATTGGTGGAATTCGTATTTATACTTTTGTAATTTGAAAATATACGCTGTACATGATGCTGTGCATCAAATATTTTTCCAAAGCAAGTTATTTTTTGCTGAAGTACCGGGATGTTCTACGCTTGTATATAATACCTTTACAATTCAAAGGATTTGTCAGTTCGGTAGCGCCAAGGAAAAGTATACTGTCACTTAACACAGGGAAAGTTTATTTTTAACTGGGAAATTTGGGAAAAAATCCGCCCCCCCCCCCCTTCCTTGTCAGCGTATATACCCTGAGACAACATTGGCCCAGTATTACTGATATGTTTGAGAGCGCCAACCATTATATAATTATTGCATGTGCTGTGCAAGATATATGAGACAGACAAACTATCAGGTTAATAACTCATGAAACTTCATGGCAGATCAAAACTGTGCACTGGACCAGGGGTCAAACCAGAGATCTTTGCCATTCTCAGAGCTTTACCTCTGCCAGTATATCTCCTACCTTCCAAACTTCTCATTCAAAACCTGTGGGACTAACACTTCTGGAAGAAAGGGTGTTGCAGAGACATTGTTTAGCCTGTGGCTCAGGAAGTTTCCTAATGGCATACACTCCGCTACAGAGTGAAAATTTGTTCTGGTTAATAATTCATGATATTGTCACAAATAATTGACAGAAGAATGGAAAAATTGGTAGAAACCGATCCTAGGAAGTTAAGTGCAGGTTGTGGAGAAATGTAGCGGTATGTGAGGAAAAAATTACCCTGTGATTTATATTAGAAGATTGGTTAAAGAAAGGGGAACCTGGATTTATAGCATTTGCAGATTTGGAGAATGCTTTTGACAATGCTGACTGGAATATACTCTTAGAAGTTCTGTAGATAACAGGGATAAATTATAGTGACCAAACAGGTAACTGCAACTATTACAGAAATCAGACAGCAGTCACAAAGAGTAGAACGACGTGAGAGGGAGATAGTGGTTGGTAATGGAGTGAGGCAGGGTTGTAGCCTATCCTCGATGTGTTTCAATATGTACGTAGAGCATGCAGTAAAGGTAACCAAGGAGGAATTCTTAAATGAAATTAAAGTTCAGGAAGAAGAGATAAAAACTGAGGTTTGCCGAAGACACTGTAATTTCTTCAGAGTCGGCAAATTAGTTGGAAGAGCAGTGTGGCGTGGGATGTGTAATGTCTTCAACAGAGGCTGTAAGATGAACACCATCGAAGGTAAAACAAGGTCAGTGGAAGGTAGATGAATTGTGATGTTGAGGGAGTTAGATTAGGAAATGAAATGTGTTTTTCTATCTGGGCAACAAAAAGCTGATGATGGTCAGTGAAGGAGAATATAAAATGCAGGCTGTTAGTAGCAGGAAAAGTGTTTTGAGAAAAGAGAAATTTGTTAACATCAAACTAAAAGTATAAGTGTTTGGAAGTCCTTTCTGAGGGTATTTGTCTGGTGTGTAGACCGGTACTGAAATAAAACATGGTTGATAAACAATTCAGACAAGAAGAGAATAGAAACGTTTGAAATGTGGTGCTGTGGAATGATGCTGTAGATCAGGTGGGTAGATAGAATAACTAATCAGATTCGCCAAAAAAGAGTTTTGTGGATCAGTTTCACTAAAAGAAGGGTATGGTTAATAATACTCATACTGAGCAATCACCAGTTTGGTAATGGTAAAGTAACTGGGGGGGGGGGGGGGGAGGGGGGTTAATAATTGGAGATAATGACCAAGGTTTGGCTACTGCTAGCAGGTTCTAATGGATGTAGGTTGCAGTATCGTGCATAGATGAAGAGGCTTGCTCAGCATGGACTAGCATGGAGATTTGCATCAAACCAACCTTTGGACTGAAGGCTACATCATCAACAACAACACTTAATATTGATGAAATTTAGAAACCACACATTATAATAACGGCAGAGTCTTCTTTTTATTTTTGTTTCACCCGACTTTGCGATATGTTAAATTAATCATTTTTAATGTTTTGTGCCTTTCTGTTAGCAGCTCAGTATTGTTTCATTCTTTTGACCTTGCTTTCCTATCTTCTTCAGAGACGTGGATGTTCGTTTGGATTTGTTTTGGAACCCCCCCCCCCCCCCTCTCCTTCCCTCCCTCCCATTGTGTTCTTTTCCTCCTCTGTCTTTTTCTCCGTTTTATTTTTGAACATAGATCTTGTGATTTGGAGTTATCTGAATTCCTTTTCCATTTCAGTAATCCATTTTTTTCCTGCAGAAGTAGTCATAATTTATTCAGTTGATCTATTTTGGTTCAGAATGAAGATGCATCCATAAAAATGAATTCTTTTTGTCTTAATTGTGTCTGAGAGTTTTTCGGTAGTTTGGTAAAGGGTTTCATTTTTGGTGTGGATTAATTGTTGTGAAATCTGGGTTCAAGAAATGTTTCTAATATCTTTGTTTCTTCTATCTCCAGTCTTTCAACTAGGCCATGGTTGGTGATAGTGTTTCAGCTGCATACAGGGCTTCTGGTTTGACTACTACACTGTTACAATGCTTATTTTTGCATTCTGTGAGAGGGACCTTTTGTTGTATGTGTTTTTTGCAAGATAGAAGACCAGATCGACTTTACTTCTAATTTCCATTGCCTTTTTCTCGAGCCCATTCCAGCCGATGGATTCTGCAAGGTATTTGAGTTCTTTTATTATCTCTACTTTTTGTTGTCCCACTTTAAAATGTTGTGGTGGGTTTTTTATGTTTGTTGTTACATTGGTCTTTTTGACGGTTTTGAGACCTGTTTTTTCTGTTCAAGGGTCTGTTCTTTGGCTAATTCCCAGGTCTCAGCTAGTACGGTTATATCATCTGCAAAGGCTAGATAGTTGGCTTTGATGCCTTTTGTTTTGTGCTCCTAGGCAGATTCCAGTATCTCTGTGTTCAAGTCTCCAACAAGTTTTTCTTGGGAGCACTTAACTAGCAGTGGGGGATTCCATCTCCTTAGCTTATACCAGTTTTTATTTCAAAAGGGTTAGTGTTCTCCCATGAATTTGGCTTTGGAATATGTGGTGATAAGGGTCTCTGTGATTGGTTTTATATTTTTTGTTATCTAGGGTTAATTCTTTTAGTATATATAAGGGATTCCTGGTGTATTGAGTTGCACAATTTTAAAAACTCAATGACAGTCATAACATATCATTTTGCTCTTCATTTTTGGTATGTCATGAAGTTTTTGAGGTTTAGCGTTTGTTTTGGGCAGGCTCTTCCTTTCCTGAAGCCAATTTCATATACTTCAAGTTAATTGTCTAACTGGGATTTTGCTCTGTTTAGTAAGACTGTGGAGAGTATCTTGTATGTTATGTCTAGGGGGAGATTCCTCCATAGTTGTGATCTGCTTGGGACACTTTCTTATGGAGTGGGTGGACGAGGGCCACCTTCCATTCATCAGGGGTTTTTCATGTATTCATATTTCTTCAAAAAAGTTGTGGTGAGCGTCTGTGACATTTTTTCCTTAAAGTTCAGCTTGATTTGGTCTCTCTGAGACCTTGTGGTTTTTGAGATTTGAAATGACTGTAATTCCTCAGTGATGGACAGTTCAGAGTTAGGGCTGGTTGTCGAGCTCTTCGAGACCACTTTTGTGTGTTCTTCGTAGTTCAGATGGTTTTGGAAATATTGGAAATTGTTTGCATGTATTTCCATTTCTGTCTTCAGTTTCCAAGTTCAGTGGGCTGTATTTGGTTATTTTTCGTTTAAAATTCGTATAAAAGTTCCTTGTGTTGTTTTTTTATGAAGATCATTGACTAATTAGTTTTCCACTTGCAGATAAATGACCAAGTGGATGAAGCAGCCACACTCTCACCGGTCCAGATATTCCTCAAAGAAGAGGAAGGTGTAAGTATTCATGAAATACTGACTGTCAGTTACACACTGAAGTAATGAGATAACTGTTAATTGTATTTCATTTACCGGTAGTAGAAAACGCATATACATAAAATTTCTTATATACTATAGTTGAAAGTCAAACTGGAGAATACGCATTATAATAAGCCACAATTGTACTGTGTATACACACACAGATTAGGTAGATATTTCTAAGGGACTCTTTGCAAATGATACAGTTGTGTACAGTGATTTCACATAACTAGAAAATTATTGTTAAATGCTGGAGGACTTGATGATGGTGTGCATGTAGTTCAGGGACAGGCAAGTGAAGTACTGTAGATGTGTAAACAGATGAAAAGATTGTCGTTACTCAGTTACTGGAAAAGGACACAACCAGCAATAGCTGCAGTTTCAGGAGAAATCAGATGGCAGAAAATTCGTGCTGGACTGGAACTCAAATCCGGATCTCTGGGACTCAAACCCGGATCTACAGGTTTATGTGTTAGGTCGCCATAACCACTTTGGCTATCCGTACAGGAGTCATGACAAGAAACACTTCCATATGTCGTCATCTGTGCGTCACAATCTGCACATTTGCACTTAATTTATAGGGATTGGAAAAATTTACGTTTCTGCTTCAAAATGCAAAATTACGTTTTAGATGCTATTTTGTGGTAAATTGTATCCAGATGAACTATTTTATCAGAGATAATTTGAAATATCTTGATTCCTGCATAAAAATATTGAAAATGTAACCAGTTTTTGGTTAATGGTATTGTGCATCTTCTGGTGAAGGTCAATTTGTAAAGGTAATGTGTATAAGAACCTTTCTGCAAAATGAAACGACATATCAGTGCGCTAAATGATCTGATGCCATGCCAGTTGTGGGCGGTTGAATGGTCTATTTAAGATACGTGCTGTGTAATACAATGTAGTACTCAGCTGTGGGACCTAGTATTTTATAACAAAGAAATGTGTACATTTGTTTGTTAAAAAAGCCCAAAATATGGTTTAATGTGGACACTTATAAAGTGTCAAATTAGGTGGAGTATGTTTTGAGCAGTGGTTGTATCGAATACTGCTAGATATCAGGCCTGCACTGAGTCGTTAACAATAGTCTGCTAACATCAGCGAGCAGTTGAGCTGTAGCTTTCCCCCAAATATTTTGTGTCACGTGTTGCTTATTTTGAAATAAGTGAAGCTACTAATCCTGATCTGTTACGGATTTCGATTACGAACCTTACAACGTTAGAAGAGATGGGTGATCCCTTTGACAATACTGTTGGCTGTTGCCATGTGAAAGGAAGGCGGGGTTTGTTTCTGCACACCACTCTTCTTCCCTCTGGCAGTCAAAATTCTAGTTTGTTTATGCTTGTGGTCATCTGTCATTATAGCCTGTAATGTCTGCACTATGTGCCAAAATTCTTCTCCTAATGTTAACATAGCATTATGATATGTTCAGTTCTGCTTCTATGCTAACTGCCTTGTCTGTTCTATCTGTAGCATTGTAGAGCATGGGTCGCACACCTACGAATGCCCACAAAAGATAGAAATTAATAGTTTGTAGATTTTGTTATCATCGAATTGTGCAGAAAAGAGAGATAATGTCCAGAAACACCTTAAATTAGAGATGCATTCAGCTCACTGTCAGGAAAAAGCTGTGGCTTTTCAACAGAACAATCATTTTTAAATTCTTAAATATAGCCAAATGAAGAAAACAAAGGCTAGTTTGGAAGAAAAAGGTTTTGAAAGTTTTTGCAAAAGCAAACATTACTGTCACAAAGTTCCCAATCAGCACCTTTCTGTAGCAGTCAGTTTCAAAGAAATAAGGCTGGCTTTGTTTATTTTCACTCACGTGACAACCTTTGAGGTATGTGCATCTAATCATTAAAAGAAATATGGATCTCAACAAAAATAAATGTGAATTTTGCCAAAAGAGAGAGAGAGAGAGAGAGAAATTCCGGTACGTGGGGTACATATAGAAGTTTGGGCCTGGCCAAGAGTTGTGCACAGATAGCCAAAACAGTTAAGGTGACCGCTCGTGTAAAGCAGGAAACCTAGGTTCGAGTTCCAGTATGGCACAAATTTTAGTTGTTTTCGTTCCATTATACAGTTGATGGTTGTCCGTATTTGCAACTGCAAATATGTTTTGTGTATTCCATGTGGGCTGTGGTCAGCACAGTGCTTGTTCTTTTGGGCATGCATGTATGTCAAAAGGAACATTGCATCATACTTTTAACAACACAGGTACTGCAATATCATAAAATGTCTGTGTTTATACAGTGTCTGCATCGTCACAATATAATGCTCTTCAGACACGCATGCCTAAAAGCTGTGGATTAACATTATGAAATAAATCTACTTATTTCATATCTGCGTTGATGTCAGCATTTTGTTACACACGAAAGTTTGTGCCGGACCAAGACTCGAACTCAAATTTTCCACTTGTTACAAGCGTTCACCTTAACTGCTTCGGCGATCTGAATGTTCCCCCAGGACTGATCCAGACTTCTATATATCGTGTAGTCACATCCCGTATGCCCACACAATTTGCGATTCTCGTGCAGGGAGAGAAGAGTGTTATATTGTCATTTTAGCCTCTCGTTGGTACATATTTGTAATATGCAAACTTTTTCACAACATTATATTATTGTATATAAATTAGTTGTCAGTTGACAGCTCCCACCAGCAATACACGAATGGGACCTGTGCTGGTTTTGCAGGCTCCAACCCTGTTGGCAGTTCCACTGTGCAAATCATTGTTCTTGCTGGTACTCAAGTAGCAAATGTATTTTAATGCGAAAATGTTGTCTAAATGAAGAAAAAATGTAACCCTGGCCCTAATGACAATTAACAGCACTACGGAGGTCTAGATCGTAGTCAACTTAGAGAATTTTTATGTACTTTTTGTAGGAAGTACAGACATCAAACTTAATACTTGTTACGAGTTAAATGTTGACAAAATTTCAAAACGATGTCATCCTCGAGCATTATGCACGAGTCTCTATAGACCGTATGCTGAAGCTGTGGTGCGATCCCAACCGAGGGATGTTTGGTGAAGACTAGGGACCGTATTATACGCATTTGCATGCTGCATATGCATTTGCATATTTCGCTCCTTTTCACCAGTTATTGCATATTTTAATAAAAACTGGTGACGATACATATTTCACTCTGTTTACAATATTTTAAAAATTGAGACGGGTAGTCTCTAGCTCTATCTAGTTTTTATGTCTCACACACTCACCGCACCTAAAACTGCGTGTAATGGCTAACCGAAAGCCCACTGCATGGCGAAATCATTACAGAATAGGAACAGGAAGAGGCGTACAGAGTCAGTGCTCCTGCGCCTGTGCCCCCCGGTTAATCCCTCCCCACTGTCCCGCCGTATGCGTTCGCAACAAATAAATTAAATTACGCGAGCTTTTAGTCGCACATCCGCTGTTTCAGTTTAGCTTTCTGCTTACTTGTACACAGTTGAACGTGTTAATGATGTGCAGCGTATAACGTGTCGTGTGCCATACCACCCGAAAAAAGAATGGTCGTTTCGTGGATAGCTGACCGTCCCGGAACATTTACATATCACGGGATTATTTTATGTTGTCAAGTCTGTGAAAAAAAAGTTTTGTGCAAAAAAAAAAAAAAAAAAGTTTCAAGTAGATCAGCATGCCGAGACAAATCTTCCTATCACAGGAATGCAGAAGAAAAGGTGATGACAAAAATTTCTGATAACAGCAAGTTGCAGTAGCAGGGACTTGTCCAGAGGTAACCAAAAAAGTCTGTTTAACATGGATCTGTGCAGAGCATTCATTGCAAGCAATATTCCTCCTCACAAACTTATAAACTCTATCCTCTAAGGCTTCCTGCAGAAATATTGCTTAAATCAAAATATACCAGATGAATCGACATTGTGTAAAAATTACATACCGACAATGTGCGTAAATGTTCTGGAAGAAATACGCAATGAACTCGAGGGCAACATGATCTGGATTTCAGTTGACGAAACTGCAGACAGTTGTGGCCTGTACTTTGCAAATTTAATTGTTGGTGTTTTAAAAGAAGAGCCTTCTTCTTCCTATTTAGTGTTCTGCAAAGGACTTGAAAAAGTAAATCATTCTACGATCACTAGATTTGTGATTGAGGGTATTAGAAAAATATATCCAGAATCTTCTGCAAATGCAAGTGTGTTTGTGTTTATTTGAGATGCTGCTCCCTATATGATCAAAGCAGGAAAAGCTCTCAGAGTATTTTATCGTAATTTGATTCGTGTGATGTGCTTTGTTCACTGTGCACATCGCCTTGCTGAATGTAAGTAAACTGATTTCAGCCACAGAGAAAGTGCTTCTAAAGGCTCCTGCTCGCATCAACACCTACAAAGAAAAACTACCAAATGTGCAATGATTATAAAGAGTCCGCCTCAATTGCAAATAGAAACCGGATGTTCGCCTAGGTTTCGGTGCAGATAACCACGCCTTCTTTGGAACACACTAAAACTACAAACTGCCTAAATAGGCATCGCCCAGCATTAATACAGTTAGTAGTTTTAGTGTGTTCCGAAGAAGGCACGGTTATCCGCGCCGAAACCTAGGTCAACATCCGGTTTCTATTTGCAATTGAAGCGGATTCTTTATAATCATTAAATTATTCCAGTCGTAACTCATTGGGGTACGTAGGTTGAAGCTGTGTCATTTTACAATGAAAATTTCAAGGCCATTAGAGGGGTAGTAAATGACTTTAATAGTGCAGAGGCTTTGGCAGTTTGCCAATCCAGGGAAGCTTTTAATGATTCCGGTATTAAAAAAAGACATTGCTGTGATTAGCACTACTTTTCCCATATGCCTGCAAGTATTAAAAAGCTTGAAACTCAAGGTTTGGCATTGAATGAATCTATTCAGTTAATGAATGAAATTATTCTAGTGAACTGCTCATTGCCCGAGGTATTCCCGAGAAAACTTATAGAAAAGTTTGAAAACATTTCATACAATAACCCAGGCTTTGAACCCTTGTACCATATTGATAGTTTTATTAATGGGACGGGTGAACTTTTACCAGAAACGGTAAGTGCCAACATAGCACCCAATTTCAAATACTGCCCAGTCACCTCAGTTGATGTAGAATGGTCCTTTTCTACTTATAAAAATGTTTTGAGTGATCGAAGACACAATCTTACCACCAATCTTTTGGAACAGTACTTGTTTATATGTATTTACAATAGTAGAAAAATGTAAAATAAATTGTAAATGATGCTTTGGTCCAATAGTATTAATTAAAAGTTAATGAAGTTAAAAAAATTCATGATTGTGTGTTGTTTTTTAAATAAAATATTACTGGGTTTCAGAGTGTGCCACCCCTGCGTGCAGTATATCTCGAACTTGGTCCTGTACGTATCGATTGTTTTGCCGTGACTCAACTCACATCGCGTCTGTTTGTTACCGACAACAATAGTGAAGAAGGAACAACTCTTGAAATGCAGTATGAGTCCCCATTTTGCAAATTTTTAGAAAATAATCCCAGAAAGCCTCCCCCCCCCCCCTTCCTAACCTCTACCAGAAATTATTCAGAAAGTGATATCAACATTCTAAATGTACCGATGTTTGGCATGGCTGGCACTCTTCCTCGTAATTGATATGCACAGGTTCGACTTTGAGATGTACTGCACGCAGTAACTCCTATGTTTTTTTTATTATTTGATCTTGCAGATTTCTGCACTTTGTGCATTTTTAAGCATTTTTCATGCATATTTTAAGATTTTTATGATGCATATAATCCAGTGATGACACACCCACAAGAATAGCATTTTAGAGCAGTTTTGAAAAAATTGTAAGCTTTCATCAACCTGAAGGTGGTTTTGAGCAGCACAGTGCTCTACTAGGGACAGTCCTACTCAAGGCCATACACCATTGCCCTCCTCTGACCTTTGAACTCATTCATCTACTGCTTGTCAACTCCAAACTGTTGTGGAACTTGCCATTTTTCACAATAACAGATCCATCAGGAGGTTAAGGAAGTGATTAATGACAAATAAAAACGTGTAGCTACCTCAGCGCTTACACCACTCTTCACCTGTCTGTCAGCGATGTCGCGAACGACCGACGGTGGAAAGATGGTGTGCTCCAGCAGTCAGTACCTCGCTACCTGCCATGGCGCGAGCATCAGTGTGTGTGCAGATAATGGATGTGTGTTACTTAAAATAGCAAGCGGGACTATGATATTACGTGTGCTATCAGTTGCTTGTCTTATTACTGTGCTGACTAATAAAACATTATTATCTCGAAGTGTAGTGTTTGATTAGCTGCAAAGGTGTTACTCATACTGGCACGCTGCCAGCTTCATACTATATTTACTTGAGTGTAAGACGCCCCTGAATATAAAATGGCCCAAGTTTTTTAAATTTTTTTATTTATTCATTTTTTTAATGAAAGGCTCCTTGAGAGAAATTTATTTTTAACAGATTCTGATTAACTAGAATTACAAACTGTTTTATTGACATAAAGTATCTGCCAAAAAGGTAACCTTATAACTATTCTAAACTTTTGCCATTTATTGATTGTCTAAATTTTGATAACACTTGGAGAAATAAAATAAACAACAAGAAATTGTTCACATGAATTTTTGGACTGTTTTCTTTTCTGCCTTTTATGCTTACAATCCCTGTAGTGTGTGCTACCACTGTCTTGGGTCATCACCATCATCAACCTAATGGCACAGCCGTGAAATTTATACCTTCATTGTCACAAACATATGGCTGTTTCTTCAGAATATGTGGCGATTTCTGAGGTGGTTGTTATGTTGGAATTTGAGAACACAGCTATTTTTTCCTGTATACATACCAGATTTCACCTCTATCCTGAAATGAGTATGTTATAATCTCACTTCCAAACATGTCACCTCCCCCCACTCTGTGTAGAACCCCCTGATATACCCCCTTTCATTCTTGTCGTACGTCACAGAGAGTGTTGACAACATTGCAGCAAGAAACACAGAAGTACATCACTTGCCTAGATCTAGGCTTTTATTGTCTTGTGCAGAAATGAATACTATTGTTGAGTATTTGTCCAATTTTAAAGTCAGTTCAATTCCGACTACAAATGCGTTTGGGCAAACTGCAGTTTAAACACAGTAGATGTTCATACACTGAAGTGCTGAAGAAACTGGTATAAGCATGTTTATTATAACACAGAGATTTGTAAACAGGCAGAATACGGCACTGCAGTCGGCATTGCCTTTACGAGACAACAAATGTCTGGGGCAGTTCTTAGATCAGTTACTGCTGCTACAATGGTAGGTTCTCAAGATTTAAATGAGTTTGAACGTGGTGTTACAGCCAGTGCATGAGTGATGGGACACAGCATCCCTGAGCTAGCAATGAAATGCAGATTTTCCTGTACGACCATTTCATGAGTGTACTGTGTACTGTGTACTGTGACTATCGGGGATCTGGTAAAACAGCAAATCTCAGACATCACAATGGCTGGAAAACAGTCCTGCGAGAACAGGAGCGACGACAACTGAAGACAATTGTTCAATATGACAGAACTGCAACCCTTATGCAAATTGCTGCAGATTTCAATACTTGGTTATCAACAAGTGTCAGTGTGTGAACCATTCAACGAAACATCATCGATACGGGATTTCAGAACCGAAAACCCACTCGTGTACCCTTGATGACGGCATGACACAAAGCTTTAGGCCTTGCCTGGGCCTGGTCAAGACCAACATTGGACTTATGATCACTGGAAACATGTTGCCTGGTCGGACGAGTTTTGTTTCAAATTATATACAGTTATGGAGACAACCTCATGAATCCATGGACCCTGGATACCAGCAGTTGACTGTTCAAGCTGGTGGAGGCTCTTAATGGTGTGGGCCATGTGCAGTTTGAGTGATATGGGACCCCTGATAAGTCTAGATATGACTCTGACTGGTGACACATACGTAAGCATGCTGTCTGATCACCTGCATCCATTCATGTTCATTGTGCATTCCGACAGACTTGGGCAATTCCAGTAGGACAATACGGGGCAATTACAGCAGGACAATGCGACACCCCACACACCCAGAATTGCTACAGAGTGCCTCCAGGAACACTATTCTGAGTTTAAACACTTTTGCTGGCCATCAAACTCCCGATCATTATTAAACATATCTGGGATGCCTTGCAACATGCTATTCTCAAGAGTTCCATCTCCTCACACTCTTAGGGATTTGTGGACAGGCCTTCAGGATTCCTGTTGTCAGTTCCCTCCAGCATTACTTCAGGCATTAGTAGAGTCCATGCCACGTCGTGTTGCGGCACTTCTGCGTGCTCGCAGGGGCCCTACGTAATATTCGGCAGGTGTACCAGTTTCTTTGGCTCTTCAGTGTAGAAAGCAAAAGTAGTTGGTATAGATTACCACGCATAACAACATGATGAAATTTGCTGCGGGCTCAGTGCTTCCCTCCGTGCAATCCTCATAGCTCTCAGCCAAGCTGGTGTCACTGTTCTCCTTCCAAGCTTGAGTAACTGTCAAAAACAGACTGCAATATCTGCTAGTATGCAGGTCATATGTAACAACACCAACTAATATGTAAATAAAAGATTGCATTTAAGATTGCGTTCCACTCTCGAAGTTTTGCTCATCCCGCGATCTACTGACGTCTGTCGGTACTATCTCCACAACGGGTCTTGCGACTGTAATTTATTTTTGCTTTGACAATTACAGTCTGTTTAATATGATCTACTTCCTTTGTTAGCCACGTCATTCTATATTAATTTTCCTTCTCGTTTCAACTGAATTTCACCAACGTGGTATACAGCTGAGTAAAATCAGGTAATGTTTTTACATGGTATTGTAATACATGATCAGTGGTCAAATTTCTCATTTGCAATCTACCTAGTAAATCATTACAATGTCTCATAACCAAATAAAATTTTGATCTGGTTTCTGAAGCAACTGATGTTCTTTGAAGGACAAAAATTTCTATATTTGAATGTTACCTTTACTTAAAAAATTGCATTAATGTTTGTATAGAATATTTATACATGTATGAGAATGTTTATTGGAAACCTGTTAAAATACGACAAAAGCTTGTAAGTTGATAGACTTTAATTCTATTTCCCCCTGTGTTTCACAAAACTGTCAAATGTCAATCAGTGCAATAGACTGTTGTGGCTAGTTCATTATTTCTTGTGTATCTCTTGCACTAGTCAGTGTCATGTGATTGTTCGAGTAACGTCGATACTGTACCGAGCACTTCGGTGTATCGGGAACTCTCGAGCTTGTCGGAACGTATCATTTGCCAAGCCCTGCCCTTCAGAATTATTTAAAATAAAATTGCACAAAGCTTCATCTTCATGATGACCACTGTAAATGTAATACTACTACTGTGCACATTACTAAACAATGTGATAATGGTGTCCTCAGAAAAGTAGCTCAATCAGCCAATTTTAAGACAACCCTGTAGCTTTTGAATGACACATTTGGAAAGAAACCTCGTCTTATAATTATGTAAATACTCTAGATGATGCAGGGTTTTCAATATGTTATCTGCTGATACATATTTCACCATGAGTGGTCTGAAGATGATTGTGCGGTCAACTGAAATTAGTCTTCACATTTTAATGTTTTATAGTGCACGGGATCTAGACAGTAAAAAAGTTTTTACTGACTTGAGCTATTAATACCTGCTGGGTCGAAATGGAAACACAGTTTCCTTCTGTAATGTGTTTCTGTTGTTTTAGGGGAGGACACCAGACAGCGAGGTCATCGGTCTCATCGGAATAGCGAAGGACGGGGAAGGAAGTCGGCCGTGCCCTTTCAGAGGAACTGTCCTGGCATTTTCCTGGAACGATTTAGAGAAATCACAGAAAATCTAAACTGGGACGGCCGGGCGTGGGATGGAACCGTCGTCCTCCCGAATGCCAGTCCAGTGTCCTAACCACTGCGCCACCTCACTCGGTGTGTGTGTTTCTGTCGTGGCAAGATTGACGGTGGGTCGAGTGGTGTCGCTAAATGACTGCCCCATCTGGGAGTGTGGTGGCTCATCAGTTTGCATGAGGGCCACACTGTTTTGGAAGACTTGCAGTATTGAGGGCTGCAATGTGGCAGAAGCTCTGTGTCTAGTGGTAGCCTGCATTGAGGTAGGCTGGCTTGCACCAGGACATGGACAGTGCTGTGTCTACCCCTTTAATGTGGAGAGTGAGTGTGCTAGTGTTGTGTCCTGCGAATGGATTTGAGCCTCAGAAGGGCGGTTCTAGTGCTCCACGCAGTGGACCGTGTCAGAGGAAAATGTGGTACGTCATTGCCAGCTCTCTGAGAACAAAAGTAGCCTGTTTTCAGTGCCGTGTTGTTCCACTCGGTAAGTAAGTGTGGAGGGTAAGAATTGTAGAGGGAAACCTAGGTGTAACTACGGGAAGCAGGTCTGAAAAGATAGAGATTGTGGTAGTTGTGCGTGAAGAAGAGGTCTGATCGGGATACACCGATGTGGGAAGCTGCTTATCTGTTGCAAAGCCATTGTACAGCAGGCGTGTGAATTGGTACTGAGGATGTTATGCCACCAGTTGTCAGATGTGTGATACTTTTACCGCAACATGTTTGGGACTATGTTACGTCATTATTGAGTGCTATAAAATATGGAAACCAGTTAAGAAATCACAATACTACACATACTGACCCATATAAAGATATTTATATCTCCCTTTAATGTAACATACCATAAAGCTTCTGTGCCATTAGGCATCATCAGCAGTAAAATCCAGCAGCAAATGTGCATTGTCATACATAAAACTCTTCTCAGAACATCTCATATTGGCACGTTACACTCTCGAGGCACAGTTTGCGTGTTAAATTGGACGACACTAGTGTCACTTTAGCGATATCTCCTCAGGGAACAGCAACAGATTTATTCGAATTAGCGGCATTAGGTTTAATGTTTTCAGTTGTCTTCCATATGGATGCACACAATGAAACACAGGTGTAGTAATTGTTTTTAGAATTTTTAGAACTTTTGATTTTCATAAATTTTACAGTAGAAAGTAACATTGTTGAGGGCTCTGACATATGCTTTGCAGTCGAGTGCTATTTTTGGTAGGTGACAGCAGCAGCTTTAGTTTAACAACTGTGCCTTGAGAGTATAACATACTAACATGAGATTTCGAGGAAGAGTTTTATGTTTGACAGTGCATGTTTGCTGTTGCCTTTTGCTATTGATGATGATGCCTAATGGCACAAGAGCTTTGAGGTACATTACACTGTGGGCCGACATTAATATTTCAGTATAGGTCAGTAGGTAGAGTGTTGTAATTTATTGGTGGGTTTCCTTGTTTTATAGCACTTGATAAATGCGTTGTGGTAAAAATACCAGACATTTGACCACTCATGGTGTAACATACTCAGTACCATTGGGGTGCAGCATAAAACAAAAGTCTTTTGAATGAAGACCACAGCAACATGCAGTTGACATTGATGAAGTTATAATAAGTGACAGATAATTATTATTCACTTATGGGCCCAGTAGGACCACGCGAGGTACAATCCATCAATGTCACGTTTGATGGTTGGCCTTTCTTTGTGCCCAAATTTGTTTCATCCTTTCAGAATGAAGTCTCTTTCTTTCATCAGACCACGGTGTTCCAATCTGTTTTCTAATCAGTGGCAGATTATTGACTGATCTCTCCCCCCCCCCCCCCCCCTGTTGACTTTCATCTACACTCTGAACTAATGAGATACCTATTAATTGAATGTCCTTTAGCTGTAGCAGAGAAGGCCTGTGGATGCAATTTCTTATCTACTACAGTTGATAGTGAGTGAATTGGAAAATACACATTGTATTGAGTCAAAATTTTACTGTGCAACAACCGAGCGAGGTGGTGCAGTGGTTAGACACTGGACTCGCATTCGGGAGGACGACATTTCAATCCCGCGTCCGGCCGTCCTGATTTACGTTTTCCGTGATTTCCCTAAATCACTCCATGCAAATGCCGGGATGGTTGCTTTCAAAGGGCATGGCCGGCTTCTTTCCCCGTCCTTCCCTAATCCGATGAGATCGATGACCTCGCTGTCTGGTCTCCTTCCCCGAAACAACCAACCAACCTACTGTGCATGAGTGTACAGGTAGGCTAGTTTGCTAGCTCTGTGAAGCTCTTTGCAAATGTTGCCATTGTGTACAGGGATTTCATATTGTTAGGAAATTATTGTTAAATGTAGTGAGTCTTGAAGATGATTTGCACATCGTTCAAGGACTGACAAATCATGTAATGTGAATCGTAAATTGCTCGATTACTAGAATCGAACACAACTGTCAATAGGTGCAGTTAAGTGTGTGAGTAGTGAGTTTGTGTGTGTGTGTGTGTGTGTGTGTGTGTGTGTGTGTGTGTGTGTGTGTTAATTGAACTTTCCCAAAAATTTTGTAATGCAGGCTACATTCGATATTTGCTTTTTACCAGGATAATGTGTCATACTAATAGGTACAGCCCATATTTGCGTGCTGCCTATTGTGGATAATGAAGTCATAAATATTGTTTGATATCACATACAGTTGTACTGTTGTCCATAAGCATTGCCATCATACCAACTCAAATGCTTTTTGAAAGTTTAGAAATAATCTGTTCAGTTGTTTGGCCCAATCTGTGGCTCTCACAATGTCATAAGAGAAGAATGAAAGTTGGGTTCTGCACTGCTGATCCTTCTGGAATCAGAGCTGGTTGACACAGAGAAAGTAATTCTGTTAGAGACATAATGTAGGGTAAGTTCATATGACTCTGTTGTGGACTTGGACTGGTTGCCAAACCACAAATGGGGTCTGCTTAGCAGCATGGTCACGCACTCTCCTGTCAAAATTGTGTACAGTTAGTACCAATTGTTCGTTGGTAGGACTGAGGGTGTTGCTCAATGTGTAGTTGCGTATGTTGCCTAACTTTGCATTTTTTATTTTAGTTGTGATTGAGCTCCCTTTTGTTTAGATTAAAGTTAATGTTAACTAGTCACTTTTAATATCTAGTGTACAGAGATACAGGTTTAATTCTTTTTTCAGGTGTATTGTAAGGCAGAAGAGCCTGTCCTGGTCTCACTTGTCCCAGTGCTTCTCAAAGAAGAACATGTGGTAAGTTTTGTTATTAAGACATTTGCATTTGGTAATGAATTGGCTTAAGTGGAGACAATAATGACCCATGATGTATCTTAGAAGATAGATTGAAGCATACATTTTAGATAGATGTGTTAAATCTGACACTGTGGACTGGAATACACTATTTAATATATCAAAAAAATTAATCAATTTTTGAAAATATAATGTAATTGAATAGGTAAAAAATCTACTCACCAAGTGGCGGCAGGAGGAAACATGTACAAAGATATTGAAATCTGCAAGCTTTCAGAGCCAGTGGCTCATTCTTCTGACAGAAGAGTTGAAGGGGATGGAAAGAGGGGTGAAGGAAAAGGTCTGGTGAGCTTTAGGCACCAGAGATGAGAAGACACTGATTCCAAAAGCCTGCGGATTTTAATACGTTTATATTTTTCTCCTGCTGCCACTGCTCGGAATGCACTATTTGGAATTCTTAAGTTGTCACGCGTAAAATACAGGGAGCGAAAAGAAAAGTCTTGTACAGAAATAAGACTGCAGCTGTAAGAGTCAAATTGCTGCAGCGCACCTATCACGGACTGCTGGCAGCCCAGTGTCTGCCAGCTGCACAAACCACGGCAGGGCCGAGAAGTCGGCAAATAGATTGTGTTAAGAGGGCCGCACCAAAACTACACTTGCTGCACGCTGTTAGCATTGGCGTTAAGCGATTGAGGCTGTGTTCCGCTTCTGTGACCCGGCCGAGCAGCCAGTCGAAAAGTTGTAGTACTCTGCACACTGAGGATTTAAGTTCGTGCTATGGTAGCAGAAGGCAGTGACATTGCCAGTCCGGAACTCTCGAATTCACCACAGCCGCTGCCGTCCGGTTTGCCGTCGACTGCCACTCGCAACTGAGATGTCGCACACCCTAGGAACGGTCTTCGCCAGCTTGGCGTATCAAATGCGTTGCCACAGTTGCGAGCAAATCGTTTCTGAAAAACAGAAATTTTTAATATTGAATATTAATTTAAATCTTTGGGAGTCTTTTGTGAACGTCTTTATATGAAGTATAGCCTTGTATGGAAGAGAAATTTTGGACGGTCATCATTTCAGGCAAGAGGAGAAGAGCTTTTGAAATGTCATACTACAGAAGGCTGCTGAAGATAAGTGGTAGTGGATAATTAGTGAAGTAGTTCTGGATCAAATTAGAAAGAAAAGAAATTTATGTCACATCTTGGCTAAAAGATGATGTATGCTGGGGCATCAAGAGATTGTCATTTTGGTGATGGAGGGGATAGGGTTAAAATTGTAGAGGAAGAACAAGGTTTGAATACACTAAGCAAACTGAAGTGGATGCAGGTTGTTGTACCTATACTGTGATCAGGAAAGAGGCTTGCCAAAGATAGACTTCACGGAGAGCTGCCTCAAACCAGTCTTTGTGCTGAAGACCACAGCAGTGTTGAAACCCTAATTTTGTATGAAAGGTCACATTCAGTGAGTTCGCCATAATGTTCCAAGCTATAGTGTAATTAGTGGCTGCTTAGAATGTGTGAACTGTTTCAAGAAGTGTTTAGGCCATACGGTATATAGTGCCGCACTTAATGCTGGAAATGGGTACTGCACTCAAACATGGTGGCAACAGAAGTACACATTAATGGTCACACAGTAAAGGTAACAGTGTTTGTAGCATCTTCCACTGTGTAAATGTAAAACAAACTGTTGGCTTGTTGGCTTGTTTTATGAAAATGAAAGTTGCTACTCACCATATAGCGGAGATGCTGAGTCGCAGATAAGCACAACAAAAAGACTGTCACAAATAAGCTTTTGACCTACAAGGCCTTTGTCAGAAACACACACACACACACACACACACACACACACACACACACACACACACACACACGACTGCGGACTTTGGCAGCTGAAGCCACACTTATTCGTAATATATCATTCTTTCTGAATTTTACATTGTTTGATGTTGGCTTACCCCCCCCCTCCCCCCCATAGTGTTCATAAGCAGTTGTCCTCTGGGATAAAGCACATAAAATAAATAGCTATGAGCACCCATATGGGGTCATTCTATGCCAAACTATTCATGGGCCATCTAGAGCAATATTTTCTAACTGCCCAGAGTCCAACCCCTCACCATTTCAGATTCATTGGTGACACCCTCATGATCTGGACTGAGGGTGAGGTCACCATAGCCACATTCCCCCAAAACCTCAACACCTTCCTCAGTGCTGACCTCCACCTCAAGGATAGCTTCATCAGTACCTCCGTCCATACCAAACCTTCCAAACACCGACAGTACCTCCACTTTGACAGCTGCCACCCATTCCGGACCGAGAAATTGCTTGCGTACAGACTAACCACCCGTGGTCATCCCATCTGCAGGGACGAGCAGTGCCAGAGCAAATATACCGAGTATCCCACCGAGACCTTCGCAGACTGAAATTACCCTCCCAAACTTTTACAGAAGCAGATCTCGCATACCTTGTCTCTCCAGTCATCTACCACCTCCTACTTACTCACCATCTGGCTACAGAGCAGCATTCATCTCGTGCCTCGGCACCACGTACGACTGGAGCAACCGTTTTGACTACCTCTCACTGTGCCCTGAAATAGACCTAGAGGTAAGACCTATCTCGTACATTCTCCCAACCACATACTCCGGTCAGACATCTTCTACCCCATCAGAGGTAGGACTACCTGTGGAAGCAGTTTTTCTGAACTGTGCAGGTGGGAACTCTGCCTGCAATATATCCTATATTACCGTAACCCCCTGGCCTCAGCCTTCATTAGTCCCTGTCCTCCACTTATCTATCCCCTTCCCTACTCTCACTCCAGCAATACACGGTCTTCTATTCCACTAACACACCCATTAGTCACTAGTCTCTTCTTCTCTCCTCCTTTCCCAATCGCCTCCCCTCCCATCCTCCTCCCCCCCCCCTTCCCCACACTCCACTCATGCAAACCTCCCAACTGCACCTAAATGCCCTACCCTATCCCCACTGCCCCCTTGCAAGCTCCCACAAGCAGCACGACACCTTTTCCCACCCCACTCTGCACCCCGTGCCGCCTCCTTACCATCACAACTGGATAGCTGCTCCTGTCGGGCGCATATACGACTGCAGAGAGAGAGAGAGAGAGAGAGAGAGAGAGAGAGAGTCCGTCCGTCCGTCCGTCCGTCCGTCCTCTAGTCCTGTGTATGGCTTCTCACAATATTGTTAAAATAAATAATGTTTTTATTCAGGAGAAATGAGCAGCAAGAATATTGTGTAAAGTAGATAGGTGGTGGTGCCCCTTGCAGAGGCTGCTTTACGGATCTCGAAATTCTTACACTCACTTCCTGGTACATTTATGTCAACGATTTTTGTTGCTTATAATAAAAATTTCCTTCAACTGAAAAGTGATTTGCACAGGTTCCTTTGGGTCTAGTATTGAGAGTTAAGTTACGTACTCTGATGCAAAGGATTTCAACATATACTACAAACATAAAGCAAAGATATTTGGGCAGGAACATTTGGCAGTTGATAAGAAAATAGAAAACATTCCTTGTTGGCCATTCCTTCTAAAATTATCTGAATCTGTAGATTTAAGAATTGAAAATTCATATTAGCTACATGACAAATAACAATGTTCATAGGAATCTACATCTACATCCAGATTCCGCAAGCCACTGTATGGTGCATGTTGGAAGGCATGCTCTACTACTACTACTACTAGTCATTTCCTTTCCTGTTCTAGCTGCAAATAGAGCGAGGGAAAAACAACTGTCTATATGCCTCCATGTGGCCCCTAATCTCTCTGAGCTTATCTTTGTGGTCGTTACAAGAACTGTACATTGGCGGCAGTAGAATCGCTCTGCAGTCAGCCACAAATGGTGGCTCTCTAAATTTTCTAGATAGTGCTCCTCGAATAGAACGCTGTCTTCCCTCCGGTGATTCCATTTCAGTTCTTGATGCGTCTCCATAATACTTGATTATTGTTGAAACATATTAGTAACAAATCTAGCAGCCTGCTTCTGAATTCCTTCGATGTCTTCGTTTAGTCCGACCTAGTGCGGAGATCCCAAACATTCGAGCAGAGCTCGAGAAGAGGTTGCACTAGTGTCCTACATGTGGTCTCCTTTACAGATGAACCTCACTTTCCTAAAATTCTCCCAATAAACCAAAGTGGACCATTCTCCTTCCCCACTGCAGTCCTTATGTGCTCATTCAATTTCATATCCCTTTGCATTACGCCTAGATATTTAACTGACATGAGTGTGTCAAGCATCTCATTATTTGTAAACTGTGGGTTTGTTTTTCCTACTCATCTGCATTAACTTACATTTTTCTACATTTAGAGGTAGCAGCCATTCACCACACCAACTAGAAATTTTGTCTGGGTCATCAACTACCCTCCTACAGTCACTCAACGATGGCACCTTACTGTACACCACAGCAACATTAGCTAACAACCGCAGACTACTGTCCACCAAATCATTTACATATGTAGGAAAACAACAACTTTCCTGTCACACTTTCCCGGGGCACCCCTGTCTCTGATGAACACACATCATCAGGCACAATGTACTGGGTTCTGTTATTCAAGAAGTCTGTGAACCACTCACAAAATCTGGGGACCTATTCCGTATGCTCGTACCTTCATTTACAGTTGGCAGTGTGGTGCCGTGTCAGATGCTTTACAGAAATCTAGGCGTATGGAATGCTGCATGACAAACAATTTTGTGTTTTAAACAGCACTGTTGTGACCTCTCTGGTTATCTCAAGGTGACTGATCAAAGGTGTACACTCTGGTGTTTTACTGAGTTGTCGTTTCCATCTCGTGCACAATATTTCAACAACTGGACGAGCCTTCTTCTTTAGGTGCTGTGAGTTTTACTGTTTTGTGCACTTGCTGGGTGGACTCCACTCCACATAGTCTGGTTGGAGTCTGGGAAGTGAGTAACAGCCAAACTCATAGCATCCGTGGAAGACGGCTGCGTGAGATGTCGAAATATTGTGCATAAAATGTAACTGACAACTTGGCAGAACGGCCACAGTTACAGATTTTGTTCTTAGGATCTGCAGCTGTTTTCTTTTAAAACTGACAGTGTAATCAACTAAATGCACTCACAGAAACAGCAAGTGTCATATCGTGAAGCACCAGTCTGATACTTGTCAACCTTCACGGTGATGTTTATCATGTAACAGTTATTTCGTGATTAAAATTTCATTCCATTTTGAACTTACTCATCATTAAAAACTTATCTGGTTTTGATGGTGTTCCAGTAGAGTACTAAAGATTTATTCTCATAAAATAAGCCTCAACTGAGTCAAGACATTTTCCCAGAGAAACTGAAATACACCATTGTTAAACTCCTCTTTAAGTAAGGTGATAGGAGAGGTCAATAACTGCTGACCTGTTTCATTGTTGACATCATTTTCCAAAATGCAGTTGAATACCAGCAGCTGCCAGTCTTGTGATGGCTTTTGTTACCACTGGAAAGTTGGCATTGGTGACGCCAAGTTTCCAGACAAGGTGTGTGTGTGTGTGTGTGTGTGTGTGTGTGTGTGTGTGTGTGTGTGTGTGTGTGTGTGTGTAAAGACCTCTTTCACAGTTTGGGTAGCACTTGATTCATAGCTATTGAGCTCACAAAAGATTACCGTTCTTTTAGTGTGGATCATCCAGTAATATTCAGCAGCATTAAGCCAGGAATCCAATCATCTAAGCACAAGGTGGGGGAAGGAGGGGCAGTGAAGGTGCTCGTTCCTTGGATTTCTGCACCTGTAGCGGAATGTTCACATTAATTGTCGTGCCACAAGTAATTAATTTTCCTACATTGGAGCAATTTGATTGCACCTCTTCTGCAACTCTGCGTAACGCATGCACGAGTCAAATGTAACGCATGCACGAGTCAAATGACATAAACCATACTGCGGTAGAGAATTTGAAGCCCTCGGCTGCTTTAGCCGTGTATGAAGCACCATCTGTTGCCAGAAGCAAAACATTTTCTCTGCTCACAACATCTTGTCACAGTAGCTTCACAGAGTTGTGAAACAAAATGGCAACTGTTGAATTTTGTACTCTTTCTCGAGAGCTTCACGCATTAGGAGGAACATTTTTCCAGGCCTGTCAACTTTCAGAACACCCCATAACATCTGCAACATAATGTCCACCCACATTGGTACCTTTGTATAGGGACGTTGATCTTTAGTTCAGCAACACTAATTCTTTTTTTTTTAGCTACTCTTCATAGCACACTGATAAATAGTTCTTTCTCAATATAGATTAACCTGGAACAGGATGTTTTGTGTACTTCTCAAGAACTGTCTGAAATGTGGATTCTTCAGCTTCTCAGATGGGATGTTGCAAGACACCATCATTTCACCTGTCTTTAAATGTTTGTACAATTGAAGATGAACCTGTCTGCTCAACTAACAACATTTGTCTGCTGCCATTTTCAGCACTTCTCTTCACACAGCTGCTGTATTTGGTGGTATTACAGTGCTGTTGCACATTAAAGTGCTGTTCTGCACTAACTTTGACTTCACTTAATTAACAAAATAACGTTTCCCCACTAGTACTGAAGAACTTATCATCAAACTCACGAACGAAACCTTGCAACTCCATGCTGATGGACCGCTTTTGTTGAACCACTTGAGTTTATATTCTGACTGAATAGTGTGATTACGTGTGCGATGTTTATCATGTCGGGAGGTGCCTTTGTTAGTTTTGAGAATGTTTTGTTGGCCCCACCCAACAGTGTCTTACATCAGGAAACTGACTAGTGTGTAATGCTACTTGTCTACTGTTGTTATGTACTTCGGTACAGAGACTGGTTTGATGCAGCCCTCCATGCTACTCTATCCTGCGCAAGCTTCTTCATCTGCAAGTAACTACTGCAACTTACATCCTTCTGAATCTGCTTAGTTAATTCATCTCTTGGTCTCCCTCTACGATTTTTACCCTCCACACTGCCCTCCAGTATTAAATTGGTGATCCGTTGATGTCTCAGAACATGTCCTACCAACCGATCCCTTCTTCTTGTCAAGTTGTGCCACAAATTCCTCTCCTCCTCAATTCTACTCAGTACCTCCTCATTAGTTACGTGATTTACCCATCTGATCTTCAGCATTCTTCTGTAGCACCACATTTCAAAAGCTTCTATTCTCTTCTTGTCTAAACTAATTATCGTACTTGTTTCATTTCCATATGTGGCTACACTCCATACGAATAGTTTCAGAAAAGACTTTCTGACCCTTAAATTTATACTCAATGTTAACAAAGTTCTCTGCTTCAGAAACACTTTCCTTACCATTGTCAGTCTACATTTTATAGCCCCGACCATCATCAGTTATTTTTATCCCCAAATAGTTAAACTCCTTTACTACTTTAAGTGTCTCATTTCCTAATCTGATTCCCTCAGCATCACCTGATTTAATTCGACTACATTCCATTATCCTCTTATTTTGCTTTTGTTGATGTTCATCTTACATCCCCCTTTCAAGACACTGTTTATTCAATTCAACTTCTCTTCCAGGTCCTTTGCTGTCTCTGATAGAACTAGTATGTCATCGGTAAACCTCAAAGTTTTTATTTCTTCTCCGTGGATTTTAATTCCTTCTCCAAATTTTTCTTTTGTTTCCTTTACTGCTTGCTCAGTATACAGACTGAATAACATTGAGGATAGGCTACAACCCTGTCTCACTCCCTTTCCAACCATTGCTTCTCTTTCATGTTCCTTGACTCATATAACTGCCGTCTGGTTTCTGTAAAAATTGTAAATAGCCATTTGCCCCCTGGCACCTTCAGAATTTGAAAGAGACTATTCCAGTCAACATTGTCAGAAGCCTTCTCGAAGTCTACAGATGCTAGAAACATAAGTTTACCTTTCCTTAATCTATGTTAAGATAAGTCGTAAGTCGTAGGTCAGTATGCCTCACATGTTCCAACATTTCTACAGAATCCAAACTGATTCTCCCCAAGGTCAGATTCTACCAGTCTACTAAAGTCGTGATAAATAAAGCTTTGTAGTAACTGTTGTGTTTATTTGTGGCATTATAATCTGAAACATTGTCATGTGAGCAACATTTTCATGTTTTTATTCGTGTGTCCATATAAGATACAACAAATATATAAAGTTTTGCAAAAGTTGGTGGAAATATAACCTGTTACTGAAAAAAAAAGATGTAAATATGACTTTGGATGCATAATAAAAGTACATTTATCTATACTATAACACCTGAATTTATGCATAAATTGTTGTTAAATTCACCATGAAGTTCAGGAAAAAATATGACTTGTCATAAAAATGTGGGCCCGTGTTATGATTACTTGAAGTGAAAAGTGAAGTGTCAAAAGTATTCAGTAATGTACCATAAGGAAACAGAGAATTAAACCTTTTAAACATAATTTCCGTCATGTAAATTTCATACACCACGAAAACATTATAAATCTGACATCTGTTGTAAATTTTTCCAGCTTGATGAATCGCCGGAGGACTTTGAAGTTGGCAGTCACCCATTGCTAATAAATCTGGTGAGTCACTGAGTTTTATAATATTTCAGTACTTACAACTAAAATACAAGTTGCAATAAGCTTAGTAAGAAGGCCTGACAGCAACTCATTTTCTCAATGAAATTGTGGTTCTGTTGTTTGTCTTCTTCTTCTTAGTTCTTCAATCGTCAGGTTGGTTGTCGGCAGTGCACAAAGCTTTTCTTTCTTGGGCCTTCATCTTGAGAGTGGTATGTGGTGCAGTCGTTACTGTCCATGATCTAGGCAAAGTATTCCAGTCTCGGTCTGCCGCTTGTGTTCTTATCTCATTCTGTACAGCGAAACATTCCAAACAAATGCCTTTATGACGTCTTTCCTGAAATGTCTGTCTATGCAGCTGGGTGTGAAAAGGTTCCGCAGTTTATAAATATTTTAGCATACAGTCACTAATATTAGGAACAAGTCCAGAGCAATGTGTTTCAAGAGTCGAGCTCTCATCATCAGGCTGTCTAAGTTAACCCTACATAAAATGCACTTCAGAAGAACTGGAGGTCAAAATATAAGATTATTCAGACATGGAGACTATCATCTTACTTTAAAACTGGAAGCACCAGATTCCCTGCATCCTTATCTGCATATTCTTCAAAACATTGTTTATGTAAGGCAGTAAACATCAGTCACACCAGCTGCCTCTCAGTGCACGTCAGAGCTGCACACCTGTTTATAAATAAGTGGTGCCTTAAAAGCAGCACTTCGAAGGATGTGTGTTAACATGGATAAGGAAGCAGGGAATCTGATGCTACCACTTTTCAAGTAAGGCAAGGACTTCGTAGCTTAGTAATTTTATTTGTTTTTCTATTTTTACCTTGAGTGTTTTTGAAGTGCATTTTATGTAGGATTAATTTTGAAGCCGGATGATGGCAGCTTGACCCCAAAAACATGTTGCTGTGTTTTATGTTCCTAAAATTAGTGGTTGTATGCTAAAATATGTATAAAGATTACCTTAAAAGTAGCTACCTTTGGTGCTTAAAATGGACAATATTAGAAAGTTTCTTCTCTTGTTAAAATCAGTCTTTGTGTGATAGATTTGGCTTGCAATATTCTTCTTTGATCTTCCATTTGATGTAATTTTACTCCATCAGTAGGTGAAGGATTCGGTGGTTTACAGTTGCTCACTGAGCTTTGAGCAGTGATATTTTGCTTACTCACCACAAAGATCTTTTTTTTTAGCTTCATTAATTTCCATGTTATAAGAAAAACTGAGTGTGGTTCCATCTGGGCCAGCATCACTTCTAATTGAAGGGACTGGTGGAAGAAAGTGCTAACTCACAATAGCATAATTTGGGTTGTTACATGTTGTTCGATTAACCCTTTTGTTACAGCAGTCTGCTTCGCTGAGCTGATGCCACTGATCGGTGCAGCGTGCCGCGAACTGTGCACATTGCACGTCAGTAAGATGATGTGCAGGTTACTGTATTTAAGTGTTACATAACAATATATTTGGAGATTTTATAAGTATTATAAGAAAATCCATTTAGGATCATTTGAAAGATTCTTAATAATGTAATTCAGTACGATAAATTTGAAAACAAGGTTCAACACACAAACCCACATTACAATTTTTACACTTGTACTTAGATTCTCATTTTCTGTCATTTGCACTTCAAACAACACACCTTCTATTTCGGTTTCTTCCTACTGGTTTGTAAACCGAAGAAAAGTGTCTTTCTGTTAAGCTCAGTGGATGATTATTGCCTGTTCGGTGTTGATATTTTATGCTTCGATGATACTCTTCCAGTATCTCCCTAATTAACCACAATTGAAGTTTTGCCATGGATACCAGTTCTTTCCTTTTGTGTTTATAAAGACAATAGGCATTCCACACACAAATGTCCAGCAAGTGAAAGAAATGTTTGCGATGCCATTGCAGAGATTTGAGTGTTGATTCCACAGTGCTTATAACCGTGTCAGCTTTATCAACTGCACCCATTGAATTGTTATAATCCAATATGCATACAGGTTTTTGGATAACTTTTATTGTATCAAATTCATCTGAGTACATGGTAGAAAGCATATAGACTTCTTTTTTATCCATCCACTTTTTGAATATTAAATTTTTGCACGATTGACAGGTTGCCTGTCCTCATTTTAATCGTTCACCAGTTTTAGGCATTCCTTTCCTTCTCTTTCTTATGGTCCTGCACACATTTGTGCAATTACTGTGTAGCTTTCTAAATAAAGCTGCACTGAAATACCAATTATCTATGTGAACGGTATGGCCCTTTCCTAAATAGGGCTTTACAAGTGCTGCAACTATCGCTCCTGACTTTCCAGTATCCTTATTTTTGGTATCCACCAGGGCAGATGATCCCATGTAAACAATTAAATCTTGTACAAATCCTGTCTCACAGTCACAGAGAAAAAAAGATTTTATTCCAAATCTCTTTCTTTTTGACGGGATGTATTGTTTGAAAGACAGCCACCCTTTATAAAAAAAAGTAAACTTTCGTCTATGCACAGCTTTTGGAATGGCTGAAATGACTGACAATTTTTTTTTTAATAAATCAGTGATGATGTTCTGTATTTTGTATAACAATCATTGGTAGAACCGACATCATGGTTGAAATGCAGCATTCATAGTAATTTGGAATAGTGGTCTCTAGCCATTACTTCTCCAAAAATATTGCTTCGCAGAAGTTTGTCTTTACTCCAGTACTCTACTAAATATAATTTCTTGTTCCATGTCATTCAAAATGATAAGGCAAAAAAACATAGTTTGGCTACTCCAGTTCCTTCTGAATTGTTTGTTACTATTATCTTGCTGAGGGCAACAGTGATTTGTTTCATTTGCAGTTAACTCTACGAGATCTTCAGAGGTAATCACATTTCTGTTTTTCCCTTGGTCTTAAGAATGAAACCTCTCTTCAGCTTCTATCTGTTCCTTCCACAGAAAGAACTCCGAAAATAAAATTACACTGCATAAGTAGCACAAACGTAAGTGCAGCATTTATGTGTTATTCTGAGAAAATAATTTAGTTGAAATACATAAGATAACGTAGTAGGTGAATATGGATTGGGGCTAAGAAATGAAAGAGGAAGCTGCCTGATAGAATTTTGCACAGAGCACAACTTAATCATAGCTAACACTTGGTTCAAGAATCATAAAAGAAGGTTGTATACATGGAAGAAGCCTGGAGATACTGACAAGTTTCAGATAGATTATATAATGGTAAGAAAGAGATTTAGGAACCAGGTTTTAAATTGTAAAACATTTCCAGGGGCAGATGTGGACTCTGACCACAATCTGCTGGTTATGAACTGTAGATTAAAACTGAAACTGCAAAAAAGTGGGTATTTAAGGAGATGGGACCTGGATAAACTGACTAAACCAGAGGTTGTACAGAGTTTCAGGAAGAGCATAAGGGAATAATTGACAGGAATGGGGGAAAGAACTACATTAGAAAAAGAATGGGTAGCTTTGAGAGATGAAGTAGTGAAGGCAGGAGAGGATCTAGTAGGTAAAAAGACGAGGGCTAGTAGAAATCCTTGGGTAACAGAAGAAATATTGAATTTAATTGATGAAAGGAGAAAATACAAAAATGCAGTAAATGAAGCAGGCAAAAAGGAATATAAACGTCTCAAAAATGAGATCGACAGGAAGTGCAAAATGGCTAAGCAGGGATGGCTAGAGGTCAAATGTAAGGATGTAGAGGCTTATCTCACTAGGGTTAAGATAGATAGACTGCCTACAGGGAAATTAAAGAGACCTCTGGAGAAAAGAGAACCACTTGTATGAATATCAAGAGCTCAGATGGAAACCCAGTTCTAAGCAAAGAAAGGAAAGCAGAAAGGTGGAAGGAGTATATAGAGGGTCTATACAAGGGCGATGTACTTGAGGACAATATCATGGAAGTGGAAGAGAATGTAGATGAAGATGAAATGGGAGATACGATACTGCGTGAAGAGTTTGACAGAGCACTGAAAGACCTGAGTCGAAACAAGGCCCCGGGAATAGACAACATTCCATTAGAACTACTGACGGCCTTGGGAGAGCCAGTCCTGACAAAACTCTACCATCTGGTGAGCAAGATGTATGAGACAGGCGAAATACCCTCAGACTTCAAGAAGAATATAATAATTCTAATCCCAAAGAAAGCAGATGTTGACAGATGTGAAAATTACTGAACTATCAGTTTAATAAGCCACAGCTGCAAAATACTAACGCGAATTATTTACAGACGAATGGAAAAACTGGTAGAAACCGACCTCGGGGAAGATCAGTTTGGATTCCGTAGAAATGTTGGAACACATGAGGCAATACTGACCTTATGACTTATCTTAGAAGAAAGATTAAGGAAAGGCAAACCTACGTTTCTAGCATTTGTAGACTTAGAGAAAGCTTTTGACAATGTTGACTGGAATACTCTCTTTCAAATTCTAAAGGAGGAAGGGGTAAAATACAGGGAGCGACAGGCTATTTACAATTTGTACAGAAACCAGGTGGCAGTTATAAGAGTCGAGGGGCATGAAAGGGAAGCAGTGGTTGGGAAGGGGGTGAGACAGGGTTGTAGCCCCTCCCCGATGTTATTCAATCTGTATATTGAGCAAGCAGTAAGGGAAACGAAAGAAAAATTTGGAGTTGGTATTAAAATCCAGCGAGAAGAAATAAAAACTTTGAGGTTCGCCGATGATATTGTAATTCTCAGAGATAGCAAAGGACTTGGAAGAACAGTTGAACAGAATGGACATTGTCTTGAAAGGAGGCTATAAGATGAACATCAACAAAAGTAAAACGAGGATAATGGAATGTAGTCGAATTAAGTCGGGTGATGCTGAGGGAATTAGATTACGAAATGAGTCACTTAAAGTAATAAAGGAGTTTTGCTATTTGGGGAGCAAAATAACTGATGATGGTCGAAGTAGAGAGGACATAAAATGTAGACTGGCAATGGCAAGGAAAGTGTTTCTGAAGAAGAGAAATTTATTAACATTGAGTATAGATATAAGTGTGAGGAAGTCATTTCTGAGAGTATTTAAATGGAGTGAAACATGGACAATAAATAGTTTGGACAAGAAGAGAATAGAAGCTTTCGAAATGTGGTGCTACAGAAGAATGTTGAAGATTAGATGGGTAGATCACGTAACTAATGAGGAGGTATTGAATAGGATTGGGGAGAAGAGAAGTTTGTGGCACAACTTGACTAGAGGAAGGGATCGGTTGGTAGGACATGTCCTGAGGCATCAAGGGATCACAAATTTAGCATTGGCGGGCAGCGTGGAGGGTAAAAATCGTAGAGGGAGACCAAGAGATGAATACACTAAGCAGATTCAGAAGGATGTAGGTTGCAGTAGGTACTGGTAGATGAAGGAGCTTGCACAGGATAGATTAGCATGGAGAGCTGCATCAAACCAGTCTCAGGACTGAAGACCACTACAACACACACAGGATAACACTGAGCAAGTATTATCCGCTCTCTAATAATTATTATAAGCAAGGTGCTGGAGAAATTGTGGTAATGGAGACAGTCTGCCCCATTCATGTGTTGTATAATCTGAAAATGGTTGTGGTATGTAAATACAATCCATGTCAGAATGCTTTATGCCATACTTCCAACCTAACCTAAGCCTAGGGCTACACCACAGATCACCCTGTCACCACAACAAAATTTAGAAACATGTAGCATGCTGTGGCAAATCCAGATTAACAATTTAATAAGTCTATCTGACACTGTTATATTCTGAAAATATATTGCCAGTCATGGATTACCCTAAATACTTTCTTATCTGTATTTAGATCAATAATACTCAACATAAACACTAATGATTACTGTTGTTGTTGTTGTTGTTGTGGTTGTTGTTGTCGTCTTCAGTCCTGAGACTGGTTTGATGCAGCTCTCCATGCTAATCTATCCTGTGCAAGCTCCTTCATCTCCCAGTACCTACTGCAACCTACATCCTTCTGAATCTGCTTAGTGTATTCATCTCTTGGTCTCCCTCTACGATTTTTACCCTCCATGCTGCCCGCCAATGCTAAATTTGTGATCCCTTGATGCCTCAGGACATGTCCTACCAACCGATCCCTTCCTCTAGTCAAGTTGTGCCACAAACTTCTCTTCTCCCCAATCCTATTCAATACCTCCTCATTAGTTACGTGATCTACCCATCTAATCTTCAACATTCTTCTGTAGCACCACATTTCGAAAGCTTCTATTCTCTTCTTGTCCAAACTATTTATTGTCCATGTTTCACTCCATTTAAATACTCTCAGAAATGACTTCCTCACACTTATATCTATACTCAATGTTAATAAATTTCTCTTCTTCAGAAACGCTTTCCTTGCCATTGCCAGTCTACATTTTATATCCTCTCTACTTCGACCATCATCAGTTATTTTGCTCCCCAAATAGCAAAACTGCTTTACAACTTTAAGTGACTCATTTCGTAATCTAATTCCCTCAGCATCACCCGACTTAATTCGACTACATTCCATTATCCTCGTTTTACTTTTGTTGATGTTCATCTTATATCCTCCTTTCAAGACACTGTCCATTCTGTTCAACTGCTCTACCAAGTCCTTTGCTGTCTCTGAGAGAATTACAATGTCATCGGCGAACCTCAAAGTTTTTATTTCTTCTCCTTGGATTTTAATACCAACTCCAAATTTTTCTTTTGTTTCTTTTATTGCTTGCTCAATATACAGATGGAATAACATCGGGGAGAGGCTACAACCCTGTCTCATTCCTTTCCCAACCACTGCTTCCCTTTCATGTCCTTCGACTCTTGTAACTGCCATCTGGTGTCTGTACAAATTGTAAATAGCCTGTCGCTCCCTGTATTTTACCCCTTCCACCTTTTGAAAGAGAGTATTCCAGTCAACATTGTCAAAAGCTTTCTCTAAGTCTACAAATGCTAGAAACGTAGGTTTGCCTTTCCTTAATCTTTCTTCTAAGATAAGTCATAAGGTCAGTATTGCCTCATGTGTTCCAACATTTCTACGGAATCCAAACTGATCTTCCCCGAGGTCGGTTTCTACCAGTTTTTCCATTCGTCTGTAAATAATTCGCGTTAGTATTTTGCAGCTGTGGCTTATTAAACTGATAGTTCAGTAATTTTCACATCTGTCAACATCTGCTTTCTTTGGGATTAGAATTATTATATTCTTCTTGAAGTCTGAGGGTATTTCGCCTGTCTCATACATCTTGCTCACCAGATGGTAGAGTTTTTTTCAGGACTGGCTCTCCCAAGGCTGTCAGTAGTTCTAATGGAATGTTGTCTATTCCCAGGGCCTTGCTTCGACTCAGGTCTTTCAGTGCTCTGTCAAACTCTTCACGCAGTATTGTATCTCCCATTTCATCTTCATCCTCTTCAATTTCCATAATATTGTCCTCAAGTACATCACCCTTGTATAGGCCCTCTATATACTCCTTCCACCTTTCTGCTTTCCTTTCTTTGCTTAGAACTGAGTTTCCATCTGAGCTCTTGATATTGATACAAGAGGCTCTCTTTCCTCCAAAGGTCTCTTTAATTTTCCCGTAGGCAGTATCTATCTTACCCCTAGTGAGATAAGCCTCTACATCCTTACATTTGTCCTCTAGCCATCCCTGCTTAACCATTTTGTACTTCCTGTCGATCTCATTTTTGAGACGTTTGTATTCCTTTTTGCCTGCTTCATTTACTGCATTTTTGTATTTTCTCCTTTCATCAATTAAATTCAATATTTCTTCTGTTACCCAACGGTTTCTACTAGCCCTCATCTTTTTACCTACTTGATCCGCTGCAGCCTTCACTACTTCATCTCTCAAAGCTACCCATTCGTCTTCTACTGTATTTCTTTCCCCCATTCCTGTCACTTGTTCCCTTATGCTTTCCCTGAAACTCTGTACAACCTCTGGTTTAGTCAGTTTATCCAAGTCCCATCTCCTTAAATTCCCACCTTTTTGCAATTTCTTCAGTTTTTATCTACAGTTCATAACTAATAGATTGTGGTCAGAGTCCACATCTGCCCCTGGAAATGTCTTACAATTTAAAACCTGGTTCCTAAATCTCTGTCTTACCATTATATAATCTATCTGATACCTTTTAGTATCTCCAGGATTCTTCCATGTATACAACCTTCTTTTATGATTCTTGAACCAAGTGTTAGCTATGATTAAGTTATGCTCTGCACAAAATTCTACCAGACGGCTTCCTCTTTCATTTCTTAGCCCCCATCCATATTCACCTACTATGTTTCCTTCTCTCCCTTTTCCTACTGTCGAATTCCAGTCACCCATGACTATTAAATTTTCGTCTCCCTTCACTACCTGGATAATTTCTTTTATCTCATCATACATTTCTTCAATTTCTTTGTCATCTGTAGAGCTAGTTGGCATATAAACTTGTACTACTGTAGTAGGCATGGGCTTCATGTCTATCTTGGCCACTATAATATGTTCAATATCCTGTTTGTAGTAGCTTACACGCACGCCTATTTTTTTATATTCATTATTAAACCTACTCCTGCATTACCCCTGTTTGATTTTGTATTTATAACCCTGTATTCACCTGATCAGAAGTCTTGTTCCTCCTGCCACTGAACTTCACTAATTACCACTATATCTAACTTTAACCTATCCATTTCCCTTTTTAAATTTTCTAACCTACCTGCCCTATTAAGGGATCTGACATTCCATGCTCCGATCCGTAGAATGCGTTTTCTTTCTCCTGATAGCGATTACTGCACCATATCATTAACTCATTGGAAAGACCTACACATACAAACAATGTACAACATTAGTTATCTGGCAAATACGTACATAAAATACAGTACACTTTAGTTTTGTCACCTTCCACAGAATTAAATGTCATTTCTTTGAACTCCATTTTTTGTTGTGAACACTCTCCAAGTGGTATATCAGTTCTTGCCTCTGAGAGCATCAAAACGTATTGCACTCAGTACATGTCATCTAAATAACAAAGAAAATGGGTTTTTGCTTAATATCTTAATATCATACTGTGATGGAAAAGGAGCGTGTAAACAGAATTAATGCACTTATTCATCCATCATGTTTAATACTGCCAATTATGAAGCAGAATCTTCAGTGATGTGGAACAACACAGTGAAGGTGCAGTGAGAAACTAGGGCCTGCATTACTTAAATATCTAAAATAAGTTATTTGTGCTTCATGAAACTACTGTAAAAATTCAGGGGAAAGGCCGCACCTCCAACTCTACGTAAACGATCTATCCAGAGGGCCTACACCACAAGTGACACTTTACTTTGCTTAGGTGTACTAGTTACCTGTTAATTGTAAAAGAGTTTTACAGCAGTTCTGGCATTCGCCTCCCGTGACTTGCCTAGTAATTAACCCTCTCAACCCTTTCTTTTATAGCCTTAGCTTGGACCCATTTGTGGGCTTTTTGTGATACGTGAACATTTCTGCTCAGTCTGCAATGCAGAGAGGCTACTGCAGACGTTCACACTGGTAATATCTCCATAACATTTTTGCTAATATAGCACACTTGACTATAAACCAGCCATCTGGTTACGGCAGTTGTGTTACATTATTACATTAAGGTTCACGCAGCATTTAAATGGTGACTGAGAGGTAACCAACATTTCTCCTACCTTTCCAGAAGCAGAACTGTGTCTCTTCATGTGTTTGTTTACGTCTGTCACCAGCTTATCATAAATATGTAATATTTCTTTCCTAGGCTCTACTTGTATATTCTTGCGATGCTTCACCCCCATACGTCACACAATCCTGCCACACCACCAGTCTGTGCAACATCAGCCATGGTGTAACGTACGGCGAGAAATTAAGAAAAGCACAACACATACACACACACCAAGATAGCTCCTGGGAAAATCATAATAACGAAGCGTTCAAAGATCTACATACCGGTAGCTACAACTAACTGGCTCTTACGGCCAACCAATGAGACATCGGTGCCAGTTGGAATAGCTATGTATAATGCCTTGTGGCTGTAGAAGGTGTAATGACAAGCGGCTCGCAGGCCCTGAGGAATCGTGGGGTCAACAGAAGCGTCCGATTCCACCTGTCTGCATTGACGTAAGGGTGTTGTCGTGGGTGATGTCATTACGCCACGGTGTTTATGAGTTGGTTGTGTTTGTAGATGTTGTCTTGTTGTGTTTCATGTTGCCCTCCCGTGTGTGTTTGTTTGTTTGGTTTTTTTAAAAAAACCTCTTATATTTAGCTTGACCTCTCCCTAAAACCCACAATTTCCCGCAGTTGTCTCGTTAATTTGATGGAAGTTTTGGATGGAGATGTTACTGTCTTATTTATACATATTTTCATGTTTGTTGCCATGTGTATGTAGTAACATCACAGGTGCCATATTGGAGATGCTTAGAATAGCCATTTCTGCCATATTGATGATGTCATGGGTCAAAGTAGACGGCTGGAATCTGACACTTCTGTAATCCAGGGATCATGGCGTCATCTCTCCCGCTAGTCAATATCGCTGACAGTTTTCAAACCACGGATTTCTTTGAACCTAGCCATCCTTTGCAGAAGCAGCTCGCAGGCCCTCAGGAATCATGACGTTATATCATGACATGAGGTCATCTCTCACGCTAGCCAGTATCGCTGGTAGTTTTTGAACCCCAGATATTCTTTGAGCCAAGCCATTCTTTGTGATGCCGTGTGGGTGTATGTACAATGCCAGATTTTGTGTTGCATGTGCGATAAAGCATTTCAATTATGGAAAACTTTGTATCCTTCATTTTCCTTGTGTAAGCATATAGAGCCAAATATGGAAGTTACTGTGAAGTACCTGCAGGATGACTGCAATTTTTTTTAACTTCTTGGCAAATTTGAGAACACATGCTGCAAAAGCACATGCTTGCAGAGGAGAAAGGAAAGTTTATATTCCAGACAATGGATGGTAAGTAACTTCGTATAATAATTTTATGATGTGCAAGAAAAGTAAAGTGTCTGGTAAATCTACAGAATTTCCTTCTTTGTTCCTATAGTATTCTGATGCATTGTGTTACCCTGTAAAGTTTCTTTCAGTACAACTATGAGGATTATTTGTGGTAACAGCATATTATCATAAGAAATGGCTTCGGTATTTAAGTTGCAATCTTTGTAACTTTTGTTGGTCAGAATTTGTGTAGTAACTGTATTCTAACTTCAGTATCACTCTAATATTTTGTTTCAGTAACATGTTCCTTCACACTTGAAAATTTCTGAATGTTCAAAATGACATCAGTGACCATAGTCAGTATTTTTACAGTAAAATTGCTATGAATTGCAGTGACAGAATCCAGATTTGTGAGTGGTGTTACCTATTTTTGTAATGGATGTTTCAGAGTTTCTGAAGTGAAAGTCCAAAGAAGAGAAGACAGCAAGAAGTAGCAATTTGTGTTTTTCATGGTTTATAGGCCTACTGGGGAAACTTGCCATGTAAAAAAAGTGAGTAACGCATCAAGCTTGGTACCTCTATGGTGATGTGGAAATCCGAGCATTGTTAATAAAGAAATTAATTTTGTGTTTTTTTCATTTGATTCCTTTATCGTGTTGCCTATAGTTCACAAAATTTAATTGAAATACCAAGTTGATAATTTCAACATAAATTGGACTATGCACATAGCTGTCTCTAATGGCTTCGCTGCTTTTCACAGGTAAAGTATGATTATTCACTAGTCCTTCAGTTTGCATGTTTCTTAATCAATTGTGGCAAAAGAAATCACTGACTCAAAGCATAATTTGCTTGGTACACATAATTGGAAATTGCTTATTTAGTTGTAATTTTACATTTTTAGATTATAGTATTCTCTGAGAGTTTATCTTGCTGCCTTTCTTGGGTGTGGTTTTTCTATATTTAACAAGTTTACTGATATGGTTAATGACATGTTTCACCACCAGGTAAGGTATACAGCATTAAGCGTGCTGTGCTGTTGTCGCTGGTGGCAGCAGCATGGTAGTCAATGTGTTAAGGGGGGACTTAGGAACATTGAGAGTAAAGTATATGCATCTATAATAGTCTTGGCTAAAAAGATACAGCTAGAATGCTAATTACTGTTTGAGCAATTATCCTTTAGACAGTTAATATCTTATGCTAAATATGTATCTAAAACTGAATTTGTAAACAACTTTCTAGTCATTTAATCATTTGGCTTTGTAGAAATTGAAATAAAAATACTGCAGACCCAAAAATCGCCTGGAAATGGTAAGGAATATCAGATACAAGTAAGTATTTTTGCTCAGTAAGAATAAAGTGTAAAAATGCTGCTATCTGGTTATTACCATGAGACCACTGCACACAAAACAGGGCAGTGTAAGACTTTGTTCCCTAGTTCTCATTGGCCGAAGCAACTCAAATTTCTGAGAGATGTGGAAACTTTGTTATCCGTATATCCCCAGCATGGTTTAAAATTTTAGCAGTGAAATGGCACTGATAGTGCATAACATATTTTGCAACTGAGACTAAGTACTTAAAAATTGATGTGGGGTATGTATTTCAAGACACACTTGAGAACCAAACCTGACATTTGTATTGATACACAAGTAAACACATCTGAAAGGCACACTGGGTTACACAAGCATTAGCTGTAGGTATGGAATTGGTAATTTACTCAGAAAACTTGCTGTATGAATTTTATTGTAAAGCACACTAAAATTAAGGGAAAGATGCAGTGCACATGGGCATGAATTGGTTTTGCTTAGATATATGGAAAATGAACTGTAGTATTATATCGACATATTTGGTGCAGTTTCCTGTGATAGCAACATGTGTGAGGTGCAGATTTGTGGACAGGAGAGATTACATTGAACCTGTCGTGCATGGTGCACTTTTAGTTGCAGTGCAAGGATGATGCCATCCAGATTTGAAAATTAGGGGTCTAGAAATGAAACTCTCATCAGTTTTAATATAAATAAACATGCATGAAAATGGAAGCTTAATTAGGACTTTCAAATAAATTGCACAAATTTTCTTGTTTTGCACATTAAATGCAGCTGACACTTACAAGCACAGGGTTAGTGGCTTATGTTGACATTTATAAGTGTTGGCCACAGCTAACATATTGAAGATTTTAAAGTAACAAAGTAGTTGTTGACATTCTGATATTAATGGATAACAGTAAGAACCACAGCAATGAAATGATGTAAATCACTTAAACCAGGAGTTAAACAAATGTGCATAGTCATCACACCAACTTCTTAGTCACTGCATATTTGTGCGCTATAGCTAAGACAGTAACCTTTTGTTTTCTCGTCTAATCTGGGACACATGTCAGATCTTACTTGTTTTGCTAGATCAACTCCAGGTTTCCAAGTTTCACATTTCAGAATTTTGGTAATTTGTAGTCCTACCTCCTGTGGAAAGTGGGGTTGATAGCTGTCTTTTCAGATATGGTCTCATCAATTGCCATTTAAGGAACTTTAAGCAAAAATTTGATTATTCAATTTTCTGTCAGTGTAGAATATACCACTTATGTATTTACCAGAGAAATATACATGATGGCACAGAACAGTGAGAGTCCATCTTCTGGAGCACCTGCTGTGTGGAGTAAATTGTGCACTTCACATCCAGTGGTGCATCAATTTCTTCTTAGGTAGTATCACAGTATTCTACTATCTCAGGCTGTTTATTGTGATGCTCAGTGGAGCAGCATTATGCCTTGAAGATACTAAACTAACAGCCTTCTTAAGCTTTTGGATGTAATATATCCAAAAACAAACGACTTTTACATTTAGCTGTCAGGAACTCCTTTGGAATCTTTCTTTTTATTATTATTGTGTGTGGCCATTTTGTGTCCTCTTCCCAGTTTGACATGTACATCTGATAAGCTTAATGAGGATATTTATGGCTACAAACAAAAAATAAAAAATTAAAAAATTTGGTGACTATGCAAATTTAGATAACACACAAGTTGGAATTAAATTTGCAGATATGATCCACCAATCCAGATACAGTTTCAAGATTATCCTCCAAAACTTTACAAGCTGAGGAAGTAAGCACAAAGATTTGCACATCATAGCATGTGTTAATAAACCAGATGTTTCAGGTATTACAGAGCACAGGTATACCAAAAAAAGAACCTTATTATGCACCCATTAACAAAGCATTTCTGCTCATCATTTAACAGGGAGTGCAAGCCTTAAGGTGATGATGCAAAAGTGGCAAAAATTATGGCCCCGAAGATGTAAGTTCTTTAAGTGTTGAAGGTGACACTGAACATTCTGCAATTAACTGTAGTTGTGAAAGGACACACAATTTTTGATATAGACAGACTTCCATCTGCAAGTACAGATATTGTTTTAGCTAATCTCCATCAGTTGCTTATAGAGAGAGACAGTAAACACTCAGGGAAAATTGCTGGGTAATTATGCTGATAATTGTTCAGTCTTGTTGTTGTTGTTGTTGTTGTTGTGGTCTTCAGTCTTGAGACTTGTTTGATGCAGCTCTCCATGCTACTCTATCCTGTGCTATCTTCATCGCCTCCCAGTACCTACTGCAACCTTCATCCTTCTGAATCTGTTTAGTGCATTCATCTCTTGGTCTCCCTCTACGATTTTTACCATCCATGCTGCCCTCCAATACTAAATTGATGATCCCTTGATGCCTTAGAATATGCCCCACCAACTGATCCCTTCTCCTAGTCAAGTTGTGCCACAAATTTCTCTTCTCTCCAATTCTGTTCGATACCTCCTCATTAGTTATGTGATCTACCCATCTAGTCTTCAGCATTCTTCTGTAGCACCACATTTCGAAAGCTTCTATTCTCTTCTTGTCCAAACTATTTACTGTCCACGTTTCACTTCCATACATGGCTACACTCCATACAAATACTTTCAGAAACGACTTCCTGACATTTAAATCTATACTGGATGTTAACAAATTTCTCTTCTTCAGAAACGCTTTCCTTGCCATTGCCAGTCTACATCTTATATCTTCTTTTTAGTCTTAGAAAATCTGATCTCACAAAAATCAGTTTTCACTCTTAAGAATGATGAGTGGCACACACAGATCTGTGTGCACTGATATGTAATACAGGGTACCCTCGGCTTTGTACTTTGCTGCCTTCGTTTGTTGATTTTTTTTATGTAAATGACAAAATACTGCTCCCCAAATTCAAAACTAGTTCTGTTTACTGATGCTACATCCATTGTGTGCAGGCATAAAGATCACTATGAAACTGCATTACAAATTATATAGTTCAGTATTTAAATGAAAGTACTGTCATTGTCAACACAAGATAACAGCAGTAATGGATTTTAATCCCACAAGACATATTTTGAAATTCAGCTGTGCTGTGGAACTGATATTGCCATCAAAGCAATATATATCAAAATCATGGGAGTGACAACACTGGGATACATATGTTCACTCACTGGGAAGTAAACTGGCTTAAAATGTATTTGCGATAAATATGTAGAGCAAATACCGAAACTATACCCACGTATTGTCTGCTTATCATATGTCAATGTATTCTAGTATAAAGTATCGATTAGAAGTTAGGGATGCCAAACACGAGCAAGTCTTCATAAGCTTTTAAAGTTGGAGTAGAAGGCTGTAAGAATAATTTGTGGTGCAGAACTAAGAGACTCGTGCTGTGTTCAATTCCCTAAAGCTGGGATATTAACTGTTATAAATTTGTACACTGATCAGCCAGAACGTTATAGCCACCTACCTAATACCTTGCACGATCAGCTCGGGCACGGATAACAGCAGTGACGCATCACGGCACGGAAGCAGTGCGGCATTGGTAGGTCTGTGAAGGGAGCTGACAACCCATATGGACACACAGGTCACCTAATTCCTGTAAATTCTGGGAAGAAGTGCAATGAGCTCTGATGCCACTTCCAATCACTTCCCAGATGTGTTCAATCGAGTTCAGGTTTGGCTATTTAGGGAGCCAGCATACCAACTGGAACTTGCGACTGTGTTCCTTGAACCACACCATCACACTCCTGGTGTTTTAACATGGCACATTATCTTGTTGAAATATGGCTCTTCTAACAACCCTACCACAACAAAGGTCAAAATTTAATAATGATTGTGGTGTTGCTCACGCTGCTAAATAATGCATTTTCGGGCAACAACAAAGTTATTATGTGGCAGGTGTCATTGGAGCACAGTTAATAAAGTCATTTCATGTAATAATGAATAAACTAGGCACTTATCTTTTCGTATTTCTCCTGCTGGTCTCATTGTAAAATCATGGCTCAATTGTCGAAAATCTAGGTGGTGGTGATTCCAAGCTTGGATGCAAAGAGGCCTAGGTTTTATTCTGCTATATTAAAAAGTTTTATAGATGTGTTTCACAAACCATTCTTGAAGATTAAACCTTTGAAAGTTAGCACAATGATGATGTAAAAAATAATCAGCACTCTGAATTTAAGTTACACTTCCTTTTTATTGCCTTTGTTGCAATTTCTCTAACACACAAAACATCACTTCACAATACAAAACATACTTGAAAACATCTTCCTCACTGTTAAAGTTCACATTTTATAAGCTGACTACAATATACGTCTTTTCAACATGACGTCCAAGACTTGACTTTCTCAAGGTCCGACTCTCTAACTGATAATCGCTTACGTGACCACAAATCAAGAGTTACAAGTACATCAAAGATCATTGTGACAAAAGAAAGAATACACATAAGAATAATATCATTGCTACATAAACATATCAAAGTATCTCTACATTAACGAAATCGAATCTGAATGTTGTCTCAGAAATATGTTAACTACTTTACAGAAACACAGTAGAATAATGCTGGTATCGAGAGGTTCAGGTGAGCTGCCGTAATGGTTACATAATTCAAGTACCATTACACTCTGCACAATTGTCCTGAAGGAGTGTACATGTGCAACCAGTGTACGACACTCCTCAGCCATCGTGGTGCCTCGCACGAGCTCCATTGGACCTGTGGATGCCCATAGCATAATGGAGGTGCAGCCAACTTGTTGGATTCTGCAGTACAGGTATCAAGGAGCTGTTACCCGGGAGGACAACAGATTCACGCCCATTGCAGTCACACTTGCCAATGTTGTGGTGTCAAGATTGGCATATGCCCGGATTGTCAGCTGCTGCATCCCATCATTAGAAGTGTTCTGTGCACTGTGTGTTCACACACACACACACAGCCCAGCATTAAATTCCGATGTTCATTCCGCCACAGTCTGCCCAGCCTACACTGTCCGACATCTCTACTGAGGGGTGGTCATCCAACCCCATGATGCCTGTAGTTAGTTTCACCACCTGTTGAAGACACTCACCACAGCACTGCTTAAGCACCCAACAAGTGGTGCCGTTTCTGAAATGTTGATGTTGAGCCTGCAGGCCATCACAATCTGCCCTTGGTGAAATTCAGAAAGGTCATGGGTCTTGCCCATTCTATACACGGACAGCATATTCACTGATACTACAATGCACCATGCGTGTGTCTGACCAGCAGTCATTCCTCACCAGGTGACGCTGCTATTGCCTGGATGGGTTTATATTGATAGTAGGTTCATGATCATAGTATTCTTGCTGGTCAGTATATACTTATATACCGATTATGTTGCCCCAAGCTCTTAGTCTAAATGGAAACGCTGACCTGAACAAGCATAATAAACATACATCAGTTTCATCTTATAAGCGACCAAACTGCACTTTATCAGAGAAACCTACTAGATGCAGGATTGATGCTTGTCAGTTCAGTCAGATCGCTCTCCACTGCAAAATTTAAAGCAAAACTAGAAAGAATATTTATTGCCAACCCACATTAGCCACTGGATGAGTATCTCGGTTTTACACTGAATAAAGGCATTTTCTTGTAGGCCTCATTATGTACTTTTAGCATCATTTAATAGAAATGCTTTATTATCCAGTATTAATTTTAAGTTATTTCTTAAATAACTAATGTAATAAATTAGATCTCAGTTGAAATGAAACAGTGGAAACTTCCGGCTGGAATAACAATAATATGAGGAAAAGGTAGATTGCTTCTCACCATAAAGAGGAGCGGGGAGATTAACGGGTGAGGAGGATCGAGTTTACGGGAGGTGTACAGGATCTGTATCCTTTCAAGGAAAAGGAGGAGGTGGGGGAAGGGGATGAGTTCGTACAGAATCTGCGTGGGGGACGGGAGACGGATACGATAGGCGAGGCGGAGAGCATAGCGTTCAAGGATTTGGAGAGATTTATGAAATGTAGGGGGGGCGGAGATCCAAGCCGGATGGGCGTAACAAAGGATTGGTCGGATGAGGGATTTATAGGTGTGGAGGATGGTGGAGGGGTCCAGACCCCACGTACGGCCGGAGAGGAGCTTTGAGTCAGGAGCGTGCCTTGGCTTGGATTGTCCGGAGGTGGGGAGTCCAGGAGAGGCGACAGTTGAGGGTGACGCCAAGGTACTTAAGGGTGGGAGTGAGGGCGATAGGATGGCCATAGATGGTGATGTAGAAATCAAGGAGGCGGAAGGAAGGGGTGGTTTTGCCTACAATTATCGCCTGGGTTTTGGAGGGATTGACCTTGAGCAACCACTGGTTGCACCAAGCGGTGAACCAGTCAAGATGGGATTGGAGAAGGCGTTGGGAGCGCTGTAGGGTGGGGGCAAGGGCAAGGAAGGTGGTGTCACCGGCGAACTGGAGAAGCTGGACGGGGGTTGACGGCGGCGGCATGTCCGACGTGTACAAAAGGTACAGAAGGGGGGAGAGGACGGAGCCTTGGGGCCCACCGGCAATGGGGAAAAAGGTGTAAGAATCTGTGTTATGGATGGTGACATAGGAAGGACGGCGGGAGAGAAAGGAGCCAATCAGACAGACATATTTAATGGGAAGGGTGAAGGTTTGGAGCTTGAAGAGGAGACCGGAATGCCAGACGCGGTCATCAGCACGTTCGAGGTCCAGGGAGAGGAAGATTGCGGAGCGACGGGAATTAAGCTGGTCAGAAAGGAGATGAGTGAGGTGAAGGAGAAGGTCGTCGGAAGAGAAGGACGGCCGAAAGCCACACTGGGTAACGGGAAGGAGGCGATGCTGGCGGAGATGCTGGTGGATGCAGCGGGTGAGGATAGATTCCAGGACCTTGCTGAAGACCAAGGTAAGGCTGATGGGACAGTAGGAGGAGACGGCGGACGGCGGTTTGCCAGGTTTAAGGAACATGAGGATACGGGAGGTTTTCCACAGGTCGGGGTAGTAACCAGTGGACTGGACTACATTGCAGAGCCTGGCCAGGGTGGAGAGGAAAGAGACAGGAGCTTCGCGAAGGTGACGGTAGGTGATACGATCATCACCAGGAGCAGTGTTGCATTTTGTGCGGAGTGTAGTAATGAGATCCTGTGTAGTGATAGGGGCATTGAGTTCCGTGTGTGCAATGTTGTCCAAGTACTGGAGACCAGGAGCGAGGGGAGGGACAGAGGTGTCAGTTCGATCGCGGATATCCGGGAAGAGGGAGTAATCGAACTGGGGATCATCGGGGATGAAAAATACATTGGAGAGGTAGGAGGCAAAGTGATTGGCCTTACTAAGGGTGTCAGGGAAGGGGTGATCATCATGGAGAAGAGGATAGTAGGGGGAGGGTTTAGTTTCGGTAAGGCAATGGAAGGCTGACCAGAACTTGGACGAGTTGATAGGTAGGGTAGCATTTAAACAGGTGCATGTCTGTCGCCAGTCCCGGCGTTTCTTAGCCGCGAGCAAATTACGAATGTGTCGCTGGAGTTGCCGGTGGCGTCGTAGTGTGTCCAGGTCACGCGTGTGGAGGATGGCACGGTAGAGACAGCGGGATTCACGGAGGAGGAGGACAGCCTGTGGGGGTAAGGTAGGACGGTGGGGGTGGATGGCGACAATTGGGATGTGGGCCTCCACGGCCTCTGACAAGGTTTGCTGCAGAAAGGAGGCGGCATGGGTGACATCGTCGGGGTGGTGGTAGGTGAAAGGGTGTCTATCGACCTGGGTGGAGAGGGTATCCCGGTAGGCATTCCAGTTGGCACGGGAATAGTCATGGACGTACTTAGGGGGAGGGACATTACTAGGGTTGGGGCGGGGGCGACGACTGTCTGAAACGGTGAGGAGGACAGGGAGATGGTCGCTACCAATAGGCTCCAGGACATCCACTGTTATGCGGCCAAGGAGGTTGGGGGAGGAGAGGATAACATCGGGAGTGGAGTAGGATTCGGGACGGGTGTGCTGGGGGATGGGGATGAGGTCGCCTTGAAGGGAGGAGAAGAACTGATGCCACCGCCGTAACTAGGCAATGGAACGACTTTGGATGTTGAGGTCAGCAGCGATCACGTAGGAGGAGAAGGTACGATCGATGTGGGAGAGGAAGTCGAAGGGAATAGGGGTGTTGGGGCGGACATAGATGGTGGCGCACGTAACGGTAAGGCCGGGGAAGAAGAGACTAAGGATCAAGTGTTCGGTGGGGTCGAGAAGGAGAGGTTGGAGCCGAACGGGGATCTGGCGGTGGTGACCAATGGCAACTCCGCCACGCGCAATTGAGAGGGGATTATCGGAGCGGTGGAGGAGATAGGGCGAAGTGTGGATGGTGTCGTGTGGTTGGAGGAAGGTTTCATTGAGGAGGAAGGCATCCACGCAATGAGTGGCAAGGGTGTGCAAGAAGAGGTTCTTGTTGGCGGGAACGGAGCGGATATTGTTGAAAAGGATACGTTGCTGTCGCGCCCTGACAGGGAATTAGACGAGGGTGTCAAGACGGGAGAAGGTGAAATGGGCCTGGTTGCTGGCGTAGGTGGCGTACATTTTGAGTTGGAAAATGGAACGGGTGGCGAGGGATGTTGGAGGGTGTGAGGGCGTTGAAAGGGATGAACATTCTGAAGGATGATGGTGAGGAACCTGATCATGTCCTCAGCGGTGGGGGGGGAGGGCGAAGGGAATCGCCAGGAGGGGTGGGGGCGTCCAGAGGACGGACAGGGACGGTGTGTTCAGGAGTGGTCAGAGGGGGTCGGGCTTTACACTTTTGGGAGTAGGTGGGATGGGGGAGATTGCAGGTATTGCAGGAGGGAGGGGATTGAAGGTTAGTGCACTGCCGGAGGAAGTGCGCTTGCCTACAATGCGGGCAGGTGGGGGCCTCGTGGCACTCAGCTGTTGGGTGCGCGTTGTAGCGCAGACACCTCTGGCAGTGCATGGATTGAGGAGGGGAATGGGAGGGGTCGACCTTGTAGCGCTGGTTGAAGAGGAGGGCTCCTCCTTCAGGAGATGGTCAATGGAGGGGGCGTCCTCGGAGAAAACCCGCATAAGGCGGATGGGGCTGGCCGAGTTGAAAATGCGGCGGACCGCCCGCACCTCCAGCATGGGATGCTCCTTGAGCTACGCCAACACCTCCTCCTCTGTGATCGAAGGACTGAGCCGGGTGATCACGGCGGTGAGGGTCGGCGGGCGACGCGGGGTTTGGGGTTGGCGGGTAGGAGATGGAGAAGGAGCAGGGGTGAGGGAGGCGTTGGTGCCAAAATGGGTGATGGGGAGGCGGGAGAGGATGTCAGTATGGAGGGTTGGGCTGTGGGAGGAGATGAGAATGGAATCCCGTCTGGGAGTGAGGAGAGAGATGGGGGCACCAGGGAAGTGTTGGTGGAGGAGGAGGAGGGAGAGATTCCGGGCCTCAAGAAGGGAAGGATCGAGGCGGGAGAGGAGGTATTTGTATAACGAGGGGGAGAGGAGGAGGCGGAGGCTGAGGGAGCAGGGCCAGGTGGGGAGACATCCATGGCACCCTGGGGGGGGGAGGACGAGGCGGTGCCTTTTTGGGAGCGGAGGAGGTGGTGGTGCCACTAGGGCGTTTAACGGCGGCAGAAGGGCGGGTGGTGACATGAGTGACGGGAGCTATAGGGAGGTGGTGGGAAGGGACAGGTCCCGGCGTGGACGCAGCAGTCGGCGCCAGAGATGGTGACGATGAAGGCGACGGCGACGGTGATGGTGGCAGCGGTGATGGCGAAACTGGGCATGGACAGTGGTCCGACGGGCCACCAACCTAACTGGAGCTGCAGTGACAGGCTGGGAGGTTGGGGGGAAAGAATCAGAGGGAGAGGAGCGGGAGGAAGAAGCTGGAGAGGGGGCGACAAAGAGCGAGGGTGAAGGGAGGGTGAGAAGAGGCGGGATGGAAAGAGGGGGGTGTGACTGGGCACACCATGGTATGGTGGTGGTGGCGGTGGAGGGGGAAGTATAAACTATGGCTGAAAAGGAAGGACAAACGGCTGGCTGGACCGCTGCTGCTCCTGCTGCTAGAGGGTTGGCTGGCTGGCTGGCTGCTGCTGCTGCTGCTCGCGGGTGGACTGGCTGCTGTCGGCTGGACTGCTGCTGGGCTGGACTGGACTGGACTGGACCACTGGCTGGCTGGCTGGCACCTGAAACCTACCGCTTCGATTAGTGCTGGTGCTGCTGGGCTGGACTGGACTGGACTGGACTGGACTAGACTGGACCACTGGCTGGCTGGCTGGCACCTGAAACCTAGCGCTTCGATTAGTGCTGGAGTGGCACAATCGAAGGTGGTATCCTTGCGAAGTACCGCCAAAGATGACAATTCATTGCCACAGCTGCGAACTATATAGCATTTGCCACGAACTACCATAACGAGTATTAAATATTCTTGTGATAAGTACTGCAAATCTTCGTACCCTTATCTCAAAGTCTATAAAGATCAAAAGATATATCATTGCTGAGTTGAGCTCTCCTTCAAATACTTTCCGACAAGGCGTCAAAATGCGAAATAAACGTGACTGCCAGCCGTCGGCTGCTACTGGTCGGCGAAAGGCGAGCCACACAACTGTTGCCTGGCGTCGCGAACAGATGGCAGAGCGGTAGTCAGTCTTTTGCTCACGGCAGTATGTGTTGGTTAACTATGTAGTATTGACACCTGTATGGAAGAATATCGACTCCTTTACTGATACATTAGTTCCCCACTAAGGGGCAGCCTGATGGCATGTAAACCACTCTTCAAAGTTTAGGCGAATTCCAAGTTATTTTAAATTAAATAAAAACATGGCTATGAAATACGTTGTTTCGTTTTGATGCACATCCTCTCCCGAAACAATGTCCATATCATACCTGGTTCTATGAGGAACATATACGTTTTGACGATCCTCACATTGAAGTCTGACTGCTTTTCTCGCCGTCTCCAAACGTTTCTGCAAGTCAGTTCAAACACGTATCATAACACAAGATTTCTTTCTAGCATAACAGGGAGATACACTAAGTCTCCCATCGCATTTAATATCCACATTTCTCAATCGTTTCACTAAATTTGTAGTAGTTGTCTGTTCACCTAAACGCAAAATATTCGCCAATGCGCCACTAAATGTACCCTTCAGAAAACGCTGTTTCTTCCTTTCATTTGCAGTCTTCGTCCAGTAACAAAGAATCTCTTCAGAGGAGAAAAATAAACAAGATCTGAAGATCGCAGAAGACTAGTAGCGTTCGGTGGAATGCAAATTTCTCACAAAGCTCTGAAGTTTTCATTGAGATTTGAGACGAGTGAATATTTCAAATATTAAGCTCCTTCCTTCCTTATTTGACGCAAACATAAGGAAGTGAGTTTGAATTCAATTGTCAATCAACTCTGTTCTAGCCACCCACTCTGCTGTGTTTATTTGCGTTCCAGGAGGTGACTGTATATCCAGTAAGTCCATTTTGGTTTACGTTTATCAATAAGATAAGGCGGAAGGAATTCTCCTGCCGCATCCCCCAACAACATAAGAGTGAAGCACGGTCTTGAGGTGTCCTCAGTTTTCTCCGGACGTCGACATGTCCAACGAAACGAGTTTTCTTTTGCTGGTATGTCATGAAACACATTTTCATCAAAACTGTAAACTTTTCAGCAGGACCGCCTTCAAACTCGGCTTTTTGTTTCTCTAAAAAAGATATCGATTACATTCTCAATTACAGCAGCACCCTTCGTTAAAATATTGACTGTAAATTTGTGAGACAGTTCAGAACTATGTCTCTAAAAATGCCTTTCCCCAGGCCCATCCAAGCATATTATCTGCAAGGCAGTCCACTGTTCTTTTTCTGGTAACAAGATATGATTTCACCATGCACCTGAAGTCAGATAGTGATATTGGAAGAACCGTGTCACTGACACTGATACAATCTCTTACAAAATATCTCTCTTCAGTCTTGGTAAGAACAGTGGGCCATCCAGCTTTTACGTCATTCTTGTTTCTCAAATTGTTCACAATGGTTTGTCTTGGAATTTAATATTTCCTTGTGTCCATTTCGTCCAGAAGTAATTTCTTCCAATATCTTCCTGATTTTCATTCGAATGACCGGTTTCATGCCATATTCCTGACAACCAGGTTTTACACGTTTCTGTCATTCTGTAGTCTGTAAAAGAAAAACATAGTAAGCCTACAGTACTATTTTAATTCGTGGCTAATTGGAGGCTTAGAATGAATATTTATGCTTATTTATAATTGCACCTACAGTACGTTTCGAATAATTTGGAAGAGTGTAGAACATTTCTACTTCCTTCTGCATAAGCCTCTATTGTTTTTCTCGATAGCTGCACTGGCTCCAGAATTTCCTGAAAGATGTTACTTCTACTAATAGTCGATAGCGATATTGTGGTCAACACTAGACGTAGACTTAAAACACTTTAATCTTTAATTACACTCTCTGTGTAAAGTGTTCACCGATATGGCCAGATATGTGTCTCACATATAGTCCGAATCAAAGGAATAATGAGTGCTACCTACTACACAGGTTCAAAGATTGTTAATTGTCCTAGAGTTAGTAATCACACAACACAGTCCAGCGGCTGAAAAAAATGCACATGTGATAAAATTTTAACTTATCAGTTCACCATATCACTGTCCTCATACACATTTAGAGAACACGAAACAATTAAGATAGTGCACAAAAATAATCATGTCCATCAACAATGCCCTCCTAAGCCGTCACTGTTCATGGGAGTCAATAATCACGAATTTTTCACTCAGAGTTAATTATTAATTACTGTCAAAAAAGTCACAAATGAAGCCCAGAGTTGAAGAAAACGAACCGTACACAAATAGCGCGAATATTTCAGAGTGTTTGTTATCGTACTACGGCACACATCTCACGACAATAGACACACGTGTTGCTCCATTTACCCCCAGCCTCAGACTGCCTGACCTCAGCTGTGCTAGGTCTATATGTACATTCACGTAGGAACAATGTTATTAATGGCAGTCATTTTGCGTAAAATATTTTATGATCCTCGGAACACTGGCTTCCGAATTAGCTACTTAATTAACAAATGCTGTAAATCAAGGGGAACATAAAAAAATCATTAAAATAATTATAATGCCCAAATTCAGAATAATCGTTGTACTATAATTGTGGTAATTTTTTACTGGTGCAATGTTACTCTAAAATGACATGAACTTGCAACTAGCTGTGTCACAGTGTTTATTTCGACACAGTAACTAATCGGTGGAAAGCCATTTCACCACTGTAAACAGAAAGAATTATTTGACTGCTTCAAAATGAAACATTATGTTGGAGGTCATGGTATTGAAAGCTCTGCCTATATTGCTTTCTTCACAACAAATGCGGTAACAGTTGTTTCACATTACTTCTTGCAAACGTGACGTCATTTTGGCGTCGTACGCAAAAATCGACCACCGCGTGATCGGCTATCGAATTTCGTTTGCGTTCAATATGGATCTCTCACAGGACTTTATTTTCGCGTACGCGATGTTTACAGAAAACGTCGTTCTTGGAATGATTTATTATAATCATCGCTATAATAAAAGTCACATAATGATTTATCGACGGTTAATGTCTTCGTATAAGAGTGTTCTCGGGAGTGAGTTGTTATCGTCAATAATTTACAATTTAAAGATGAAACAGCATATTTTATAATGCGCGGTATGCCGTTTCATGGTTATGAGGCGCTGAAAATTTATCGCAAAGACGTTACCATTTTCACCATTCAAGAGAGAATATGATAACGAAGACGTAAGAAACAAATCACAACTGTGACGTCACCGCCACTGGGCTGTCGCCACAAACCAGCATCAGCGCAAGAGCGTGTACTTCCTCCGTGAGAGCGTAACAGACTTAGTTCTCGACTGTCGGTCTGTGTGCCATTTACAAAGAAAATGTGCCATGCAGTAATTATTCTGGTGATCACGAGTTTAATTACTTTGACAGAGATGTAATTCACGGAGATATAAATGACTCACTAGAGATCGTATCGATATTGTCGCTGGGATAGTTTAGTCCTTCATGAAACCAAGTTTTAATCAACAAAGCCAAAAGAGAGATTTCATAAATCTGATACGTCCATATGTCTGTGTCATATGTACCAGAATACTGCTGCTAATGCAACGAAACCTTTGCAAGTAAAATATAGGCTTATTATTATGGACATTCAGTGTTCAAAATGCAATTACGCATATCGGTAAGAGAAAATTTGGAGAGAGGAGAAAATGACTAATGTAAATGTTAGTTTACATGTCACAAAATTTATTCCAAACTGCTTTACAATTGACAATGTACTCTCTTAGCTGTTAAAACAGTTATGGCTACGTAAATTTTTTTTACATAATTATTGAGAAGCATATTACCCCCAATTTTACTACACACTAAAGAAAGCTCTGATCTGTGTGATCTACCTTACTACAAGAAAACTCCCTTAGGAAGAAGTCTTCTCTTTTAATTACATGAACAGTAAATTTCTTTGTGAAGAGCATATCATGAAGCTGTGTTCACGTTCTCTAGACACCAAGATTTTAGCAACCAAATAAGTAAAACTTATAGCAGTAATTACCTCGTTATTAGGATAATACGACCTACTTCTGTCCACCTTTCTTATATGTTCATCAAATATGTTTTAGATTTCTCACATCTCAGCTTATTAAGAACAGCTCTGGCATAATACCCTGACAAGTATGTGAAAACAGTCAATTATTCCTGAACAGACTAAATTTGTTCCTCACTGAAATCCATTATAATCTAAATGTTTGTTGGTGGTGATGGAGGTAAGGTCACATCATCTACAGTCAGTTTTAAAAGAATCTGAATCTATTCCAACTTCTCCAAGAGCAGATGATGGAATTTTCCAGGGCAGTAAGGTCTGAATTCTTAGCTTGATTTGAATGTCAAATAGCTTTCTGAAAATACCAATGATACCTATTATTGGGATTCTTCCATTGTAAGCTGTTTTCCAAATCTCGCTTCTAGATCATCTGAACATTTAGTGGCAGAACATCGTTAAATTTGGAGCCCTCACTGCAATACTTGGTCATTTCTAGAATGTGAATGGTATCTGATATGACTGAATATGTGTTATTGCATAATCCATATGTGCACTCAGGGAAACATTTCCATATATCCAACCACGATAAGAAATCTTTCTAAATATCTGATACCATCGTCACTTGTGTTGGAAAGTGGTTTTTGCAGAACATTCTTGAAATGTCTGTATCTACCAAGTAAAGTAACATTTAAAAAGTTCCACCATGTTTAAATTAATTTTGATGAATTTAGGAGTGCTCTCAAAACTTAGTAAGATGATGTTCCCTCAAGGCTAAGAAAGCTTGAACAACCATCCCAGTGGAACTATTAAGCACCGATTTGAAATTTTGTCACTCAATGTTGCTTTTATAAACAGACTTTGAATTAGATTTTTTGGCAGATTTTGTTATCTGTGTACACTCAACGTTATGTAGCTTTTTAACTGCAGAGAACTTGTCCACAAGCAGTTGTATACTTTCTGAAACTTATTCAAACTGTGGGTACTTCATTTCCTCATCACTATCTTTTTATCGTTTCAGTTGTTTGTGACTTATTTTAATATGTGAGGAGAATATAAAACATAAAGAGAGATTGTGTGTCATCAAAAGGGTGTTTGTAAACAATTGATAGTTGAGGAGGGGAAGCAAATCATGATGTGGCCCATCTGATAACTGAATTATTCTCACTAACAACACAGGCTAATTAAAACCAGTGTAGTCTAAAAACTATTTTCTTAATTAGAGTGAACGGTTCTTCACCATTCATGTTGCTAACTGGAGGGATAAAAACCTGAGCTCTAGTTGCCACATTTTTAGAACTGGCTGCAGATTCCAAAATATTATCTAATGTGAAGTCCAAATAAAGCGTCAATTAGATTTTGTCAACTATTAGTGAAACAACTTGATCTGATTCACAAAGGAACTGGATTTTCTCTATACGACAGAAAACTGCCACCTAGCTGCTCACCTGCTCAGTGTGTTTCAAAATGTGGAGAAATCTTATGTAGTGTATTAGGATGGGATAGCACAAGACAGTGTGTGCTCCTTATAAACTCATAAGCATGTGGTGATATTGAAAATCAAATACTACAAGCATAATACAATTTAGCGAGTATCTGTAATGATTCATTTGCACACCCATTAAATTCACATGCTCACATAAACAATTAACGTTGCTGCTTTCAGTTTCTCCAAAAACATTTACCATATTTTTCAAATCATTGGTTATGAATAGCAAGTGGTCTGCTGTGAACTATTATTGTTCTTTCTGGTGAAATTTTCCAAATTATCAATAACGTCAAATAAGTCATTTAAATGGGTTATAGTTAATGGGAAACTCTTTATACCAAGTTTGGTGTTTTCATTTTTACCAAATATTTACTCTGGGCAGCATTTATCACAACGAAACGCAAAAGTGTAGAAATATCTGTCACAATTAACAAAACTAAAGGCACCATCTGACTTTATAATATGCCAATTTTTGTGCAGTTTGATACCCTCTCAGAACTTAAGAAAGGTATTCATATCCGCTGTTGAGTTTTAGGCACAGTTATTTACATTACTTTAACTTGATCCAGCGGCCAGCACTCATGTATTACATTTCCATCAACAGAGAGGCCGTCATCGTATGATGATCAGCAATAATTTTAACTGTCAGTGCGGGTACTGTCTCAGCATTAAGAGACTACACAGGAATTCGAAACATTTAAGTCTAGCTGTGCGGAAAGATAGTCGCAGACATCGACAGTAGGACTGCAGTTAGATGGAGGGGCTGAAGCCGATGGAGGTTTCCGTCCTGATCTTGCATGTTTCTACAAATTTGACGTAGCAGACATACGGGAAGCGTGAGTGTCCTAAGTTCCGTTCCCAGTTGTTACAAGAATTTCACACGGAGCTGTTTTGGGGGCACCATTTTGTGTTACGTATCATCTTAGTTGCTACGTTATCTCATCCTGACGAACTGAAAACTAGTGAGCTGGGTGGACATTTAGTGACGATGACTTCAGACCTCTGGCAGGATACTCGGACAGTGGAGACATGTGCAGTCGATATTGGTTAGTAAACACTTGTGTGTCCTGTCATAGCACAATACTCTAGTGTGTGGGTCTCATACCAGATAGCACTGATAGCGGCTACTGAAGGTATACAGAGAAGGGCAGCACAAATTGTGACAGGTGCGGCTGACCCACGGGAGAGTGTCATGCAAGTGTTGAAACAACTCATTCGGCAGACGCTTTAAGAGAGTCACAAGTTACCCCACCAGAGGCCACTTACGAAATTTCGCAAGCGAGGAGTCCAGAGGCGCTCTCCAGCCACTACGCGTCGCTGCCGTGAAGAGGCTGAAGGCAGAGTCAGGCCGGCCACAGCACGCACTCCGTACGCGAACGGAACGGGAAACAAATTCGAAACTTGTTGCTGTTCCAAGTACTCTCTGCCTTGCACTTCACAGTGGTTTGCAGTGTAGTACGGGGATGTAAATGTGACTGTCAATTTTGTGCTTGTAAATACGTCGCGCAAGTGGACGATTTAATGGCAAAATTGTGTACAATCGCGCGAGAAATGCAGCCACCAACGGAAATATACGGCACTTTTCAAAAGAAAATTTTTGCGTCTCCGTATGCGTTTTAGAATCTGGTACGTTGGTGATGTATTCTCGCCACCGTGAGTGATGTAATCGCTTGCCGATTCATGGACAAAATGTAAATATTAAGTAACTGAAGACACAAATATTTTTTGCTGGGGTCCGCCTTTAACAAAACACTATTTTGTTTCACAACCCAAACATATTTCACTACAGTTGCAGCAACATCAGTGGGCTTTTATTTTATGGCTGTTAGACATAAAGAATGTTCTTTGCTGTTTGTACACACGTAAATATGTAAGTAGGCTGTTTAGGTTTTCTTAGCGTTCTGTATGATTGTCACTGGCTGTGCTGTGTGCAGTCTGTGGCTGGTTGGCATTGTTGTAATACTCGCCATTGTAGCGTTGGGCAGCTGGATGTTAACAGCGCGTAGCGTTGCGCAGTTGGAGGTGAGCTGCCAGCAGTGGTGGATGTGGGGAGAGAGATGGCGGAGTTTTGAAATTTGTAAGACTGGATGTCACGAACTGCTATATATATTATGACTATTAAGGTAAATACATTGTTTGTTCTCTATCAAAATCTTTCATTTGCTAACTGTGCCTATCAGTAGTTAGTGCCTTCAGTAGTTTGAATCTTTTATTTAGCTGGCAGTAGTGGCGCTCGCTGTATTGCAGTAGTGCGAGTAACGACGATTTTTGGTGAGGTAAGTGATTTGTGAAAGGTATAGGTTAATGTTAGTCAGGGCCATTCTTTTGTAGAGATTTTTGAAAGTCAGATTGCGTTGCGCTAAAAAATATTGTGTGTCAGTTTAAGCACAGTCTTGTACAAATTTTTCTAAGGGGACGTTCCACATATTATTTTTTGAAATCGCAATTACAAATTTTTGAAGGACATTTCATTATGTATTCATTACTTTTTAACACATGTTGTAGTTTTCATGAGGTATTATGTCTTTATAGTCCTTGTTTTCTTTCACAGTTTGTCATCTGCAACCATATAGAACTCAATGTAGACAAGTTGTATAGCAAAAAGTACGATTTGGAAACTGTTATGGCTATGCCTGAGATTATTTAATTCTATGTGGAAGGTTGCGTGTGTGTGTGTGTGTGTGTGTGTGTGTGTGTGTGTGTGTGTGTGTGTTTGTGTGAAGGGTAATTGGGGGGGGGGGTTTCTACAGGTTGGTGTTATCTAATAATTCTTTGAGGGCAGAGAACAGAGTTCCATTGCAGAAAACTGTACATTCATTTATTGCTTGTTTTCCTTCAACTATGGCTTTTTGTATTAGACAATTTTCTTCAATTATTATTATTATTTTTTTTTGGGTTCTGTTGTTGCATTAGAGAATTTTCAAGACAGTGTTGTTGTCTGTTGGGTTATTTATCTTGTACATAATGTGTTCAGCAAATGTGGAATGACAGCATTTTTTAATGCTCTTCTGCATTCTGTGTATCTGGTATTAAAGTTTCTGCTTGTCTGTCTTATATAAACTGTTTCGCAATCCTGACATGTTAGTTGGTAAATAGCAGATGGGTTGTGATTGTCTGACTTTTGTTGGTTGTTCTTGGCTTTCTCTCTGTTGAGTTGTCTGTCCTGTAGGCTAGTTTTAACCCTTGTTTTTTTGTATGTTGCCTATTCTGTGGGCTGCCTTGTTGTACGTGAGAGTGAACCAATTGTTTATTGTTGTGGGTGTTTATTGTTCATCTGTGCTCATATGTGTGTTCTGTTTGTTTGTAAGTTGGTGAGAAGGCTTTTGTTTTTATGTGTTGGGTGTCCTTTCTGATTGTGTTTCAATTTTGTGATTCAATTTACCTATAGTGTTTGTATAGTACCCACTCTGTACAGCTATTTGCCTGATTGTCTGTAATTCGTTGTTATCGTTGTTTTCAGTGAGTGGTGTTTTGTTCAGTCTGTGCAGCATATATTGGAAACTGGATATTTTGTGCGCAATGAGATTATTAGAACGTTTGTGAATGGCTGTGCTGCTGCGGTACACTTTCCTGAAAATGGAGAAATGGTGTTGGTTCTTGCGTCTGTATACTGTGAAATCAAGGAAACTTAACATTCTGTCGTTTTCTGTTTCTGTGGTGAATGTCTCTAGTTTTACCTTCGTGGTCTTTTCGCGAGATAAACGTAGGGGGCGGCAGTGTATTGATTGACTCTTCTAGCAATGTACACTCTCGGAACATTAAGACTAGACTGTGACGTGACCGAGACTGCCTCTCTTGCAGCATCTGCCACAGGAGTTGGGTGAGGATCTACAGTGTCAATAACATATCGCTTAAAATAGACTGTGTTTTCCCATATACTTGGTATTTAATAAAGATTTTTTCTCAAGGTCGTTGAAGAAAATATCTGTCAAGATTCCTAACGAAAGCTTGTTCTTGATAGTGATACTTATCATTGAATTGGAAATAGTTGTAAGACAATGATAATTCTAAAAGTTGTATTAGCTCTATTGCTTCTGCAGACGCAATTCTTTTATGCCTAATAAGGTTTTGTCTGTTGATGTTAATAGTTTCTGCAACAGTGAGATTCGTATACAAGTTTCTTATATCAGAAGAGACAATAGTGGACATATCTGGCACAATGATGGGTTTTTCCTGAAGCATACATTTAGCGAGCTAGTGATGAAATGTTATTACGTTTTACTTTCCAGTTATCCACACTGGCTACTCAGTTTCTCGGTATTATTACGAACTTGAACCACGGTAATTTTCGGCTGATAATACTCAGCATTATTCTCGCAAATGCAGTTTGCCACTTTACTCACTCGACGGCTCTCGTATTCCGCCAATTCACGCATTTCCTTGGATTCACGATTAAGATGTGGTCAGCATGTGCATATCTATGTTTTGCAGAGGAAACATCACATCGCAGTTACTCCCGTTAAACGACGCACGAACGACAAAATGAAAGCTATGCAAACAAGTAACAGAGGGACAGGAAAGCAACTGAAATCGCTCTTACATGGGGAATGCCACTTGATGTGACGATACACCAGTTCGATTCTACACAGAATTCGTGAAACTTGTCCCTATTCTAGCAGCAGTGCGCCATAAGTCTTTCGAGGAGCTCGATGAAAAGACGCACAAAACTATAGGCCCGTATCCCTGATGCGAGTCTCTTGTAGAAGTTTGGAGCACGCCTCATGCTCTCGGACTGTGACGTTTCTGGGGACTGGAAGTCTCCCGTGTAGCGACCGAGGTGGGCCCAGGAGACGACGGCCGTGTGGAGCCCAGCTCGCTCCGTTCGTCCACTAGGCGCAGAGAGCAGCAGACGCGGACGCCCAGGTAGGGGCAGCCACGTTCCTTCACATCTCTACGGCATTCGACACAGGTCCCCACGGCCGGATAGTCAACGAAATACTATAGTACAGAATATGATACCAACTGTGTGGCTGGATTGGAGAGTTTCCAGCAAACAGAACTCAGCGTTCCAGTCAGACATACGTGTAACTTTGTCTGTGCCCCTAGGGAGCGTCGTAGGACTGTTACTTTTCACGATATATATGGAGAACCTAGTAGATATCGTCAGACGTTCCATGAGGCTTTACTCGTGTAATGCCGTTGTATGCAGAGAAGTCGCGACGGTAGAGGACTGTAGCGAAAGGCAGCAAGACCTGCATTGGGTCGACGCAGGAAGCAACAAAGGAGCCTCAGCACAAACAGATGTAGCGTATTGCGAATACACTGAAGCCCCAATGAACCTGGTATAGGCATGCGTATCCAATACAGAGATACCTAAACAGGCAGAATACGGCGCTGCGGTCGGCATCGCCTATATAAGACAACGAGTGCCTGGCGCGTTGTTATGATGTTACAGTCGGCACACGAGCGATGGGACGCGGCATCTCCGAGGTAGCGGCGCAGTGGGCATTTACCCCAGCGACCATTTTACGAGTGTATCCTGATTATCAGGAATCCGGTGAAAAATCAAATCTCCGACATCGCTGCGGCTGGAAAAAAATTGTACAAGAACGGTACCAGCGACGAGTGAAGAGAACCGTTCAACCCGACATAAGTGCAACTTGCAAATTGCTGCAGATTCCAATGCTGGGGCACCAACAAGTTTCAGCATGTGAACCACTCAACCAAACATCATCAATATTGTTTTTCTGAGCCTATGGCCCAATCGTGCAGCTTTGATGACCACAGAACAAAAAGCCTTACACATCGCCATATGCCTGTCAACACTGACATTGGACTTTTGATGACAGGATACACATTGTTTGGTTGGACAGTCTCATTTCACATTGCAGTTCTGCTCATACACGTACAGGTATGGAAACGACCTCATGAATCCATGTGTAGAAGGGTAACATTCATACCACCCCACTCTCCATTGTTGTCAAATGTATTCAAGATGGCGGCGATAACGTCATCCAAGATGGTGGCCTGTAGACTTGGCAACAGAGCATGACATCATCCAAGATTGCGGCCGTCACGTCATCTGATGACATGAGTACCAATATCGTAGATGGCGGCTTTTGGCAGGGAAGTACCACGGCACCCCCCTCCCCCCCCCTGCCATGCCACCATCTTCGGAAGATTAGATTTTTTCGGGTAATTGAATTACCTACTTCTATGGGTCCCCACCCTTCCCCTTTCCGAATTTGTTGCATAATGGTGTGTCATCCTCTTGGAAAATGCGTGGGGATTTCGAATTTTGGAGGGAATTTTGCTCCAAGAACTTACTCATGCAGCTGAGGGGGGGATAAGATGGTGTTGCCCCCACTAGAGTCTGCTCATGTCGTTCAATTTGTATAAATTTGTATAAGTTTGAAATGTCCTGACAGATTAAAACTGTGTGCCAGACCAAGACTCTAAATGAGGAACTCAGTCTGGCACACGGTTTTAATCTGCCAGAATGTTTCATATCAGTGCACACTCTCATTCTTGTTGAAATTTGTTCGAATTTGTATAAATCTGTCGAAATTTGTTTAAATTAGTTATTCACCTCTAGCATTAGTGGCTTAGTGTAGTGCTATGACCACAAGAGGCTGAGATATCAGTGCTTGTTGAGCTATAGGTGTGGAATTAGCATGTGTTCAACTAGCGAGATTTTGATGCCAGACAGGGGGAGTTGTAATAGCTGTGTTACATGCACTCATCCAGCCAAGGACTGCATCCACAGCTCAATGCATGAAGAATGGAAGCGGGCATTAATGCATGAAAATATGAAGAGGAAGAAGAATAAGGTCCTGCAAATAAATGCTTTGCATAACACACTGCATGGAAACATCTGTCTCTGCTGGAATTGTTTGTCATTTCTAAAACCTATGAACAAGCCCCCACTACACAAGAGACAACTCCCTCCAATCCCCCAGACCAGAGAACTGAGCTAGTTGGCGAGTTCACTGCTAGAGGGCACCGCTATAGGCCACACGATCATGCAGTTCAGTCCATAGGAGCACAGTATCATAATGACATAACGTTTTTTCCTTGGCTGCACTTGTGCCCCAGCCTACTCATCGCCCCAGAGGTCTGGAGGGGAAAATTGCGGGATAAGGAATCAGCCTGTTTCGGTCTGCTGGTGAGAGGAAGGAGTACACTTTATTTTTTGAAAAATTTATTTAGAGACGGTAGTTTATTTATTACGTTGATACAAAACAGTAACCCTGACATGCTTTGGGTCAAAATATACAATTTACAGACCAGGAAACTACTCGTAAATAATGCAGTACTCTGATCTGCAGAGACGCAAAACTTGTAAACAACCGTAATAATCCAGTACACAGCATACAGACATGCAAACTGCTCATAGATCACCGACATAATGCATGTGTAATGCTATCCAAAAACTCTTAAAATTCCTAAACACCCAAAAACAATGCAGTGCACAAACCCTGAGTCCACATAAAAAACGTAACCTGGAGGACGGCCTCTCCATTCGGAGGGCTCCTACCGTCAGTGGCAGACGTGGGTCATTCCCACTGCAGGCCACAGCCACCGCCGCGCCGAGCACACACACACAGAATCAACCTACGACATCGGACACATATGTGTTTCGTCACTGTACTTACAAACAAATATTAGGATCGCGGTCTCAATTGGATGACATGCGACAATGGGCAAAGTATCAGAAATACACCCCGCTGACGGCTGTGGCTCTGGAAATTGAAATATCTGTACCATTATTATGACTTGACATATTCTTTGCTTTGCTATCACAGTATTCCACGTCAAATCCATACCTTCCTTACGACTGGACACAGTCATTTCCTTTGCACATGTCAGAGCACAAACACATACTTTATAAGCCTGGTGCTCAAGGGGAACTTATCACACATCCCCTACTACTAAGTATAATGTTTCATAAATAACTGATTGCTGGCGATAAGAAATAATACTGACCGGGAATCAACGATGGACGGACATGTCTCATAAATTTTTATTGCGAGTGGTACAGCTGTCATAGAAAGAGAGGCACAATCGTCTTATAAACCGTCAGACGTTGTTATTAACATGTTCTAGCTGCAAGAAACGTCATCAGCACCACTAGAGCTCTGGATTAATATTTAAGCAGTAAATATAGGTGATAAAAGATTCGCTTCTTGGAGCAAAACCTTCCTACATCGTGCATTAAAACATAGCAACAAAAATGTAATAAACGCCGGCCGGGATGTGACATGAACGTCACACGAAGCATCGTTCTACAACATTTTCATACTGCGTAAGGTAAAGCCCTATGACACATCCCTGTGGTACTGCAGAAATAACAGTTACATCTGTCTATTTCGTTCCGTTAAGAGCGACGTGTTGAGTTCTGTCCGTAAGGAAGTCTCGTAGCCAGTTGCAAATCTATTGCGATACCTGCTAAGCTCGCATTTCTTAACTAAACGGCAGTGTGGGGCGGTGTCAAATGCCTTCCTGCTGTCAACAAACACGGCATTAACCTGAGCAACGATGCCTTGTTGAGGAACAGAGCGAGCTGAGTTTCGCAAACTCCTCGTTTGCAGAATCCGCATGCGTTTTTGTAGAAGATATTTTCGTTACCCAAGAACCTCAAAATAGTGCGCGCTGAACATGTCGCGCTGAACATGTCACGGTGAACATGTCCTATAATTTTTAAACAGATTTACGTAAACGATAAAAGTCTGTAGTTATGTGCATCTGTCGCTAAATGCCCTTCGTTGCTTCAGCGATCTGCAAAGATAAACTGCTTGTAGAAATGAGGAAACGCAGATGCCAGACTGAGATTCATTGGAAGAATCCACAGGAAATATAATCCATGAAAAAGGTAGTAGCATAAAACACAATCGTTCTACCAATACTTGAATACTGCTGATCATTATGGAATCCGTACCACGTAGGGCTGATAGAGGAAACAGATTATCCAGAGAAGAGCAGCACGTTTCGCGACAGGATCGTTTAGTGAGCGCGAAAGCATCTCGGAGATCCTCACCCAACTCCTGTGGCAGATACTGAAAGAGAGGCGTTCTGCGTCACATCACGGTCTATTGTTAATGTTCCGAGAGCGTACATTGCTAGAAGAGTCAATCGATACACCGACACCTCCTACGTATATCTCGGGAGAACACAACGAAGATATAAAACCAGAGACGTTCACCACAGAAACAGAAAACGACAAAATGTTAAGTTTCCTTGATTTCACAATACATAGACGCAACAACCAACACCAATTCTCCATTTTCAGGAATGTGAACTCCACCAGCACAGCCATTCACAAATGTTCTAATAATCCCATTGCGCACAAACTAGCCAGTTTCCAATACAAGCTGCACAGCCTGAACAAAACGCCACTCACTGAAAACAACTATAACAATGAATTACCGACGATCAGACAAATAGCTGTACAGAATGGATACGGTACAAATGCTATAGATCAATTGAATCACAAAATTAAAACACAATCAAGAAAGACACCCAACACATAAAAACAAAAGCCTTCTCACCAACTTACAAACAAACAGAACACACATATGAGCACAGATGAACAAGAAACACCCACAAAAATAAACAGCTGGTTCACTTTCACCTACAACAACAAGGTAGCCCACAGAATAGGCAACGTACTCAAAAAACAATGGTTAAAATTAGCCTACAGGACAGACAACTCATTACAGAGAAAGCCAAGAACAACCAGAAAAAGACAGATAAACACAACAGATCTGGTATTTACCAACTAACATGTCAGGATAGCAAATCAGTTTATACAGGACAGAGAAGCAGAAACTCTAATACTAGATACACAGAACGCAGAAGAGCATTAAAAAATAACTACTGTCATTCCACATTTGCTGAACACATTATGTACAAGATAAATAACCCAACAGATATCAAGACTAGCTTGAAAATTCTCAAGTGCGGCAACAGCACCCCACATAAAGTAATAATTGAAGAAAAGTATCAAATACAAAAAGTAACTCCAACCTATAAAAGCCCTCCCCCACATTACCCTTCACACACACACACACACACACACACACACACACACACACACACACACATAGAAATAATTAATTTCGGGCATAGCAATAACAGTTTCCAAGTCGTACTTTTTGCTAAACAACTTGTCTACATTAAGTTCTATATGGTTGCAGATGACAAACTGTGAAAGAAAGCAAGTACTAAAAGATATAATACCTCAGGAAAACTACAACATGTGGTAAAAAGGTATGAATACATAAGAAATGTCCTTCAAAAATATGTAATTGCGATTTCAAAAAATAATATTTACATGTGTAGAAACAACAAAGAACATTCTGTATGTTTAACAGCCATAAAATAAAAGCCCACTGATATTGCTGCAACTGTAGTGAAATATGTTTGGGTTGTGAAACAAAATAGTGTTTTGTTAAAGGCGGACCCCAGCAAAAAATATTTGTATGTTCAGTTACTTAATATTCACATTTTCTCCATGAATCGGCAAGCGATTACATCACTCACGGTGGCGAGAATACATCACCGTCGTACCAGATTCTAAAACGCATATAGAGACGTAGAAGTGTACTTTTGAAAAGTACCGTATATTTCCATTGATGGCTGCATTTCTCGCGCGATTGTACACAATTTTGCCATTAAATCGTCCACTTACGCGACGTATTTACAAGCAGCAAGTTGACCGTCACATTTACATCCCCGGACTACACGGCAAACCACTCTGAAGTGCATGGCAGAGAGTACTTGGAACGGTAACAAGTTTCGATACTTTTTCCCTTTCCTTTCGCGTACGGAGTTCGTTAAGGGCGAGTGCTGAGACGTCTGTGTGCTGTGGCCGGCCTGACTCTGCCTTCAGCATCCTTACGGCAGCGACGCGTAGTGGCTGGATACCGCCTCTGGACTCCTCGCTTGCGAAATTTCGTAAGTGGCCTCTAGTGGGGTAACTTGTGGATCTCTTAAAGCGTCTGCCGAATGAGTTGTTTCAACACTTGCGTGACACTCTCCCGTGGGTCAGCCACACCTGTCACAATTTGTGCTGCCCTTCTCTGTATACGTTCAGTAGCCGCTATCGGTGCTATCTGGTATGAGACCCACACACTAGAGTATTGTGCTATGACAGGACACACAAGTGTTTACTAACCAATATCGACTGCACATGTCTCCACTGTCCGAGTATCCTGCCAGAGGTCTGAAGTCATCGTCACTAAATGTCCACCCAGCTCACTAGTTTTCAGTTCGTCAGGATGAGATAACGCAGCAACTAAGATGACATGAAACATAAAAGAGTGCCCCCAAAACAGCTCTGTGTGAAATTCTTGTAACAACTGGGAACGGAACTTCGGACACTCACGCTCCCCGTATGTCTGCTACGTCAAATTTGTAGAAACATGCAAGATCAGGACGGAAACCGCCATCGGCTTCAGCCCCTCCATCTAACTGCAATCCTACTGTCGATGTCTGCGACTATCTTTCCGCACAGCTAGACTTAAATGTTTCGAATTCCTGTGTAGTCTCTTAACGCTGAGACAGTACCCGCGCTCACAGTTAAAATTATTGCTGATCATCATACGATGACGGCCTCTCTGTTGATGGAAATGTAATACATGAGTGCTGGCCGCTGGATCAAGTTAAAGTAATGTAAATAACTGTGCCTAAAACTCAACAGCGGATATGAATACCTTTCTTAAGTTCTGAGAGGGTATCAAACTGCACAAAAATTGGCATATTATAAAGTCAGATGGTGCCTTTAGTTTTGTTAATTGTGACAGATATTTCTACACTTTTGCGTTTCGTTGTGATAAATACTGCCCAGAGTACATATTTGGTAAAAGTGAAAACACCAAACTTGGTACAAAGAGTTTCCCATTAACTATAACCCATTTGAATGACTTATTTGACGTTATTGATAATTAGGAACATTTCCCCAGAAAGAACAATAATAGTTCACAGCAGACTACTTGCTATTCATAACCAATGATTTGAAAAATATGGTAAATTTTTTTGGAGAAACTGAAAGCAGCAGCGTTAATTGTTTATGTGAGCATGTGAATTTAATGGGTGTGCAAAGGAATCATTACAGATACTCCCTAAATTATATTATGTTTTGCAGTATTTGATTTTCAATATCACCACATACTTACGAGTTTGTAAGGAGCACACACTGTCCTGCGCTAACCCATCCTAATACACTACATAAGATTTCTCCACATTTTGAAACACACTGAGCAGGTGACCAGCTAGGTGGCAGTTCTCTGTCGTATACAACACAGAAAATCCAGTTCCTTTGTGAATCAGATCAAGTTGTTTCACTAACAGTTGACAAAATTCAATTGACGCTTTATTTGGTCTTCACATTAGATAATATTTGGGAATCTGCAGCCAGTTCTAAGAATGTGGCAACTAGAGCTCAGGTTTTTATCCCTCCAGTTAGCAACATGAATGATGAAGAACCGTTCACTCTAATTAAGAAAATAGTTTTTAGACTACACTGGTTTTAATTAGCCTGTGTTGTTAGTGAGAATAATTCAGTTATCAGATGGGCCACATCATGATTTGCTTCCCCTCCTCAACTATCAATTGTTTACAAACACCCTTTTGATGACACACAATCTCTCTTTATGTTTTATATTCTCCTCACATATTAAAATAAGTCACAAACAACTGAAACGATAAAAAGATAGTGATGAGAAAATAAAGTACCCACAGTTTGAATCAGTTTCAGAAATTATAGAACTGCTTGTGGCCAATTTCTCTGCAGTTAAAAAGCTACATGACGTTGAGTGTACACAGACAATAAAATCTGCCAAAAAACCTAATTCAAAGTCTGTTTCTGAAAGTGACATTGAGTGACAAAATGTCAAACCTGTGCTTAATAGTTCCACTGGGATGGTTGTTCAAGATATCTTAGCCTTGAGGAAACATTATCTTACTAAGGTTTGAGAACACTGCTACATTCATCTAAATTAATGTACACATGGTGTAACATTTTAAATGTTACCTTACCTGGTAGAGATAGCCATTTCAAGAATGCTCTGTAAAAACCGCTTTCCAGCCCAAGTGACGAAATTATTAGATATTGCGAATGATTTTTTTGTCATGGTTCGATATATGGAAATGTTTCCCTGATTACACATATGGATTATCCAATAACACACATTCAGCCATATCAGATACCACTTACGTTCTAGAAATGACAAGTATTGCAGTGAGGGCAACAATTTTAACTTTGTTCTGCCACGAAATGTTCAGACAGATGCTCTAGAAGCGAGATTTGGAAAACAGCGAACAATGGAAGGATCCCAATAATTGGTATCTTTGGTATTTTGAGAAAGGTATGTGGCATTCAATTCAAGCTAAGAATTCAGACCTTGCTGCCCTGGAAAATTCCATCATCTGCTCTTCGAGAAGTTGGAATAGATTCACATTCTTTTAAAACTGCCGGCCGCGGTGGTCTAGCGGTTCTTGGCGGTCAGTCCGGACCCGCGCGACTGCTTCGGTCGCAGGTTCGAATCCTGCCTCGGGCCTGGATGTGTGTGATGTCCTTAGGTTAGTTAGGTTTAAGTAGTTCTAAGTTCTAGGGGACTGATGACCACAGATGTTAAGTCCCATAGTGCTCAGAGCCATTTGAACCACTTTTAAAACTGACTGAGTAGATGATGTGAACTTACCTCCATCACCACCAACAAACATTTACAGTATAATGGATTTCAGTGAGGAACGAGTTCAGTCAGTTCAGGAATACTTGCCTGTTTTCACATACTTGTCAGGGTATTATGCCAGAGCTTTTCTTAAGAAGTTGAGATGTGAGACATCTAAAACATATTTAGAACTAAATAAAAGACTTTTAGTAATAGAAAATGATGAAAATATAAGAAAGATGGACAGAAGTATGTCATAATGGCCTAATAATGAGTTTATTAATGCTGTTATTTTCATTTATTTGGTTGCTAAAAACTTGGTGTCTAGAGAACATAAACAGAGCTTCGTGAGATGCTCTTTCCAGAGAAATTCACTGTTGATGTAATTAAAAGAGAGGACTTCTTCCTAAGGGAGTTTTCTTGTAGTAAGGTAGATCACACAGATCACAGCTTTCTTCAGTGTGTAGTAAAAATGGGTGTAATATGTTTCTCAATAATTATGTTAAGAAAATTAACGTTGCCATAACTGTAGAAACAGCTAAGAGAGAACATTGTCAACTGTAGAGTAGTTTGGAATAAATTTTGTGACACGTAAACCAACATTTACATTTGTCATTTTCCCCTCTATCCAAATTTTCTCTTACCAATATGCGTAATTGCATTTTGAACACTGAATGTGCATAATAATACTAAGCCTATATTTTACTTACAAAGATTTCGTTTCATTAGCAGCAGTATTCTGGTACATATGACATGGACATAAGGACTTATCAGATTTATGAAATCTCTCTTTTGGCTTTTTTGATTAAAACTTGGTTACATGAGGGACTAAACTATCCGAGCGACAATATCGATACGATCTCTAGTGAGTCATTTATGTCTCCGTGAATTACAATTTTGTCAAAGTAATTAAACTCGTGATCATCAGAATAATTACTGCATCCTGTCTGCTAACTTTTACTAAAACTATATCACACTAACTGCTATAGCATACTTTAAAGGCTATGGTGTATGTCGGTTTCACTAGCAATGTTTTTCTTAAGAAGCAGTAAAATTTTGTATTTGATCTCATACCCAACGGAAGGAAATCACAGAGAGTTGCAGCCAGCGTGTCATGCATTTGGCACTATAGCCTACAAGAATGGCACAGTTTCTTTGTAAATGGCACACAGACTGACAGTCGAGAACTAAGTCTGTTGCGCTCTCACGGAAGAAGTACACGTTCTTGCGCTGATGCTGGTTTGCAGCGACAGCCTAGTGGCGGTGAAGTCACAGTTGTGATTTGTTTCTTGTGTCTTCGTTATCATATTCTCTCTTGAAGGGTTCAACGGTTGATACGTTATTAACTGACTTTATAAATGGTAACGTCTCTGCGATAAGTTATCAGCGCCTCGTAACCATGAAACGGCGTACTGCGGATTATAAAATAAGCTGTTTCATGTTTAAATTGTCAATTATTGACGATAACAACTCATTCCTAAGAACACTCTTATACGAAGACATTAACCGTGGATAAATCATTATGTGACTTTTATTATAGCAATGATTATAATAAATCATTCCAAGAACGACGTTTTCTGTAAACATCCCGTACGCGAAGATAAAGTCCTGTGAGAGGCCCATATTGAACGCAAACGAAATTCGATAGCCGTGGTCGATTTTTGCGTATGACGTCAAAATTACGTCACGTGTGCAAGAAGTAAAGTGAAACGAGTGTTACCTCATTTGTTGTGAAGAAAGAAATACAGGCAGAGATTTCAATACCATGACCTCCTTCATAATGTTTCATTTTCAAACAGTCAAATAATTCTTTCTGTTTACAGTGGTGAAATGTTATTTCAAGCGATTAGTTACTGTGTCGAAATAAACACTGTGACACATCTAATTGCAAGTACATGTCATTTTAGAGTAACATTGCACCAGCAAAAAATTAACACTTTTCTAGTACACTGATTATTCTGAATTGGGGCATTATAATTATGTTAATGATTTTTTTTGTTCCCCTTGATTTCCAGCATTTGTTAATTAAGTAGCTAATTCGGAAGCTAGTGTTTTGAGGATAATAAAATATTTCATGCAAAATGACTGCTATCAATAATAGTGTTCCTAGGCGAATGTACGTATGGACCTAGCACAGCTGAGGTCAGGCAGTCTGCGGCTGAGGGTAAGTGGAGCAACACCTGTGTCTCTTGTCGTAAGCTGTGCCGTAGTACGATAACAAACATTCTGAAATATTCGCGCTATTTGTGTACGGTTCGTTTTCTTCAACTCTGGGCTTCATTTGTGACTTTTGTGACAGTAATCAATAATTAACTCCGAGTGAAAACTTATTAGGGGAATATCCGTGATTATTGACTCTCATGAACAATGACCGCTTAGCAGAGCAGTGTTGACGGACTTGTTTATTTTTATGCACTATCATAATGTTTCGAGTTCTCCGCCCCTCTCTTTTCTGTGTCTCTCGTTTGTTCCTTTGTCTAATACTGTGCTTTTTCCCACTTATCATCATGTCCACCCCCACCACCACTTCTACAGCCACCACCACTGCCATTATCTACACCTCCCCCTCCGCTGCTGCCACCACTATCACGTGGTGTGCCGCTTCCCTCCCCCCTCAGTCCGAACCCCCACTCATCACTCTCTCATCTCCCTCCCTCTTTGTCGCCCCGTCCCCGGCTCCTCCCTCCCGCGCCTCCTCTGATCCCTTCCCTCCCCTCCCTCCCCCTGCTCCATCCGTTTCTGCGGCCCCCACCAGGGTGGTCGCCCGGCGGGCTACTGTCCACGCCCCACTCTCCCCTTCACCATCATCGTCTTCGTCGTCGGCCTCGCCATCGCCTTCGCCATCGCCATCGCCCTCACCGTCTCCGGCGCCGACTCCAGCCCCGGGACCTGCCACTTCCCGCCACATTCCAGTTGTTCCCATCCCCCACAACTCCTCCACCGCCGTCAAGCGCCCCAGCAGCACCCCTGCCTCCTCTGCCCCCAAAAAGGCTCCGCCTCGTCCCCCTTCCCCCACCCCTGATGCCATGGATGTCTCTCCGCCCGTCCCTGCCCCCTCCTCCTCCTCTACCCCCTCCTACCGCTACCTCCTCTCCCGTCCGGATCCCTCCCTCCTTGAAGCCCGGAACCTCACCCTCTTCCTTCGCCAGCATTGTCCTGGTGCCCCCATCTCCCTCCTCACTCCTCGCCGTGAATCGGTCATCTCCTCCCCCAGCCCTACCCTCCACACAGACCTCCTTTCCCGCATCCCTGTCACCCGCTTTGGCCCTCATGCCTCTCTCATCCCTGCTCCTTCACCACCTCCCTCCCGCCAACCCCAACCACCGCGTCGCCCGCCAACCCTCAACGCCGTGATCACTCGGCTCAGTCCAGTGATCACGGAGGAGGAGGTGTTGGCGGAGCTTCAGGCCCATCCCCATCTGGAGGTGCGTGCAGTTCGCCGCATCCATAACGCTGCCGGCCCCACCCGCCTTATGCGCGTTTTTTCTGAGCACGCCCCTCCATAGACCGTCTCCTGAAGGAGGGTGCCCTCCTTTTTAACCAGCGCTATAAAGTTGACCCCTCCCGTTCCCCTCCTCAATCCCTCCGCTGCCAAAGGTGCTTGCGATATAATGCGCACACAACATCTGAGTGCCACGAGGCCCCCACCTGCCCGCACTGTAGGAAAGCCCACTTTTTACGGCAGTGCCCCAATCTCCAGTCCCCCCCCCTCCTGTAATACCTGTAACCTCCCTCATCCCACCTACTGCCAGAAGTGTAAGGCCCGACCACCTCCTACCACTCCTGAACTCACCGTTCCTGTCCGCCATCTGGACGCCCCCACCCCTCCCGGCAACTCCCTTCGCCCGCCCCCTACCGCTGAGGACATCATCCGATTCCTCACCATTGTCCTGCAGAATGTTCATCCTTTTCAGCGCCCACACACCCTCCAACAGATCTCCCTCGCCGCCCGATCCGTTTTCCACCTCAAAATGTACGCCACCTACTCCAACAACCAGGCCCATTTCATCTTCTCCCGTCTTGACACCCTCGTTTATATCCCTGTCATGGCGCGACAGCAATGTATCCTTTTCAACAACATCCGCTCCCTTCCCGCCAACAAGAACCTCTTCCTCCACACCCTTGCTACTCACCGCGTGGACGCCTTTCTCCTTAATGAAACCTTCCTCCAACCCCACCACACCATCCACACTTCGCCCTACCTCCTCCACCGCTCCGATAATCCCCTCCCAATTGCGCGTGGCGGAGTTGCCATTGGGCACCATCGCCAGATCCCCGTTCGGCTCCAACCTCTCCTTCCCGACCCCACCGAACACCTGATCCTTAGTCTCTTCTTCCCTGGCCTTACCGTTACCTGCGCCACCATCTATGTCCGCCCCAACGCCCCTATTCCCTTCGACTTCCTCTCCCACGTCGACCGTACCTTCTCCTCCTACGTGATCGCCACCGACCTCAACATCCATAGTCGTTCCGCTGCCCAGTTATGGCGATGGCATCGGTTCCTCTCCTCCCTTCATGGCGACCTCATTCCCATCCCCCAGCACACCCGTCCCAAATCCGACTCCACTCCCGATGTTATCCTCTCCTCCCCCAACCTCCTTGGCCGCATAACGGTGGATGTCCTGGAGCCTATTGGTAGCGACCATCTCCCTGTCCTCCTCACCGTTTCAGATGGTCGACGCCCCCGCCCCGACCCTCGTAATGACCCTCCCCCTAAGTATGTCCATGACTACTCCCATGCCGACTGGAATGCCTACCGGGATACCCTTTCCACCCAGGTCGATAGCCACCCCTTCACCTACCACCACCCTGACGATGTCACCCATGCCGCTCGCTTTCTCCAGCAGACCTTGTCTGAGGCCGTGGAGGCCCACGTCCCTACTGTCGCCATCCACCCCCACCGTCCTACCTTACCCCCACAGGCCGTCCTCCTCCTCCGTGAATCCCGTCGTCTCTACCGTGCCTTCCTCCGCACGCGTGACCCGGACACCCTACGACGCCACCGGCAACTCCAGCGACACATTCGTAATTTGCTCGCGGCTAAGAAACGCCGGGACTGGCGACAGACATGCACCCGTTTAACTGCTACCCTACCAATAAACTCGTCCAAGTTCTGGTCGGCCTTCCGTTGCCTTACCGGAACTAAACCCTCCCCTTATTATCCTCTTCTCCATGATGATCACCCTTTCCCTGACTCCCTTAGTAAGGCCAATCACTTTGCCTCCTACCTCTCCGATGTATTTTCCATCCCCGATGATCCGCAGTTCGATTACTCCCTCTTCCCGGATATCCGCGATCGAACTGACACGTCTGTCCCTCCATTCGCTCCTGGTTTCCAGTACTTGGACAACATTACACACACGGAACTCAATGCCCCTATCACTACACAGGATCTCATTACTACACTCCGCACGAAACGCAACACCGCTCCTGGTCACGATCGTGTCACCTACCGTCACCTTCGTGAAGCTCCTGTCTCTTTCCTCTCCGCCCTGGCCAGGCTCTACACTGTAGTCCTGTCCACCGGTTACTACCCCGACCTGTGGAAAACCTCCAGTATCCTCATGTTCCTTAAACCCGGCAAACCGCCGTCCGCCGTCTCCTCCTAGCGCCCCATCAGCCTTACCTCGGCCTTCAGCAAGGTCCTGGAATCTATCCTCACCCGCCGCATCCACCAGCATCTCCGCCAGCACCGCCTCCTTCCCGTTACCCAGTGTGGCTTTCAGCCGTCCTTCTCTTCCGACGACCTTCTCCTTCACCTCACGCATCTCCTTTCCCAACAGCTTAATTCCCGTCGCTCCGCAATCTTCCTCTCCCTGGACCTCGAACGTGCCTATGACCGAGTATGGCATTCCGGTCTCCTCTTCAAGCTCCAAACCTTCGCCCTTCCCATTAACTACGTTCGTCTGATCGGCTCCTTTCTCTCCCGCCGTCCTTCCTATGTCACCATCCATAACGCAGATTCCTACACCTTATTCCCCTCCGCCGGTGTGCCCCAAGGCTCCGTCCTCTCCCCCCTTCTGTACCTTTTGTACACGGCGGACATGCCGCCGCCGTCACCCCCCGTCCACCTTCTCCAGTTTGCCGATGACACCGCCTTCCTTGCCCTTGCCCCCACCCTGCAGCGCTCCCAACACCTTCTCCAATCCCATCTTGACCAGTTCACCGCTTGGTGCAACCAGTGGTTGCTCAAGGTCAATCCCTCCAAAACCCAGGCGATCATTGTGGGCAAAACCACCCCTTCCTTCCGCCTCCTTGATTTCTACATCACCATCTATGGCCGTCCTATCGCCCTCACTCCAACCCTTAAGTACCTTGGCGTCACCCTCGACCGTCGCCTCTCCTGGACTCCCCACCTCCGGACAATCCAAGCCAAGGCACGCTCCCGACTCAGTCTCCTCAAGCTCCTCTCCGGCCGCACGTGGGGTCTGGACCCCTCCACCATCCTCCACACCTATAAATCCGTCATCCGCCCTATCCTTTGTTATGCCCATCCAGCTTGGATCTCCGCCTCCCCTACCTTTTATAAATCCCTCCAAATCCTTGAACGCCATGCTCTCTGCCTCACCTATCGCATCCGTCTCCCCTCCCCTATGCGGATCCTGTATGATCTCATCCCCTTCCCCCACCTCCTCCTTTTCCTTGAAAGGATACGGATCCTGTACACCTCTCGTCAACTCGATCCTCCTCACCCGCTCGTCTCCCCAATCCTCTCCCACCCCTGCCCGCTGCCGCGCCTGTATTCCCACGTCCCACCTGGTCTCCATCTCTCCACCCTCCTTACCCTCTCCCAAGGTGGCTTCCACCAGCTCCCCCTCCCTGATGATGTCCTCCTCCCCTCCATCTACCCCTCCTATCAACTTTGACCCTGCCCCACCCCCCACTTCTGGTGTCCTTTCCTTTAGGCACCCTCCCTCCCTCCCTTCTCTTCCCTTCCCTTCCCTTCCCTTCCCTTCCATTCTCTTTCATTTTCCCCCGTCCCCTCCCTCCACCCCTCTTCCCCGGGCTTCCCGTCCCCCTTCCTCCCTCCCCCTTTCTCCCCTGCCCGTGGCATCTCTGCTCTCCCTTCTCCCACTCCCCTTCCTCCTCCTCTTCTCTTGGCAGGTCCCCGGACTCACACACGCATAGTGAACATTCGCGCGCCGGAGATCGTCGCCATCAGTGTCTAGTGTGTGTGCTTCGTTTTGTGTTTTGTGCAGTTACAACTCAACTGTTCACATGTGCCGTCGCCGTTCTCCGTGTTTTGTGCGCCGTATCAACAAGTGTTAGTGTTTTTATCGTCCAACGTGAACGGCTTCTTGTTTTTGTGTTTTTTTGTAAGTACTTTTTTTTTGCCCGCCATTTTTTGTATTGTCTGTGTCACCTCTATCATATTATTGTACCCCATAAGGCTGAAGAGCGGCGTATAAAGCTGCTGCCAGCCCGCCTTGTATGAGGTGATTAAAATTACAATAAAGGAAAAAAAAAGCGCATGAATGTTAGACCAAAGGCGTGCAATAAAATTCTTCATGAACCACAACTTCTCCTATTTTACACATCAAGCACCAGACGACAGGGAACTGAAAGTAGTTGTCAAACGCCTTTCGGCGGAAGTTACCGAAGAACAACTTTACTATGCCCTCAAGGACAAAGGCTTCAAAGTGCTACAAGTCTACCAATTTAAGGAACGCGACGAGAAGACGAAACAATTGATACCGCAACCTGTGTACCGAGTCACCCTCCCATCCGGAAAAGACAGTGACAAGATATATGATGTCAAATACCTGCTCTACACATGAGTGATAATCGAAACCTATAATAGTAAAGAAGGCCCAGTCCAGTGCCGACATTGCCAACGTTTCGAGCATACAGCGAACTACTGCAGCATGCCAGCACGCTGCGTCCGCTGCGGTGGATCTCATAAATCATCGAATTGTACCCATCCTAGGACGGCGCCCCCAAAGTGCGCCAATTGTGAACAAGAACATCCAGCGACCTTCCGTGGCTGCCCCAAATTTCAAGAACTCCTACGGAAATATACTAGAAGGACACCAAAGAAGTCGACCCCACAACGGCCTATAATTTTTAAGAACTCGGCCATGGCAGCGATTCCGGCCACCCAACAACAAGCGGCACCTCTCCCTGTGGAAACAATCGTCTCTCGACCACAACTGGCACACAGAGTGACTCTACGACAGACAAGACAACAGCGCTCGTACTCCGAAGCAATACGTGCCCATCCGCCGACTCCAACATCAGCGGAGACGTCATCTGCCTGGTCGACCACCTTTACACCAGCGTTAACAGATATTCTTCAACTACTCACCGCCCTCCAGCAGAAGCTGACCTCTATCCTCTCGCTTGTAGAAAGCGTACTGACAGCTTTTCAAACACCCTAAATGGATAGACAGCATCACGCGAGGAATCTTAACTTCTGCATTTGGAATGCCAACGGCCTGAAAATGAAGAAAATAGAATTCTCGGACTTCTTACATCGCCACAGGATAGACGTAGCATTTGTCTCCGAAACACATCTCCGCGAGTCAACCGACCTCCGCTTGAGGAACATGCACATCTACCGGACGGACAGACGGGACCAGCGGGGTGGAGGGACCGCAGTTCTGATCAACAAATGTATTCGTCACCACCAAGAACGTTTACCCCAACTCCAGACATTAGAGGCCACGGCAGTAACAATCCACACGACGCTCGGAAACATTACCTGTATTGCGGCTTACCTTAGCCCAAAGAAGCCTCTCCACCCAGAAGATCTTTACTCCGTTACAGAGGGTTACGACAAGATCCTCCTTGGAGGGGATCTTAATAGTAAACATGTTGCTTGGAATTCCCGTAAGACTAACCCAAAAGGACATATGTTGTTTGCACTGGCTGAGAATTTACATGTTTCCGTCCATGGACCACGGGAACCGACGAGGATACCTTACGTCCAGACACAAGACGCTGATGTTCTAGACATCGCCATACTCAAGAACATCAACCCGAATCTCCATCTGCGGACGCTGGATGATCTTTCGTCGGACCACAAACCGGTGTTAGGACTCATAGAGAGGGCTACTTTGCAACTCCCACTGCCGACGACAAGAACTTACGACTGGCAGCAGTTCCAAGCGTAGCTCAACAACAATGTGCGACCAACCCAGGTTGTTACTACCAGAGAAGCGATTGATGTGGCAGTCGCAGTACTCACGAAGAAGATTACCAGTGCGAAACAACGAGCACTCACGGAGCACCTGCAACCAGACGTCAATTATGACGAGTTTCCACCACCACTGCAGGAGCTTAAGACAAGGCGCAATCGCTGTCGGAAACGATGGGTCCGTTACCGCCATCCGGACGATAGACGGGAAACTCACAGACTAACCCGAGAACTCCGGCGGAAGGTTCAGGACTGGAAGCAACACACGTGGGAACTCAAAATGGACAACTTTCTATTACGCACCAAAGATGAATGGCGAATAGTTAAAAGTCTCAGACAGCAACAGCCCCCCAAAAGGGCAATTCGAGGACCCCATGGCCTCTTGTACGACTCACTGGCGCAGGCGGAGCTGTATGCGGATACATACCAACAACAGATGACTACGCCCCCCACGGAGGATGGAGATGATGCACTCCACCGTGCAGAGGAGGACACAGCGGCGGAATGGGAAGCTATTCGGGACGCCCCGACTAACACTATGCCCCGGCTGACGACGCCGGAGGAAATTCGGAGGATTATCAAGTATAGCAAACACACCTCACCTGGAGCAGATAGAATCAGCAATACGGAATTGAAACACCTCCCGAGAAAGCCTGTTGTGCTTCTCACCCGGATAGTGAACAGCTGCCTCAGGACTGGATACTTCCCAGAGGCATGGAAGATTGCCAGAATAGTGCCAATACCAAAACCGGGCAAGGATCTCTCACACCCTGACAGCTACAGACCCATAAGTTTACTGCCGACGCTGGGAAAGGTACTGGAATGTGTCCTACTGAAACGCATGCTGGACATCCTTGTGGCACACAACATCATCCGACCGGAGCAGTTTGGCTTCCAGGCGAAGCTATCGGCTGAGTTACAACTACTGCGCATCACGGAAACTATCCAAGACAATTTCAACAAGAAACGACAAACTATTGGAGTCTTTCTCGATATAGAGAAGGCTTACGATAAAGTATGGCGACGCAACTTGATCGTCAAGCTCCGACGTACCACTCCCCTACCAGACTGCTATTTAAAACTTCTTGACAATTTTCTTCAGGATCGCAGATTATATGTTCGCATTGATGACAAGAATTCAACAACACGGCCTGTCCTTGAAGGACTTCCACAAGGATCGGTCATCTCTCCACTGCTGTTTAATTTATATATTAACGACCTCCCGACGGTGCCTCATGTTACTGCCAGTTTCTATGCCGACGACACAGCGCTCCTGACTGCAGGCACCAGAATGGACCACCTCGTCACACGGATGCAGCGCCAACTAGATTTAGTGGACTACTGGACCCACGTGAACAAAATAACGGTCATTGCAGAAAAAACCAAAGTTATTGTCTTCACACGTCGGAGACCCATTGTCAATGACCGCCTGCAGATATCAGACCAGCCACTCCCCTGGGCAACAACTGTAAAATACCTGGGAGTGCATCTAGACGCCAAACTGTTGTATAGTCATCACATTATGGAGAAGAAGACGTCTGGCCTCAAAATGCTGGGAGCTCTCCTCCCCTTTCTGAAGAGCTCATACCTCAGCCAACGCACGAAACTCCAGTTGTACCATGACACAGTCGAACCATCTATTTTGTATGGATCGACCTCTTGGGGTACTACGTGTGCCACTAACTACAAGCAGTTACAGGTTGTACAAAGCAGATGCCTACGATGGATCACAGGAGCCCAATGGTGGATCCGAAATCATGACATTCATCGAGCCTTAAGCGAATCTTACCTCTCAGACAAGGTCAAGGAGAAGGCACGAACCTTATTTCGGAAGTTGGACATGATACGTGACAGTACACCACAACTCACCACAGTAGGTGCAGTAGAACCTTTACGCAACCACAAATATAAAGTACCGAAGGTGATAGTATTTGAGCCTCCGTAAATGATATCCCTACGGAATTCTCCATAATTTAAGGACATATCGTCCTTTAGCACTTCTACACACATGTTTTCAAACACACACCAAAAGCAGCGAGTTAAAGGACCCTTCTGTGTGCCCAAACTAAAGCTGAAAGAAGAATAAATAAATAAAGAGAAAATTTTTTACCCCTTCCATTCCCTACAGAAGTAAAAATCAACGAAGTTGATCAGACTTCAGCACCACCACACAAACACAAAAAAAAAAAGCATGAATGTTATGAAGTAGTGATTAAATTGTCTTGAATTTTTTTTCATTAATTTTTGGATGGGTACATCCTAATGTGGTTTGTACCTAATAACGTGGGCCAAACTTTTGCAATGCATGTGTTATATTTTTAGCATAGAACAATGGAGGAGGCTGTATTGCTTATGAGTTGGTTCATATTTTGTCGGATGAATGAGGACACTTGAGGATTTGAATGCAATGTTGTAAACATTAATTGAAAATTAGGTAATCGTGTTCAACATACTGAGTGTCATTATAATATCAATATGTTAATCCTGTCACAGTCCAGAAGCACTATAACTGACGCGTTTCGAACGAGCAAGACAGAATTACTCTGCAAGAAAAAAATTAAGGCGATATAAAGTAATAAAGTTCTACAATGGTGATCATTTCCCTTGTAACGCGTAAAATAATAAAACGTGCTTCAACTTCTTTCTGTTGCATCAGAGCACTTTCGATACTGGAATATAGTGGTGGGCTGGAAATCGCGTATCTGTTAGAAATCACAGTGACTGAGAAGTCACAGATATAACAGTAGCAACTTTACAGAATCTAACTGCGATTTCAGTCACAGTTAGCAGTCGCAAGTAGTATTTCACATTCAAAGACGTGAGCCATCTATTGGTCGAATTTAGCACTGCCTTCTGCCATTTCAGTGACAAGTCGCAACTAAGAGTCGCAAGTAGCATCTAAAAAGCGCGGTTAACAGTGGCATCTGTTGGCCAAAGTTCGTACTACGTCCATCTCTGCGGTACGCTATGGAGTCCAACTGCGATTTCCGTGACAAGTCGCAACTAAGAGTCGCAAGTAGCAACTAAAAAGCGCAGTTAGCACTGCCATCTGTTGAGTAAAGTTCATACTACGCTATTCGCTACCGAGTCAAACTGCGATTTCTGTGACAAATCGCAACTAAGAGTCGCAAGTAGCAACTAAAAAGCGCAGCTAACATACTTTTCCTAGTGCCATCTGTTGACCGACGGACGTACTTCGTAATGAGAGCCTTGTGCCTCACGAGATCGATGTGCTATGTGTGCATATGAAGGGCTTATTTCAATAGTGTTACAAGTCCATTTTTGTTCATTTTGAGATACAGAGTCGTAAAGTTAAATGAGCGCTGAAAAATCTGCAGTTGAGATACCAGAAATATTCAAGCATATGGCTTCTTGCTAGAGATGAACCTTTATTTATGTTTGCTTGGATCATTAATTTCAGAAGCATTATAGACAGAAAAGTGGAGGTAATGGACTTGTACCACTATTGAAATAAGCCATTCATATTATATGACGACATGCACATTCAGCATCAGTTATGGTTGGTCAAATACTGCTGTGACTCTGAATGTATTATATTAATAAGAAGCAACATTGCCTTTTTCTCCTGAAAATATCAAGTAACGTAACAAATGTGTTTGATTCTGCTTCCAATATGACAGTTTTGGTTAATACTCCACATGCCTACAGGACTTTGCAATGTTAACACAGCAGAACTCAGACATCTGTATAAGTGTAGTGAAATGAAAACAGTCATATGAATGCCTCACTTTTGTTCCGACACAGTTCAAGACTCGGGAGAAAAGTTTTACACCTGGTGTTCTACATGGCAACTTCACACACAATAACTTTTTGCCGACACTACTACCACCTACATAAGTAAGCTTTTCCTGTGTTACTTTCAAGTAATGCACTTAAGCTATTCCCGATTTAACTGGAAGATCTGTACTTCCCACTTTCACATCAAAAGCCTCAAAATGCATATTGTAGACTTCGGGATATGTTACAGGTCAGTGTCACACCAAGATTGTGGAGAAAGGGGGGGGGGGGGGGCGGCATGTCACTCTGCAACAAGTGTTTACCAATAAGTAAGTGGCGGAAAATTACGGGTATTGGACGGCTTAACATGTGGAAAATGAGATTTTTATTATTCACTCACTGTATTTAACATTTATTATGCCTTTAAAATCGCACATCAACTTCAATAAAACACAGTTTAATCATTCACACACTTATTTCACAATTATTTCACTTTTAAACAGCAAATCCTCTAAGAGCTGTCTTGAATCTTCACGAATCTCTCTCAACAGCCTTGATGTGGATAGATACGTACAGCAACCAGTAATCAGAGTCAGAACTGCGTCTGCAAAAACACAAGGATTATTAAACAATTTTTGCTGTCACTAATTAGTAGCAATATAATTGACAGAGTAGATTGCTAATATTTGCTATAAAGAATGTCACATTTGCAAGAACATTCTCACTGAAGTAATTAAGTCCATCGAAACGCTTAGAAACTAACCTCTCGTCTGACGAAAACGGTCTAAAGATGCAGTGGCAATTTCTTCAGATCTGTTGACAATGATATTTTGAGTTATCACTTTAATGAGTGACTGAAATGTAGTTCAGGTACCTGTAAACATAACAATATGTTAGAATTCATTTTCTAAACACGAAATATTACGGTACTTTATGGCTACTTGCATATTAATTACACTATTAATATTTTCACAGTTGTTTCTTTAATACAAAATTAAAGCCAACGGAAGAAAAAACGTAAAACATACTTGCCAATGACAGGTTTGTTGCGATGCAATTTTCTGTGTTGACAGATGTAACTTTTTCATATGGTGGTAAGTCGCAGAAATCGCAGGAGTCACAGAAATCGCAGAAGTAGCAGAAATCGCAGAAGTAGCAGAAATCGCAGAAGTAGCAGAAATCGCAGAAGTAGCAGAAATCGCAGAAGTCACAGAAATAGCAGAAGTCACAGAAGTAGCAGAAGTCGCAGAAGTAGCAGAAGTCGCAGAAATCGCGGAAGTAGCAGAAATCGCAGAAATAGCAGTGGCGGAGGGATACATGACCTATGTTCCTTAACTGCGACTCTTAACTGCGACAAATCGCAGTTAAGAATAACAGATACTGAAAAGTAGCATTCACTGAAATCACTGATATCGGAAAATCGCAGTTTAGCCCATCACTACTGGAATAGAATTCGATGAATGGAGAACTTCAGCCCATTAAAAATGTTCGATTGAGGGCGAGGCTGGAACGACATAACCAGGCAGTCCGAAGTCACATTCAGCTCTTGACAGCCAGGCATGCAGAAGATTGGAGGGGGTTGAGCCCACAGCTTCTTTAAATGCGAACATTTTTAGGTTAAGCTTTACCGTGACTGTTACTGACATTAAATGAAACAACAAGTTCACTGTTTTTTTTTCTTTATTGTAATTTTAAGCACCTCATACAAGGCGGGCTGGCAGCAGCATAATATGCTGCTCTTCAGCCTTAAGGGGTACAATAATACGATATATAGGTGACACAGACAATACAAAAAAATGGCGGGCAAAGAATGTACATACAAAAACAATAAACACGAAGCCGTTCACGCTGGACGACAATACACTAACACTCATTGACACGGCGCACAGAAGACGGATGACGGCGATGGCACACGTGAACAGATGAGGCGTGACGACGAAAGAACACTAAAACAGACGAAGGCACACACACGAGACACTGATGGTGATGATCTCCGGCGCGCGAATGTTCACTGAGCGTGTGTGAGTCCGGGGACCTGCCAAGGGAGGAGGAGGAGGAAGGGGAGGGGGAGAGGGAGAGGGGAGAGCAGAGCAGAGCAGAGATGCCAGGGGCACGGGAGAGAGGGGGAGGGGGGAAGGGGGAGGGGAAGCCCGGGGGAAGAGGGGTGGAGGGAGGGGATGGGGGAAAAGGAAAGAGAAGGGAGGGAGGATGCCTAAAGGAAAGGACATCGGAAGTGGGGGGCAGGGTCAAAGTTGATAGGAGGGGTAGATGGAGGGGAGGAGGGCAGCATCAGGGAGGGGGAGCTGGCGGAAGCCACCTTGGGAGAGGGTAAGGAGGGTGGAGAGATGGGGACCGGGTGGGACGTGGGAATACAGGCGCGGCAGCAGGCGGGGGTGGGAGAGGATCGGGGAGACGAGCGGGTGAGGAGGATCGAGTTTACGGGAGGTGTACAGGATCCATATCCTTTCAAGGAGAAGGAGGAGGTGGGGGAAGGGGATGAGATCATACAGGATCCGCGTAGGGGAGGGGAGACGGATGTGATAGGCGAGGCGGAGACCATGGCGTTCAAGGATTTGGAGGGATTTATAAAAGGTAGGGGAGGCGGAGATCCAAGCCGGATGGGCATAACAAAGGATAGGGCGGATGAGGGATTTATAAGTGTGGAGGATGGTGAAGGGGTCTAGCCCCACGTACGGCCGGAGAGGAGCTTGAGGAGACTGAGTTGGGAGTGTGCCTTGACTTGGATTGTCCAGAGGTGGGGAGTCCAGGAGAGGCGACAGTCGAGGGTGACGCCAAGGTACTTAAGGGTGGGAGTGAGGGCGATAGGACAGCCATAGATGGTGATGTAGAAATCAAGGAGGCGGAAGGAAGGAGTGGTTTTGCCTACAATGATCGCCTGGGTTTTGGAAGGATTGACATTGAGCAACCACTGGTTGCACCAAGCGGTAAACCGGTCAAGATGGGATTGGAGAAGGTGTTGGGAGCGCTGCAGGGTGGGGGCAAGGGCAAGGAAGGTGGTGTCATCGGCAAACTGGAGAAGGTGGATGGGGGGTGACGGTGGCGGCATGTCCGCCGTGTACAAAAGGTACAGAAGGGGGGAGAGGACGGAGCCTTGGGGCACACCAGCAGAGGGGAAAAAGGTGTAGGAATCGGTGTTATGGATGGTGACATAGAAAGGACGGCGGGAGAGAAAGGAGCCGATCAGACGGACGTAGTTAATGGGAAGGGCGAAGGTTTGGAGCTTGAAGAGGAGACCGGAATGCCATACGCGGTCATATGCACGTTCGACGTCCAGGGAGAAGAAGATTGCGGAGCGACGGGAATTAAGCTGTTCGGAAAGGAGATGAGTGAGGTGAAGGAGAAGGTCGTCGGAAGAGAAGGACGGCCGAAAGCCACACTGGGTAACGGGAAGGAGGCGGTGCTGGCGGAGATGCTGGTGGATGCAGCGGGTGAGGATAGATTCCAGGACCTTGCTGAAGACCGAGGTAAGGCTGATGGGATGGTAGGAGGAGACGGCGGACGGCGGTTTGCCAGGTTTAAGGAACATGAGGATACCGGAGGTTTTCCACAGATCGGGGTAGTAACCGGTGGACAGGACTACATTGTAGAGCCTGGCCAGGGTGGAGAGGAAAGAGACAGGAGCTTCACGAAGGTGGCGGTAGGTGACACGATCGTGACCAGGAGCGGTGTTGCGTTTTGTGCGGAGGGTAGTAATGAGATCCTGTGTAGGATAGGGGCATTGAGTTCCGTGTGTGTAATGTTGTCCAAGTACTGGAAACCCGGAGCGATGGGAGGGACAGAGGTGTCAGTTCGATCGCGGATATCCGGGAAGAGGGAGTAATCGAACTGGGGATCATCGGGGATGGAAAATACATCGGAGAGGTAGGAGGCAAAGTGGTTGGCCTTACTAAGGGTGTCAGGGAAGGGGGGATCATCATGGAGAAGAGGATAGTAGGGGGAGGGTTTAGTTCCGGTAAGGCGATGGAAGGCTGACCAGAACTTGGACGAGGTGATTGGTAGGGTAGCATCTAAACGGGTGCATGTCTGTCGCCAGTCCCGGCGTTTCTTAGCCGCGAGCAAATTGCGAATGGGTCGTTGGAGTTGCCGGTGGCGTCGTAGTGTGTCCGGGTCACGCGTGTGGAGGAAGGCACGGTAGAGACGGCGGGATTCACAGAGGAGGAGGACGGCCTGTGGGGGTAAGGTAGGACGGTGGGGGTGGATGGCGACAGTAGGGACGTGGGCCTCCATGGCCTCAGACAAGGTCTGCTGGAGAAAGGAGGCAGCATGGGTGACATCATCGGGGTGGTGGTAGGTAAAAGGGTGGCTATCGACCTGGGTGGAGAAGGTATCCCGGTAGGCATTCAAGTCGGCACGGGAATAGTCATGGACATACTTAGGGGGAGGGTCAGTACGGGGCGAGGGCGACGACCGTCTGAAACGGTGAGGAGGACAGGGAGATGGTCGCTACCAATAGGCTCCAGGACATCCACCGTTATGCGGCTAAGGAGGTTGGGGGAGGAGAGGATAACATCAGGAGTGGAGTTGGATTCGGGACGGGTGTGCTGGGGGATGGGGATGAGGTCGCCTTGAAGGGAGGAGAGGAACCGATGCCACCGCCGTAACTGGGCGGCGGAACGACTATGGATGTTGAGGTTGGCGGCGATCACGTAGGAAGAGAAGGTACGGTCAATGTGGGAGAGGAAGTCGAAGGGAATAGGGGCGTTAGGGCGGACATAGATGGTGGCGCAGGTAACGGTAAGGCCGGGGAAGAAGAGACTAAGGATCAGGTGTTTGGTGGGGTCGGGAAGGAGAGGTTGGAGCCGAACGGGGATCTGGCGGTGGTTACCAATGGCAACTCCGCCACGCGCAATTGGGAGGGGGTTATCGGAGCGGTGGAGGAGATAGGGTGAGGTGTGGATGGAGTGGTGGGGTTGGAGGAAGGTTTCATTGAGGAGGAATGCATCCACGCGGTGGGTGGCAAGGGTGTGCAGGAAGAGGTTCTTGTTGGCGGAGAGGGAGTGGATATTGTTGAAAAGGATACGTTGCTGTCGCGCCATGACAGGGATTTAAACAAGGGTGTCAAGATGGGAGAAGGTGAAATGGGCCTGGTTGTTGGAGTAGGTGGCGTACATCTTGAGTTGGAAGATGGAACGGGCGGCAAGGGAGATCTGCTGGAGGGTGTGGGGGCGCTGAAAGGGATGAACATTTTGAAGGACGATGGTAATGAACCTGATGATGTCCTCAGCGGTGGGGGTGGGACGAAGGGAATTGCCAGGAGGGGTGGGGGCGTCCAGGGGACGGACAGGGACGGTGAGTTCAGGAGCGGTCGGATGGGGTCGGGCCTTACACTTCTGGGAGTAGGTGGGATGAGGGAGGTTACAGGTATTACAGGAGGGGGTGACCGGAGATTGGGGCACTGCCGTAAAAAGTGGGCTTGCCTACAGTGCGGGCAGGTTGGGGCCTCGCGGCACTCAGATGTTGGGTGCGCATTATACCGCAAGCACCTTCGGCAGCGGAGGGATTGAGGAGGGGAATGGGAGGGGTCAACCTTATAACGCTGGTTAAAAAGGAGGGCACCCTCCTTCAGGAGATGGTCGATGGAGGGGGCGTGCTCAGAAAAAACCCGCATAAGGCGGGTGGGGCCAGCAGCGTTATGGATCCGGCGAACCGCACACACTTCCAGATGGGGATGGGCCTGAAGCTCTGCCAACAGCTCCTCCTCCGTGATCACTGGACTGAGCCGAGTGATCACGGCAGTGAGGGTCAGCGGGCGACGCGGAGGTTGGGGTTGGCGGGAGGGAGGTGGCGAGGGAGCAGGGGTGAGAGAGGCATGAGGGCCAAAGCGGGTGACAGGGATGCGGGAAAGGAGGTCTGTGTGGAGGGTAGGGCTGGGGGAGGAGATGAGGACCGAATCACGGCGAGGAGTGAGGAGGGAGATGGGAGCACCAGGACAATTCTGGCGAAGGAAGAGGGTGAGGTTCCGGGCTTCAAGGAGGGAGGGATCTGGACGGGAGAGGAGGTAGCGGTAGGAGGAGGGGGTAGAGGAGGAGGAGGAGGGGGCAGGGACGGGCGGGGAGACATCCATGGCATCAGGGGTGGGGGAAGGGGTACGAGGCGGAGCCTTTTTGGGAGCAGACAAGGCAGGGGTGCCATTGGGGCGCTTGACGGCGGCAGAGGAGGTGTGGGGGATGGGAACAACTGGAATGTGGCGGGGAGTGGCAGGTCCCGGGGCTGGAGTCGGCGCCGGAGATGGTGACGGTGACGGTGAAGGCGAAGGCGACGGTGACGATGACGATGATGGTGGCAGTGGCGGCGGTGATGGCGAAGGTGACGGGGAGAGCTGGGCGTGGACAGTGGCCCAACGGGCCACCACCCTAGCCGGAGCTGCAGTGACAGGCTGGGGGAGTGGGAGGAAAGGATCAGAACGAGAGGAGCGAGAGGAAGGAGCGGGAGAGGGGGCGACAAAGAGCGAGGGTGAAGGGAGAGTGAGGAGAGGTGGGATGGAAGGAGGGGGGTGTGACTGGGCACACCAAGTTATAGTGATGGAGGCGGCGGAAGGGGATGTATAGACGATGGCGGTGGTGGTAGTAGTGACGGTGGTGGTGGGGGCGGACATGACGACAGGAAGAAAAAACGCACAGCACGAAAAAGAAAGGACACAAAACTGGAAACAGGCGAAGACGCAGACGGACGACGACCAGGACGGACGGCGACGGCGACGGCGCCGGCGGCGGCGGCGAGCACCGGCTGGCGGCGGCTGCGGCGGCGGCGAGCACCAGCTGGCGGCGGCGGCGGCGGCGGCGGCGGCAAGCACCGGCTGGCGGCGGCGGCGGTGGCGGCGGCGGCGGCGGCGGCGGCAAACAGACGGACGGACGGACAGCAGGCGGCGGCGAACAGACGGACGGACGGACAGCATGCAGCAGCGGAGACGGACAACGAGCAGGCAGGCAGGCGGACGGACGGACGAACGAACGAACGAACAGCTACAGCAGTAAACGACACAATCTTCGAAAGCGGAGATTCCAACCTGAGAGTAGCCCAGGCTTTGTAATCTGGCGCCTTCGAATGAGGGGATCCAACCCTCTCCCGGCGCAAGTTCACTGTTACCAGTCACCGTTTTATTTATTTCCACGACGCGTATCGAAGGTTTAAACCTCCATCATCAGGTAGATTTACATTAGTAAGTATTACATTTGTGTGTGTGTTGTGTTACGATTTCTTGGAGGAACTTGTGGCACTGCCTAGTGGAGAAACGAGACACTATTTCAGAATATGGTTTAGGATTACTTTTGACGAAAAATTAAACTGATATCTAATGGTAAACGTTAAATAAGTAAACTACAGTACCTTCAGTGATCACAGGTTCCTTTTGCTATCGTAACACATCACATGTATACTGCCACGTTTGTAAACAAATATGGCGTCTGGAATCAGCTGGGTGCAAGGTTCGTATAGCAGAAGTGAAGACATAATCGCAAAGTGCAAAGAATATACATCATAACAATATTATTACAGAATAATTGCTTTAAGCATTTGGCGGTGTTTGTTTTGAGGTGTCAAATATATGTGTGTGTACTTCAGGTGGTATATAAATCCAATTCTGACAAGTTAAAACAGCAGACATTCGTACTCGTTTATACAATCAGGTGAAATGTTAAAATGGCTTAAACTTCATACTTATTGATAACAATTAGGTGAAATATTACTGACTGTAATTACAATGATCATATTGGCTACAACAGTAAACTCATTCATACGTTACACTCTTTGATTGGGGTTAATAAACAGATGTGAAGTGAGGGGCTGGAGGCAGAAGGAGAGGTAGAGAGAGAGAAAGAGTGTATGTGTGTGTGTGTGTGTGTGTGTGTGTGTGTGTGTGAGTGGGTGAAAGGGAGAGGGAGAGGGAGGGAGAGGGAGAGAGAGAGAGAGAGAGAGAGAGAGAGAGAGAGAGAGAGAGAGAGAGGGAGAGAGGAAAGAGTGATTATATGAGAGGAAACATTTACATGGCAAGGAGCCTTAAGATTGCATGTTGCATATACTAGCTGCCTAAAGGTTGGGGTAATATATTGGTTAATGCTATAAAATATGCAGATAGATACACATTTGTGCCAGTAGTTGATGTACATACAGTTTTAAGCTGACAAGGGTTACAAGCTGTTGGTGTGATGAATTATCTGTGAATGAGGTCAATCTCTTGTACTCTTGGCAGCTGTCAATATTTATGGTAAATATTAGGTGTGTGTGTGTGTGTGTGTGTGTGTGTGTGCATTTTTATGAGTGTAGGCAGTTGCTGAAAACGGAGATGATAGTATTGTAAATATTGTCATTTTTGTCATTTAAGATGGATTCTGGTTGTTTCATTTGATGTTTGTATATTTGGAGTGTTTCAAGGATGTCTAGTTTTCTGCCTTTTGGTTGGATGTGTAAGATGCTAATACTTGTGTTGTTAACATGGTGTTTTGTTTCATGCAGGTGGGTAGCTATTGCTGATGTGTGATATTTTTTGTTTTTTAGTGCTGCCATGTGTTCCTTGAACCTAATCTCAAATGATCTGCCTGTCTGGCCTATGTAGAAGCAGTCACAGTCCAAACATTCAATTTTGTACACACCTGTGTGATGAAGTGGGTTTCGTGTGCCGATGTTGTGGGATAACGTCTGTCCAATCTTGTTGTCTGTTATAAAGGATATGCTTATGCCTTTCCGTTTGAAGACATTGGCAATCTGGTATGAAATGTTACCCAGAAAGGGGATTGTATGGAAGGTGTTATTTTCTTTTTGTTTTTTGTGTTGTGATTCCTTTGCCATTATTGAGTGTTTTAGGGTGTCTACTATGGAGCTGTTATAACTATTTTCAATAGCTGTTTGTTTTATTATTTCAATTTCTTAAATTGAGTGAAACCGCCATATGCCACAGCCTGTTAATTATTTTACGTGATGGAGATAGTTTTAGTAAAACTTATCAGATAGGATAGAGTAATTATTCTGGTGACCATAAGCTTAATTACTTCGACAAAAATATAATTCACTGAGACATAAATGACTCACCAAAGGTCATATCGATGTTGTCGTCAGGATCAGTTTAATTGTAGACCCTCATGTAACCAAGATTTAACCAAAAAAGCAAAAAGAAAGATTTCATAAATCTGATGCGTCCTTCTGTCTGTGTCATCAGAACTGTCAAATATGTACCAGCATACTGCCGTTAATGAAATGAAATGTTTGTAAGTAAAATGTAGGCTTAGTATTATGCACTTTCAGTGTTAACAACGCAAGTACACGTATTGAGAAGAGAAAATTAGGAATGAGAGGAAAATGACAAATGTAAATGTTTGTTAACCTGATACAAAATTTATTTCAAGCTACTTTACATCTGAAAATTTTCCCTTTTTGCTGTTATTACCGTTACCGCTAATTATTGAGAAACATATTACACGATACTTTTACCACCCACTGAAGAATTCTGTCGTCTATGTGATCTACCTGACTATAAGAAAACTCCCTTCGGAAAAAGTCTTCTTTTTCAATTTAATCAGCATCTAGAATTAAAAAGTAAATTTCCCTGGGAAGGGCATCTAATGAAGCTGTGTTGAAGTTCTCAGGAGACCAAGCTTTTACCAACCAAATAATCAGAAATAACAACATTAATAACCTCATTACCCTGCATTGTTTTCAAATGCTGATAATATATAATCTCTCTCTAAATATGTTTTACATGTGTCATGTCTCAGATTCTTAAGAACACCATTTGCACAGTGCCCTGACAAGTATGTGTAAGAAAAGGCAAATATTTCTGAACAGACTGAATTTGATCATCTCTGAAATCGATTACACTGTCAAAGTTTGGTGGTGGGGCCGTGAGTCGAACTTGGGTAACTCAGTTGGTAGAGCACTTGCCAGCGAAAGGTAAAGGTCCCGAGTTCGAATCTCGGCCCGGCACACAGTTTTAATCTGCAAGGAAATGTTCCACCATGCACAAATTAATTTTGATGAATTTAGCAGCGCTCTCAAAACTTTCAGTAAGATGATGTTCCCCCAAGGCTACCAAACCTTGAACAGTCCTCTCATTGAAAATATCAAGCACAACTTTGAAATTTTCTCACTCCAGGTTGTTTTTATACAGATACTTTAATTTTTTTGGTAAAAATTTGTTATCTGTTTGTACTCCACGTCATGCAGAGAATTTCGCCATAAGGAGTTCTGTACTTTGTGAAACAGTTTCAAACTGTGGGCACTTTATTATCTGATCTGGATCTTCTTTATCGATCCAATGGTATGTGACACATTTTAATATGTGAACGAAATGTTAAACTAAAAAAGGGGTTGTGTGTTATTACAAAGAAGATTGTAAACAATTGCCAGTTGAGAAGGGGAAGCAAAGAATGACGTGGCCTATGTGTTAATTGAACTTTTGTCACTAACATCACAGACTAATCAGTGAACAACAAGAACTGATTCACAAATAAATAGGAGCTTGTGTTTTGAATACAACAGTTAATTGCCCCCTAGCTGCTCAACTGCTGAATGGGTTTGAAAATGCAGACAAATCTTATGCTGTATATTAGGATGGGGTAGCGCAAGACAATTTGCGCTCCTTATAAACTCGTAAGTGTGTGGTGATATTGAAAATAAAATGCTACAAGACATAATGTAATCTAGCGAGTATCTGTAACCCTTCTTTTGGACACCCATTCATTTCACTTGCTAACAAAAAAATTAATATTCCTACTTTCAGTTTTATCAAAAAAATTTAACTTTTTTTTTCAAATAATTGGTTATGAATAGTAAGTAGTCCATTTCTGAAGTATCTTTGTTCTCTCTGATGGTTTTCCAAGTTATCTATAACGTCAATTAAGTCATTTAATCCTACTTTGCATGACCTATATTTTCTGCATTTACATACCCTGGGTCCAATGGACCCATAATGTATAAATCGAGAATTTAAATAGAAATGTATTCTGTGGACATTAACATGCAGAAATATTTTGTTTTAAAGCTTATCAGTATAATAGAAGACAGCTGCGATTGTTTTTAAAACTTATACTGAAAAACAAGCCACCAGTATTATCACAGACTGTTCTGGGATCAGTGGCTATAGTATTCACGAAGAACAAATCAATAAGGAAACAAGGATAAAAATTTTTACAATTGTTTCGCACCACACTGCTATGGTCTTGCCACACGTTTTGTGCATTTACAGAACACTGTCCTTTGAAGCAGGACACAATAAACAGCGACTCTTCTGATGACTGACAGTGCTGCTATTGTTACTACTGCTGTTTTGTGTTTTAGGAATAGTAATAAACTTCTCCATTTCCAGGTATATGGATTTCTGTTGAAGGGGGTTAGACGATCTTCTGTTCATAAACAGTTGGATCAACTCCACTGAAAGGTCCTTGATGAAAAGTCTGCGTAAAGTCGCTTTGTGATACATGGAATGTTGTGTTTTGTAATGATAAAGGCATTTACAGTGTGTACATCCCTTATGTTGCACCAGAGAGCCATTTGCCACCGTTTAGTTCCTCTTTTGCATGTATAATCACGCACTAGTTGATCCATAATATCCACACCATCCTTTGTTCGGTTATAAAATTTCACAATGTCAGGGGTCAGGTTTGGATACTGTTCATCTATAGATTTATCATGATGCATGGTACATAGGACTACACACTTGTTTTTCTTTCATGAAAATCGAACCATTGTCATTTCTTTTGTAAATCCAAATAGACTTGAATTTTCTGCTCTACTCCAAGTAGGCTTAATCTCTTTTGGAATTTCTGTTTTATTCATCCTCATTGTTCCCACAACAATAAGGTTTTGTCACAACAGATATTCTACCAATTTTGAACTTGTAAAATAATCATCTACAGTAACATTTCTGGCTGTACCAGCAATATTGCCGGCAAGTATCTTCACTGTGGTAAGGCCCAAATTTTTCTGGGTTGACTCACCTGGTTCTCTTCCTGTGTACGCAGTCTTGTCAATGGCATAACCAGCTTAGCTTCGCACATCCAGAATATTTTCATTCCATACTTTCCAGACTTGTTTGGCATATACTGCACAAATTCACAATGGCTCCTAAATGCAACTAGGTGTTCATCCACAGCTACATTACTTTTAGGTATCATTATTTTCTTGCACTGTCTGGTAAATATTTTCCATACATAGTATATAGCAGCAAGCTTATCGGTTTGTAACCTAGCCTCTTTCTTCTTTTGTCATCAAATCTAATGAATCTTCGTATTGCCTCAAACCGATTCACAGACATTATAGCACTGTATAACGGATTGGAAAATTTGCATGAAAAAATTCCCTAATTGGAACATCCCAAACCTTATCTACTCCATTATGAAGTAAAATTACACAGAAGGCGAACATTTCGTCTGTAGCTTCATCATTCCAGTTTATTTTTTTGGTATAAAAGTCTTCTTGCTTCTAGGTTTTGTGCATCTCACGATTTGATCCGCAATGGCTAGAGGAGTAAATAAATCCCAAGCATCTTTGGGAGTGAAAGCGATTACGCCCCTTGCTGGTCTTGGAATATTTATTCACCAAATTGTGTGCAGGCATTTTATTTGGCACTGGGGGGCACTAACCCCACTGCATACCATTTGGAGCAATATATATGGTAGCATTTTCACTGCTTATTTGTCCTGAGTCCTTATTAGCCTTGTCATTGTCATCATTATCATCATCATCATCACCACCACCACTACTTTGTGCTTCTCTCAGAGAGCTGCATGCCGCTGCCTAAGGAACAATTTCACGGTTTTCATCTGAAAGGAAATCATCATCTTCAGCTCCCCACTGACTAACAACTGATTCAAAATTTGGGCTTGATAAGCGTATGCTATCTCCTTTCCTGCTCCTATTTATAGATGTGGATTCTGATATTATATCTGAAAAAATGTGAAGAAATAACCTCTCTTCTTCTGTCGACTGTAGGACTGTAACTGTTGTTCATTTTATTGTTTAGTGTTACAAATGACACTTACCTTTCTTCCGAGTTCCTATCGAATATCAAACACACCACTGCTGTGCAGCAGACTCCCACAACATTATACTCGTAATAATCCACTACAGTATTTCGCTCTATTACACCACACAGGAGTGCACCATTTGTTTCGAGCTGTAACAATATATTTCCTACAATGGAAACAACGTGTAGGTGTACCAATAATGTATTCTCTGAATTTCAACAAAACGTAATCGATTACAACCCAGTCTATTTTGATAACGCTGCAACATAAACCATAGCTCTCCTCGGACCCAGTTGTATAAATATGTGGTATAAAGATGACACTGTACATAACACTTAAAACTAATGACACCGATTTCTAATGGTACATTTAATGTGTTACTGAATACAGCAAGAGAGCACAATTTTAAGTCTCTGATATTGTAATTAAAAGTTTCTACTGTCTGCAGGTCTGTTGGACTCAGGGTATGCATACCAGGTTCAAATGGTTTATTGTTAATGGGAACTTCCTTGTACCAGGTTTTGTGGTTACACATTACCAAGATGTAACTGCATACTTGGGCCAGTATTCACCACAACAGAACATTAAAGTGTAAGAGCAACTGTTGTTTCTATTAGAGCAAAACTAATGCCACTATCTGACATTATAGTATGCCACTCTTTGGGCAGCTTGATCCGCTCCAAGCACTAAAGAAAAACATTCAAGTCTATGAAATGTCTATACCGTTCATACTGGGCATAAGTTGTTACATTGGCTGCAACAGCTAGTTCTTAGTGTCTGTTTTTCCAGGCTCTTCCAATGAAAAAGAAGGTGACGAAAGGTACTCCAGAGAGTTAGGCAGATTCCATGGTACAGTTGCTGGTCTAAGGCGACGTTTCAGAGGAGGCACAGAATATTTCTTTCCTGTGGATGTGTAGAAATATTCATCACAGCTCTGAATGAGGTCATCAGCGAAATGGAGCTTGCAGACCTTGAAATTTGACAAAAACATTTTATTAGCTACAGGTGACAATGCCCAAGGGCAAGGTTGCCACTAACGCACAGATGCTATTAATGTCGGTTACTTTCAGAACAAATTGATCAATAATGACTCGGTATTTTGAGTTATAAAGCTGCATAAATAAATCACAGTCCACTAGTGATTCGGTACTATATACAGTGAAATAGCTCTGTTATAGATTGGCATCAGGTCAACTGAAATCACGTTGTTCCTGAACAACTGAACATCATGCTAACACGAACACACGACAAGTTGTTCTTGCTCTCTGTATTAAAGCACTCATACCATGACACAATCTAAGTGACTTGTAAAGACGCTGAGCTTACCTTTGAATTCTGTGTAACCTGGAAATTTTCACGATGTATTGCAGTCAGCTATCCAGTTCTGCTGGAGCTCTGCCCTTTTAGGAGAAAAAAACAGCGCTACTCGTGGCTCATTTTCATAATTTCGTCTGCAACAAGGTACGCAACATTTCTACACCATTTCGAATCATTGCATTTAACTGTCGCATATATCAACAGTGTAAATAAATCAAAGTAAGAAATGCATGCAAGTGTGAAAACTTCAATTAGTTAAGACATGTTCCTGCAAAACGCAAGAAAACGGAATGAAATCAGCCACGGCTGGTCCTGCCATCGAGCGGTACGCCACGGAACTACACCCTGTTGCAAGTCGGCGCAACAAGATGGCAGCACGGTAAGTAGCCTCATGTTTGACCTGAACGATCGTTACTCGACGTGCAGTTTTTAGCGTATAGCTTGCCACCTGGAAACAAAGCCTCATAGCATGCGTTGTGACATCACAACACGAGTCAAACAATATCTGCACTTTGGGATGCCCTGCAACATGGACTGTCCAATTAAGTAAATGTATCATTACTTCCTGCGTCTTGCATAAACGTAAATTATCATTTAAAACAACGTAAAATAAATATGGTCATAATTTCCTTCACTGATGCTTATTATCACTGCAAATCTCATGTTTGCAATATTTCGACTTTTTAAGTGCAGCTTTGTTATTTTAACATAGGCTCGTAGATTGACAAAACATAAATCGTAATTTGCACCATTTTGTGCTACAATTAGCCGTCCAGGTATTCGCATTTTTATGTTAAAACGTATATGTTTGATCAGAATAAAACATTAACACGTCTTAATGGGAAACATGTGCAGATGTGAATCACTAATTGCAAAATATAGAGGCAGCACACCATGTTCATTTTCTATTAATGGAAAATTACCGGATTAGCTGAAACCTAGCCACCAAAATTTTCTTTCATACGAATAAACATCTAAAGAGCAGCACACAAATTAATGCATTTTTTTTTTGGAATCTGTTGATTCATGTAATGTCATCAATGAGTAAGGAAACACACATTCATGACCCTTAAAAATAATAGAGATATTCTGTTACACACACAGGCAGAAAAAAAAGCACACACAGAAAGCGAGGGGTGGGAAGAAATGGAATAATTATTTAAAAATATAAAAGTGACTTTTTATTTCACCTCATTATATGATTTCCAATACACTCTCCTACATGTCAATAAAAAAATTGAAGTACACTTTAATTATGTTATTCCTTCTTTTAAAAAACTTTTACATTTTTCTTCATAGCTACATAATTTCTTATCTTAATATGATTATTTAATATGATATTTACACAACAGAGCAGTATGGAACACACGATAGATTCAAGGCTACGTTCGTTTTTACATTGAAATCCACCAAACAAATCACTGGGAATATTACAGGATGCTACCTTCAGAAGCACAAACCTTTGATTTCCCTATTGGAGAAACAAAATTTGATGTTCTTTTACAATTTTTTGAAAAGTTAAATAAACATACATTACACATGACACATCTTCTTTGGTATATGCCAAGCCTCCTCGATCCTTTGCCATTATCAAATGATCATCTTGCTTTGCTTCATCTGAAATGAGAAATATTCACAGTGCAATACTCACAGTGAGGTTTTTTTTCAGCACTTGGTGTGAGCAGTATACTGATATGTAGTGAAATAACGGCCATTTGTCCTCCACTATCCCTTCAACATCATTCTCATCTACCATCACACTTAATAAATCTGGTACTGGGATATCATTTAACTCCTGGATTTCAAAAGTTGTTTCAACAATATATGACACCTAAATAACCACATCTCCAACTACTATAGACTGTGCTCTCAGCACTAGGTTTTTGCTCAGTTTCAAAAGCCTGTCTAAGAGAAATATGGTATTTTCCCCCACTTAATTCCAAACAATCAATCTATACTCTTTCAAGGAGACAATAGGTCCTGTTTTTGTCAGACAGCCAGTAGCTACTGAAATCAGTCAAAGCAGCTGTTGTATGTCATAAAGCAAAGTGTGTCTCTTTAGAAAGTTTCCTGTTATCATACAACCCATGCCATAAACCTAACCAAGACACAAAGCTATTTAAAAAATCAAATATGTGATAGGAATTAGAAGTTATAGTTTCCTGCAAAACATTTCTTAGCCTCTGACCCTTAAGTAATGTTTTCGCATTCACAGTACACTACCGAAGTTTTATTATTCTTATAAATGTCACAGCACTTTAGAAATTTTGAATTCCTTTCTTCGAGCCTAGTCTCTGCAAAGCAACAACTGTCATATCATTAATGATACAAAGCACTTGTTTAGCATCTTGCCTTTCAATTGAATTTGGAAACAGAGATTTTAAAGCTAGAGAGTTCCTGTATTGTAATAAATCATCTTTTTCAATCACATGTAGCTCTTTTAGTGCTGTGACCGATGCAAAACCTACCTTCCATGCTCTCACTGAAATCAGGAAAACACAGGATCTACTCATTTTCATTGAACCAGTTGTTACAAATACACTTTAAAAGATGAACTGTATCCCCAAAATAGTACAGTGGGCGATCTGCAGAAGTCTGTGCAGTTGACAGTACTTTAGCTTTACTTCTGGTGGAGTACTATAGTTAGATATTGCTTTCTATAAATTCAGTTATTGTCTCCCACTAACCCAACCACCCCACATCAAGCTGCTTCTAATTTAAGAATTACTTCTTTTATGTATGAGAAAACTACATTAGCGTGAATTGTTTTAAGTGGGAGAAACTACCCCACATCCTTGTAAGGTGAATCTAATCTTTATATCCTAAAAACATAAACACTGGTTGCACACAAAAAATTGTCACTGTTGAACGCACGGCCTGCAATATTCCCACCTCTGATATCAAGTTTTTGATGAAAATAATAAATACTCCTCGCAAAAATAGAATTGTGACTTGAATATACTCTGTTAGTGATATATGACGCCGCTTTTTCATTTTCTGTTATAATATTTTATTATAAAGTAGATAATCGACGGTCGAAATTTTCACACGATATCTACAATGTATTTACCATAAATGAGGTCCTCTGATTTCAGTTAAATTAGTGGTTTTTGTTGCTAATATCAATATGTACTGTCTAACGTTTTTTTCTGTAAGGTTAGTTTTTTGTTTTATCACGATTTTTCTTCATAACGCTAGGCTACGTTAAGGCTAGGCATTTACTGAACGATACAGCAATTATAGCGTCGCAAATGTGTTTGACGTCAGCATATGCCTATCAGATGGCGATGAGTTTTCGTCGCTACTTATGGTGCAATTGCTCACCGACACTCACAAGCACGTGTGAAAGTAGTGGAAACATGGCATTACCTCGATATATGTAGCACAAGTTATGAGAAAGAATAGTTAGTAATGATTGTAAACATGCGCTGTTAAGTTTTAGCCACAATTATTCACATTACTTCAAATCCAACTGTCGGCGCTCATATTTTACATTTCCGTCAACGGAGGCCGTCAGGGTATGAAACTGAACAATAACTTTAACTGTCACGGCGGATATTGCCTTAGGGTTAAGAGACTAGACAGGAATTTACAGAATTATTTACGTCTCGTTGTGCAGAAACAGAGTCCTAGCAGGATTCCAATCAGTTGTTGTGGCAAAAGCCGATGGAGGTTATCATCGTAATCTTGCATTTTTGTTCAAATTTGACGCGACAGGAATACGGTGAACGTCCGAAATTCCGTTTCAGATTGTAACAAAATTTTCGACCTAGAGCTGTTTTGGGGGCACTTTTTTTTGTTACATGTCATCTTGTTCCTTTATCTGATCCTTACGGAGTGAAAACTGGTGAGCTGGTCTGAAATATAGTGACGATCACTTCGGACCTCCGATATCGGTTACGAAACATCTGCGGGTCCCGTCATAGCCCGATACTCAACTGTGTGGGACCCACATCACACAGAACCAACAGCGGCTAATGAACGTCTAGAGAGAAGGGCAGCAGAAATCGTGACAGGTCTGTTTGACTCACAGGAGAGTGTCACGCAATTGTTGAAACAATGATGAGAGACGCAAGCTGTCCCACGAGAGGCCGCTTACGAAATGTCGCAGGCGACTGCTAAGCGAGGAGTCCAGAGGCGCTCTCTAGCCACTACTCGTCGCTGCCGTAAGGAGGCTGAAGGCAGAGTCAGGCCGGCCACAGCACGGAGACGTCTCAGCACTCGCCCTTAACGCACTGCGTTCATGACCGGAACGGGAAAAAAATTCAAGATTTGCTACCGTGCCAAGTACCCAATGCCATGCACTTCACTGTGGCTTGTGGTGTACGTACGGGGATGTAGATGTAGATGTGACGGTGAATATTCGGTGCTCGTAAATACGTCGCGATGTAGATACTTCCGAAACAGCAACATGTGAACCAGTGTGTGCACCTCCACAAAAAGACAGATTCAATTGTTAGATTTGTCCGTGGGTTCTCATGTTGATTCTTGGATCGTTGAAGCATTTTTGAGGCGTTAGTGGTGCTCGGGAACTAACGATTAATGACTGGGAATCTGGTCATGGAGACTGACCATAGAGTAGCGTTAGAAATCGTATTACTAATATTACGGTAGGTCAAATAAAGTTGGAAATTTAGTTCGAATCCGAACATTTCAAGATTCTTATTATGCTTAGCATTCAAATTACGAAACCGTCACATTATATGCACTATTTACAGCTCAAACGTTAGAGCTCGCGACCGGTGGAGGAGAAACCTACTGGGGCAACTGTGTGTGGAAGTGTGACTAAAGTGGCAAACTATATAATGAACAAGAGCTTTTGTAGCCCTCTTGTGGGAGTGTTATTGTTGGAAGCTTTACGACACTGTTTGCGGACGATACGGCGGTCTATAAGAGAGTGGCGACGCCAGAAGAAAGTATCGATTTGCTTAATGACTGCAGAGGACTGATGAATGCTGCAGGCTCTGTGAGTTGACCCTGAACGTCAATGAGTGTAACATATCGCGCACAGATAGGAAAAGAAATCCACTACTGCACAACTACACTATTGATTAAATGGTTCAAATGGCTTTGAGCAGTATGGGAGTTAACTGCTGTGGTCATCAGTCCCCTAGAACTTAGAACTACTTAAACATAACTAACCTAAGGACATCACACACATCCATGCCCGAGGCAGGATTCGAATCTGCGACCGTAGCTGTCGCGCGGTTCCAAACTGTAGCGCCTAGAACCGCTCGGCCACTCCGGCCGGCTACTATTGATTATAAATTGATGGAAGCAATATCTACATTAAAATGTCTACGAGTAACTATCTAGAGCGACCCTATGTGGAATGACCATGTAAACCAATGAGTAGTCTCATAACGAGAAGGATTAGGAAATACAACGCATCCACGAAACACGTGGCTTACAAGATGCTTGTACGACCGATTCTTGGGTACTGTTCAGCAGTCTGGGACGCTTACCGGGTAGGGCTGATAGGAGAGACAGAGGAGATCCAACGAAGAGCGGCGCGTTTCGTCTCCTCATCGTTTGGTCGGCGCGTGAGCATCGCAGGGATGCCCAACAAACTCCAGCGGCACACGCTACAAGAGAGGCGCTGTGTACCACGGAGAGTTTTGCTGCTGAAATTTCGAGAAGGGATGAGTCGGACGGCGCATTACTTCCTCAATCAAACATTTCGCGAAGTGACAACAACGAAAAAATTGGAAAAATTAGAGCTAACGCTACCGACAATCATTTTTAACATTCGCCATTCGCGACAGGGACGGGGAGGGTTGGGATCAGTTGGGTACACGCTCCCATGCTTCAGTGTCACACTTGAGCCATTCCTCTAAATGCTTTACGCGTTCACAAAGGTCGTGTGTAACTTCCCTACGCTGCCCATTTATCTCATACTGACCTCGTTGCAGTTTCGTTAGAGATCGCACTTCTGACGTCTCGCCCTCCCCAAACGGTCCAGTCTTGTCACTCGTGTCAGTGATAGACAAATTTCCTATCTTCACTACTATCTTTGGCATTTCGGCCTCCAGCATATGGGTCGCCTGTGCGTTCTCGTCGCCTGGACCTTAATGGCCTCCAATACCTGCGCCTTTACCCTTTCGACTCTTGTTTGCAGTTCCTTGTGCTGCTGGCTGCACGACTCACTTAGTGCTTGGAAATCACCAAGATACTTTTCTTCCTGCAGCCTACGTTGCTAGTCGACTCGAACCTGAGCTGCTTCCAGTGCACTAAGTCGCCTATCGACTATTTCAGTATGATCTTTAAATTCGGTAACTATATCCTCTCTAATTTTCACTGCGAAACTATTAAACTGTTGATCCATATCCTTTGGTAACTTTTCTGCATGATTCTCCTTCTGTTCGGCCAGATTTTTTGAATTACTTTGATTTTGATCAGATAACGTTTTTGCTAAGTTTTGATTTTCTTCAGATAACACATGATTTAGGCTTCTTGTAACATTGTGATTATCCTCAGATAGCTTCTGTGTATATCTGCTGCAGAGTTCTCGTTAGTTGTGCCATATCGAAACGGGTATTAATAGTGAAGCTGATTGTGGTTTCAACCGCTCTTTCTCTACTGCATCTTCAATTTTTCCCTGCACTGTCCGAAAAATCTAGGTATGCCGTCTGCTCACTTCCGAAGTTTTAGGACTGCAGCGGCATTACTGAAGTTCGACGCTACAAATTGCCCGTTTCCTGGTGTAGCGACAGAAGAATTTGGTTCTGAGCTTTCTCCCTGATTCGTCGTGTTATTTAAATTGTTACGTCTACTAACGCTCTTAGACTTGCTACGCGTTGTCATATACAATGCTACATCCGCAGAAGGATTGCTATAACACTAACAAACCCTATGTCTCCAAAATATTAGACACTGTCAAAGTTTCACACGCGAACTAGCAAGCACAATAGATTGCCGTACAGCAATAACATGAAAAGGTCACGCAAAAACACACACAGAAATAAGGCAGAAAATATGAAACGAAGCAACGCAGATCACCAAAGAACGTTGTGAATTGATCAGAAATTTCTTCTCTGAACAATGTGGAAGTTGTTTGAGCGGTAGAGAACAAGAAGTGTGCGTTTAGTACATCATAACTACTGACTGCTTCTCATTACTGCCCCTGGTAGTCTCACCCTGTGGCAGCGGTCGGCCATATGAATGGGTTATACTGAAACGCGGCGCGTGGCTTTTTAAACTTACTGGACCACCGAATGCTAATGCAAATAAGCGCTGTGATATTTTCTTTTATAGTAAATTATTTAGGTTTGCCACACAAGGAAGTTGGGAATAAATTAATTACAATTAATTACAGACATTTTTAACTTGTTGCGTAGAAATTATTAAGATGTCAGTACTCTCATCAAATGAACACTGAAACTAATTTACTCAAAAGTGTGATCATACTGAATGAAAGCAGTTAGTTAAACTAAAACATAATTCTTTAGAATATAATTAAAATTCAGAGATTGGGCCTGCTAGACTACTGCGCTTTGGCAACGACAGGTTGGGTGTACAGAGATCGATTTCGGAAGGGGTGGCTGCGTTGATGGACATACATTAAGTACAGACACAGTGTATTTTAAGCAAGGACACAAGTTAAACACTATACAATAAACACATTGCAATAACGGTTGCCGTTACATGAGTTAAATTGAACACTGTTTCGAATGGTTAAATGGTGACAGACCACATGAAGGGGAATGTATGTGAAAATTCTGGGAAGAGGAAAGAATAAGTGCATGTACCTAATCAAGATCTATATTAACAACAAAGCTTAAGACACATTACGCCCTCACCAAAGAGTCAGGGAAAGAGATTCGCTCCTTCCAAAGTAGTAATCTTTCGACAAAATGCAGTTGCTTAAAACTAGATTTAAAAAGGGTCACATTTACCAGATGCCTCAATATTTTCACAAAACGGTTGAATTACATGTGCGACGCGCAAAGAGAGATAACATGAACTGTCAGAAATTTGTCCCTCGGTGGACACAGAGACCTGAGGTCTCAACTGGCTCGTCCAAGCACCTAGTTCAGACTAACAGAGCAACCATTTGAAATTTCACACAGAAAAATACTGTAAAATCCTTTAATTATACAGAGAATTCAACAAAACCTAAATTCACTGAAGGGAAGACGACTGATTATCACTGACAAACGCGGTAGCCGATTTCGCGCCATGTGGTGCGAAGCATAAGGGTAAATTTATCAAATCACAGGTGAAACCGGAAGCATTCAAACTGCAGTAATAAATGAAAACATTCACAGAAGAATGTAACCATGCACACCTACATACTTAGGAAAATCTTCTGCAAAGTAATGTCAGCATTACTAGATGGGAAGCCTTTGCACACTATAAGTTCTGGTAGCACAAAGAAAGTACCAGAAAACACTTATTAAAACTGGTAAATTGCACCATGGCCTATCCTGCGTGAACTGTGGATCGTATAATGCATGTATCGCTGTAATAAAAGGTGCAATCTAGTACTTCAGCTAGCCTCAAGACTTACACAACTCACTCTAAGCTCAGTCTTAAGCTACCGACCACACTCACCGACTGCCCAGCGTCAAGTGCTTAAGCACCCCCGAGAACAACGAATCTCCGCAGGTAGCCAGAACAGACCAAAGGGGATGCTTCCGGTACCAACCTGCTCACGGTCGATAAAGGCGACTCAGAAGGCACAAGCCTCTTTCCTTTGACTAAACACCCAAAGTTGGCCAGACTGACCACAGCATACAGCAAGTTCCATACTACTGGCTACCAATGGAAACACTAAAAATACGTACACATGCACTTTCACACGGGCAGTAATGAGAAGGATGGAAATCTGGGAGCATAAAATATATTCAGAGTAAATATAATTGAGGGCTTGCATATGAACAATTAGGTAATTTAAGTACTTTTATAGCGATTCAGTACACAGAGACCTTTCAATGGTGCGAGGTCAGATCCCAGATGCCTTGCAAAGCTATGGCGGAACCGTTGTGCCTTCACAGCCAATGACGGTCCTCTCTCTCTCTCTCTCTCTCTCTCTCTACAGTTTCGATCTCTACAAACTGCCAGCTGTTTGTTGCTTTAATTTGGGACACCAGTCTATTTCAAAATGTTAACGACTCTCGTTTAAAAGTCTGTACCTCCAACGTTTCCGCAAGGTATCTAAACCTGTCCGAAACTAATTATCTTCCGAATTAATTATCATTAAAATTTTAGACCATTGCTAACTATAATTACAAGTTATGTCGAAATTACTGTTAGATTCTGAACTTGCCCATTATAATTTTGTTCCACTTGAAGTGCAGTATTTGTTAATTAAGTAGCTAATAAGATAGCTCAGTATTTTGAGGATTATGAAATGTTTTATGCAAGATGGCTGCCGTCAGTAATGAGTAGTGGAGAACATATTGCTCACAGTCGAAGCGATATACGGACCTAGCACAACTCAGGTCAGGCAGTCTGCGGCTGAGGGTAAATGGAACAACAAAATGGCTCTGAGCACTATGGGACTTAACATCTATGGTCATCAGTCCCCTAGAACTTAGAACTACTTAAACCTAACTAACCTAAGGACAGCACACAACACCCAGCCATCACGAGGCAGAGAAAATCCCTGACCTCGCTGGGAATCGAACCCGGGAACCCGGGCGTGGGAAGCGAGAACGCTACCGCACGACCACGAGATGCGGACAATGGAACAACACCTGTGTCTCTTGTCGTGAGCTGTGTGCTGTAGTCCGATAACTAACATTCTGAAATATTCGCTTATACTGTGTACAGTTTGTTGCCTTCACTCGTGGGCTTAATTCGTGACCTCTGTGACAGTAATTAATAACTAATTGCGAGTGAGAACCTTTTACAGAAACATTGTGATTTGTGACTCCCACGAACAATCACCACTTATCAGGGCATTGTTGACGGATTTGATTATTGTTGTGCACTATCTTAATTGTTTCGAGTTCCTCAAATGTGTATGAGGGCAGTGATATGGTGAACTGATACGTTAAATTTTTGTCACATGTGAATCGTTTTCAACTGCTGGACTGTGTTGTGTGATTACTAACACTGGGACAATTTAACAATCTATGAATCTGGGTAGTGGGTAGAAATCTGCTTTCCTGTGATTCGAGCTACATGTGAGACACAAATCTGGCCATATCGGTGACTAATTTACACTGAGAGTGTAATTAAAGTGTTTTTAAATCTACCTCTTGTGTCGACCACAACATCGCTATAAACTAGTAGTACAACTGACATCTTTCAGCCAGCACTGCTACGGAGAAGAACAGTAGAGGCTTACGCAGAAGGAACCAGGATTGTTCTACATACTTGGAAATGATTCAAAAATTGTTGTAGGTTCAATAATAAATAAACCGAAATATACATTCTAAGACTCTAGAAACCCACTAATTTAAATAGTGATGTAGACTTACTATTTTTTTTCTTCTACATACCATGGGATGGCAGAAACGCTTAAACTCTTATACTTGGCGATATGGCGGGAAACCAACTATTGGAATGAAAATTCTAAAAAGGTATTAGAAGAAATTACAACTGGACGAATTGGACACAGGGAAGCTGCAAGGAGATATGACATTCCAATACAGACCATTTGGGAACAAATTGAGAAGGAAGAGCAACTGCAAGGCTGGAAGGCCGAAATTGAAGAAAGATCGTTTGTTGATCACTGAATCACTGTCAGTGACGTGGGTCTTCCAATACCAGTCTTTGACTTGAGGTGCATAGTGAAATCATACCTTGGTACCTGTAAAATAAAAGTAGACTGCCTTGCTGATAATACGCTTTCGATGGGCCTGGGGAAAGGCATTTTTAGAGAGACATAGTTCTGAACTGTCTCACAAATTTACAGTCTGTATTTCAAGGAAGGCTACTGCTGTAAATGAGAATGTAAGCAATGTCTTTTTAGAGAAATACGAAGCCAAGGTTGAAGGCGTTCCTTTGGGGTTGGGTTGTTTTGGGGGAAGAGACCAAACAGCGAGGTCATCGGTCTCATCGGATTAGCGAAGGATGGGGAAGGAAGTCGGCCGTGCCCTTTCAAAGGAACCATCCCAGCATTTGCCTGGAGCGATTTAGGGAAATCACGGAAAACCTAAATCAGGATGGCCGGACACGGGATTGAACCGTCGTCCTCCCGAATGTGAGTCCAGTGTGCGTTCCTTTTGAAATGTTTTCAGTTTTGATGAAACTGGGTTTCATGACATACCTGGAAAAGAAAGCCCTTCTTTCGTCGGACTTGTCGACGTACTGAGAAAACTGAGGACACATCAAAACCGTGCCACACTCTCATGTCGCCGGCCGCGGTGGTCTCGCGGTTCTAGGCGCGCAGTCCGGAACTGTGCGACTGCTACGGTCGCAGGTTCGAATCCTGCCTCGGGCATGGATGTGTGTGATGTCCTTAGGTTAGGTAGGTTTAAGTAGTTCTAAGTTCTAGGGGACTGATAACCACAGCAGTTGAGTCCCATAGTGCTCAGAGCCATTTGAACCAACCACTCTCATGTTGTTTGGGAAGACAGCAAAAGAATTCCTTCCCCCTTACCTTACTGATAAAGATAAGCCAAAATGGACTGACTGTATTCACAGTTCACCTCCTGGAAAGCAAATGAACACATTAGGGTGAGTGGCTAGAACAGAGTGTGTTTGACAGTTGGTTTCAGACTCACTTCCTCCTGTTTGCTCACAGAAAGGAGGACAGAGAGGAATTATTAGAGATAATCCCTCTTCCCACATCTTGATGAAAATTACGGAGCTGCGTGAGGAAAACAACATAAATTTCATTTGCATTCCACCGAACGGTACTAGTCTTATGAAATCTTAGATGTGGCTTATTTTTCTTCTCTGAAGAACAAATGGAGAGAGATTCTTTGTCAATGGAGGTAGACTGCAAATGGAAAGAAGAAACATCGTTTTCCGAAGGGTGTATTTACTGGCCACTGTCGAAGATTTTTTAGATGAACAGACAGCTTCTACAAATTTAGTGAAAGGGTTGAGAAATGTCAAATGCGCTAGAAGTGTGATAATGCTAGAAATAAGTCTTGTGTTATGAGAAGTGTGGAAACTGAATTCCAGAAACATTTGGAGAAGGCGAGAAAGACAATCAGACTTCAATGTGAGGATCGTCAAAACGTATATGTTCCACATAGAGAGATTCTTTGTCAATGGAGGTAGACTGCAAATGGAAAGAAGAAACATCGTTTTCCGAAGGGTGTATTTACTGGCCACTGTCGAAGATTTTTTAGATGAACAGACAGCTTCTACAAATTTAGTGAAAGGGTTGAGACGTTGTTTCAGGGTAGGGTATGCATTAAAAGAACAATCATCTTTCATAACCATCTGTTTTTATGTAATTTGAAATACGTTTAAATTAGCTTGAGCTTTGGCAGAAGAGCGGTTTATGTGCCGTCCGCCTGCCTCTTATAGGGCGACCAAAATATCAGCAAAGAGGTCGACATTCTTGCATACAGATGCTAGTACTACTTAGTTAATCAACACCTTCGACCACAGTAGACTGGCCTTGCTGTGCAGAAGCTATATGGATGGTGTGGCTCCCACATAAACCACGTGACTGTTGGCAAAACGTGGCGGGATTTCAAATCAGCGGTCTGCCATCCTATGTTTGAACCGTATTTTCCCCTCATTTCTGCCACACGCTTCCAACAAAAATTACTTTTTTATTTGCGAAAAATTATGCCAGAACTACATTTGACCTGGATTTGTTCACAGTACCATTTATAAAATTTAACAAATACATCGAACGCCTCTCTGGTGGGCAGTGGGACGAAACTACTATAAACTATCAATTAAAGTAAAACGTCGTTAAAATTCTTTTAAACAGTAAGAAGGGGCTCATGTCAAAACTTTAAACATTGGATTCGCCGCGTTTTGAGCTCTAGTTACTTATAAAAGAAAATGGGATATGGGAATTATGGCAACTATAGGTGCCAAAATTGTCGACTTTAGGAGCAGGTCCACTTTAGAGCATCAATTTTAGGACTTCAAAGGTTCAGTTCCCACTATTTTTACAAAACTTTAAACTATCAGCTTAAAAAATTATATTTTAGATGAAAGGTGAGACTTTGAGGTTTCAGAAAATAATTTTGGAGCCTACATTTATTTAATAGTATTAGAAGGCAGAAAAAAAGTCTCTTCATGTGTCAGCTATAGCTCTTACCTCATTATAACCTCTCTTGTATATACAAATCCTTGGTATCTGTGGGCTATTAAGTGCCTCATAATGAATAATGCATATACCAAAGTGAATATTGTGCACTGTAGTAAAAGCTGTCAATTATGACTCAAGAAACACCTATACACTTTCAACTGAGACAGTAGTTACAGCTCTCAATTTAACCAGGGCAGGCCATAAATTAAAAGTTCCAAGAGACTATGCAATGATTTTAATTTTTTACAGGTATTTCTTCACAGTTGATGAGAACAATATCAAGAAAAGCTCCTTTCAAGAACAAAACACTTTTGTCAATTTCTGTCTTAAGATAGTCATTCTGTGGGGAAACAAACTGCAAAATAATTCCCACAATGAACTGTGACAGTATATAATTTTTTAAGAAAACTATCTAAGGGATACTTCCCACTGCTAATATTGCAAAACTGTACCGACGCTCATCCAGATTAAGAGCTATTTTCCAGGGCACAAACACGTTAGAGCTCATCTGCCGAAACAAAATCGGTCTGCTTACATTTGACAGTCTCTCAGTACAACAAGAATAGGGGCTCTTATTTTAGAAAAATAATGCCTGTACAGTGACCTGATTTTGTTCTGACACTGTGTGGGATCATGAGGAAATTTTTCCTTGCCTCTGCATAATAATCATGTGAGCATAAATTAAACTCCCCTTTAATTACATATTGATGTTTATCATTGCAGTTTGTGAACAATTTGAATAGCTTACTACAAATCCAGCAGAAGACAATTAGTCAACCTAGAACTTAAAAACTTACTCTTTTAACAGAAATTTTAGGCTTACCTTAGGAGTAACATTTAAAGATAGGAAAAGTTGTTCTTACACTGAAAACGGATGTGTTTTCTGCAGAGTTCATAAACTGCCAATGCCATGCACAATTTCACATTTTCATGACGTTTTGTACCAAATTTTGGAAACTGTTGCATATGAATGAAATATACAGACCTGTACTTGCTTCACTCAAACACCATTCTGAATTTTTTATTGCAAGCTCATGCGACAAATCCTTAATACCTGGTGTCTGCAGTGGACGTATTTTGCCAGAGGTGAAAACTATCCATTGCAGTAACAACTGAGATAATAGAAATACTTTTGTGCTTGACACTCCAATGACATTTACAAACATGCACTGCCAACGCCATGCACAATGCCACGTTTTCACTAAGTTCCGTGGCAAATTTTGAAAGCTGTTGCATATGAATGAAATACATGTACCTCTACATGCTTCACTCAGAGCCTACTGAATTTTGTATTACAATCTCATCTGACAAATCGTTACTACCTGGTGGCTATTATGTATCTATAGCAGACACATTTTACCGAAGTGAACACTATCCATTGCACCAACTACAGTTGACTAAGAATCAAGAAACTGGTTTAAACTTTTACGTGAAACAACTATTGGGGGTTTGAGTTTCTATAGACAACAAGAAAAGAAGTACATGTTGATTCTTCCAAGTGCTTTTCTCATTTTAAATTTATTACACTTTTTTCTCAGTTGCTGCATGTATTCAAAGATAACTAACATCTCTTGGGAAAAAATAGATATGCAGAAAAAATTAACTCAATACTTTATTTCACAACATTACTTTATTTCTTACAAAATTTTATTTCACATTTTCTTTCTTACAACACAATATTTTCCAACAGATTTATTTCTTAAGCCCATATTCTAAGAGGGCAGAACAATGTTTAACAGATAAAAATTTATAGAAGACACTGACAAGAGAATAAATGTAGAAAAAATATAAGGGCCCAAACAAATTAACAACACAACATACAGATCTAGAAGAAACAAAAAATAAAAAGTACATAAAAATATATATTCTGTTAAGAGAAAAAGAATATCTAGGTTTACATAAAAGAAATGAATCCAATTGGTATGAAAACAGAAGTAAAGTCCAAACATATACTGAAAAAGGCTTTGTGAATGCAATATGGGCACTTAGAAAGGCTAAGAACTCCAGGTACCTCTGTCTGTGCTTTGTGTAGACATCAAGGTTCAAACATTAATAATAATAAACAACATCACCTTGGCAATTATTAACTCTAATGTAATAGGGATCAGGCATAGAATATTTAATGTACCTTAAACAACACAGTTTTTGTGTATAAAGTCCTCACACAACCTTTCTGGAATGTTTCTGTCACAGTCTTTCCAAAATGGTGATTTCAAATTTTAAAATACTCAAATAAAATTGATTTAATTAGAGCATTTCTGTGATTTTCTGTGGACTCAAAGTCCATAATATGTTCGTCAATGGATTGAAAAACACTACAATCAACATCTGCCATAGCACATGAAACAAGAACAAGCATAACATTTTTCTTTTGCAACATTCCCTTTACCTGGTGCAACCGATGAGCTTGCTCTGCTGCTTTGCAATTTTTAATAACGTCAGCAGAAGTCGTAGCCAAACCTCCCACATTCTTTCTTCTGATTAGTCCAATGTCACTGTCCACTGCCCCACATAAGGAATTTGCACGTTCTACAGAATGTACTGACTTAGTCAATTTACGCACAATGAATCCTTCTATGTATGCAACAACATTCCGTACATAATTTGACAGCTGTTCAAATGGGACAGCAGGAATGCTGTATGAGTGATCATGACAGACTGATGCAACATCTAGGCCTAACTTTTCTGAATTACAATTGATAACTGATGTAAATGGGTTAGATTGCGTCACATCCAGTCCAGAAGATGCACTGAGAATGGGACAATCTGCTGTATCCAAAGTAGAGCCAAATTCTGACCCTCTTACCTGCTGATGGATAAGCAGTCGTTTGTAGGCTGCTTTGAATTGAGCTGCTGTGGGGTTGTTGTTATCACCACCATATCTTCTGACTGAGCTGAAAAATATCTCTCTGTTGTCCTGTAGCAATTGATACGTAAGCAAGAAATTTAGTTTTGGTTGAGAGCTGTTTATGACAGAAAAATATGATTTTCTTAGGCTCTGTATACATACAAGAAAGCCAAGGAAACCAGTCTTTCTGTTAGTATACAAAATAGATGGCCCATTAGCCTCAAGTCTCAGCTTCTGAATATATTTTTCCACTTCATCAAGAAATGGTAAAATATGGCCAGCTGTCTGCATTGACAGAGGTGATTTGGACAGGAGATTCCTACTACTGAAACAATCAAAAAAGTTGTTCATTGTCCTTATAAATTTAACTGTATGTTAACAGCCTTTAAAGTCAGCTAGCTGCAAATCTTTGTCAAGGAATTCTAGAGCATTAACTACACTACCACTAAATGTTTGCACAGCAAACCTTACATTCATTTTATGACGATACCACTGAACGTGTTTTGTTCTTACTTTTGTAGCAGTCAGAAGTTTCTCCATTTTTTGCAGCTCATGTAATTTTAATACATAATCCCATTTTATTGGATTTCTATTTACAACAAAAATGACGCTTTTACCAGCTAATGTATTGCATATTAACTTGAACATGTGACATGGATCAAGGAATATGCAAACATCATCCTTACATAGAGTGTGTTTAAAAAAAAGATTTCATTCTGCACGTTGAAAGACAGGTCCCTAGCTTGTCTACGATTGCAGTGTTTACGTGAGCACCATCAAAAGTACCAGAAATTACTTCTACTCCAGCATCAAATGTAAATTTCAATGCCTCTTTAAGTAGGTTTGATTTTTCAACAGCACATAGGCCATTCACTAAAAAGTAGCCAATTGGAATGTTCCATGAACCATTAACAGCAGTCAACATGAACGTTATTGCCTCATTTGCAACAGGCATATTGTCATTGTCAAGATATGTACCATAATCTATGTAACCAATAAACTTATTGCCACGAATTTCAACATGCTTCCTTATGGCAATCTCATCAAATGACAGGGTACAAAGCAATTTCTTACCTTAACTAATGAGTTACTGACTCTTTATTCTAAGCACTATTGCTGCTTCTTTACTGAAACCAGGACCCCCATCAACAACACTGTACCACTTTCTTAATGTTCGTGGACAGGCAGTGATGTTTTAAAATTTTTCCTTACATAGCTATATACCTTGCTACTGTGAAAATTTAGTGCTAGAGCAAATGTCCGAAGAGCTGCTGAATACATATTGGCTTCTTTACCTTTACTGGCATGTTGGAGCAACTCTGAAGTACCAGGTGGTAGCATCTGATAGCGAAAAGCCACAATCATTTAAGCATAAGTATTCCAACCTGCAATCAGTCATACATTTTAATAACGACAGGCATTCTAAATATACTTGCCTTTAGTAAATTAGCCAGGGATTCATTTATAACACGATTATTTTCAAGATTATTTATCAAATATTTCAAAGATAAGACTTCCTTCTTCATCCCACGAGATGACCGCTGCAAGTTCTTTAACTTTCTGGCTTTGGTGCTAATCTGCCGTTTTGCCACACCTACCACAGTTTCCGCTATGCCAGGAGTACACAAATCGCTATTCGAAAAGTCCCCAATATACCTGGAACTTTTGTTTTTTGGGGCTTCGTTTCCATATCGCATAACGTCACTGTAAACAAAACAAAAATGCATGTTTTGAGGTATAATTTGTAGGCGAAGCATGTCCGAAATGACACTTAACATAACGTGTTACAGTTCTATTCTAATACAATATTTTACTAACTAGAGTTATCACAGACATTCTAACAACATTCAGACGTACAGGCATTGGAAGCACAGATTTCAGAAGACCAGGCATCATCTGCCGAACGCCTTCTAGTGTGTGATTTACGGTGTTTAGGCCTCTTCGATTTCATATGCTCTGGAAAATCAAAAAGTGTTGGGATAGCATCACTACTTAGCCAGTTCCCTCCAGTTTTAGCCCTATAAAAACATCAGGTTTAAAAATGACAGACACTGTAAATATAAATTATAAATATACATTGTAAATAATAACTAACCTATCAAAACACTTCTCCTCGAAGTGCTTCGACCAAAGGCGCGTATGTGCAGACGGCTTAAAGTTTTTTCCGTTTCAGGGCATGTATCCAAAGCTGCCTTAGGTTTTCATCCTTAGCGAACCTATGAGTAGGAACGAGAAACAGTTACCTTACTTCCGTAACCGAATTATCACGGATACTTTCCAAAATGTAATATGAGTATGACTTTACAGGCATCACTTTCTACACTTTAATTTACATGATACTCTATTTCAAGTGTAAAAAACATATAAAAGTCACTTCAGCAGATTTCAATAAACGGATCTGCACTATCCTAGAAACACTTACACCTGAAATGTAATGCCATTTCCCCCGACAAAACGCAGAGTACAGACATAAGCGCAACACGAAAGAACCATGTTTTGCCAACATTCACGTGATGTTGGAGGCACGAAAATGACGTCAGGGCGAGTCTACCATATTTATGGTCGGATATCAACACGTACTGCTGTGAGCAAAGGACCGGCTACCGCTCTGCCATCTCTTGGCGACGCCCGGCAACAGCTGTGTGGGGCGCCGTCCGCCGACCAGTAGCAACAGACAGCTGGCAGTCGCATTTAATTCGAATTTTGACGTCTTGTCGAATAGCATCTGAAGTAACGCTAATCTCAACAACTGTATATACTTTGTTCTGTAATGACGTTGATGTAAATGAACGAAGGTTTACAATACTTCTTCCAAGAATGTTTAATACTCGTTCTGCTAGTCTGTGGCAAATGCTATACAGTTTACAGTAACTTCAACGTGAGTCAGAGATTCTCAACTCATAACTACCATTTATTTTTGAACGCCACAGATAGAGTAAAATTCTGTGCCGCACAATGTATGGGATAGATGGTATTTAAATTCGGCAGGTCACGTCCATCACAAACTGTGAATTTACAAAATGAGTTTCAGAATTTTTGTGTTTCTTGAATGTATCTGGGGCAGAGAATGTTCGGTATTGGAATATAATTTGATAAATGAAGAACTTCGGCCCATTAACATAATGTTCATTTGAGGGCGATGCTCGAACCACCAAACCAGGCAGCCCAATGTCACCTTCAACTCTGGACAGCCAGGCCTGCAGAAGAGAGCAGGGGGCTCAACCCACACCCTCTGATACACAGGACTCACGGCGCAACTGTGAAGTCACTGCCTCTAGGTCGCTGCTGCAAACAAGCATCAGCGCAAGAGCGCTCACTTCTTTCCCGAAAGTATAACGACTTTGTTCTCGACTGTCAATCGGTGCGTCATTTATGAAGAAATGGTGCCGATCTTTATCATTTACAAAGAAACTGTACCGTTGACGTATGCTACGATGCAAAAATGCACTAAGCTACACTCCTGGAAATGGAAAAAAGAACACATTGACACCGGTGTGTCAGACCCACCATACTTGCTCCGGACACTGCGAGAGGGCTGTACAAGCAATGATCACACGCACGGCACAGCGGACACACCAGGAACCGCGGTGTTGGCCATCGAATGGCGCTAGCTGCGCAGCATTTGTGCACCGCCGCCGTCAGTGTCAGCCAGTTTGCCGTGGCATACGGAGCTCCATCGCAGTCTTTAACACTGGTAGCATGCCGCGACAGCGTGGACGTGAACCGTATGTGCAGTTGACTGACTTTGAGCGAGGGCGTATAGTGGGCATGCGGGAGGCCGGGTGGACGTACCGCCGAATTGCTCAACACGTGGGGCGTGAGGTCTCCACAGTACATCGATGTTGTCGCCAGTGGTCGGCGGAAGGTGCACGTGCCCGTCGACCTGGGACCGGACCGCAGCGACGCATGGATGCACGCCAAGACCGTAGGATCCTACGCAGTGCCGTAGGGGACCGCACCGCCACTTCCCAGCAAATTAGGGACACTGTTGCTCCTGGGGTATCGGCGAGGACCATTCGCAACCGTCTCCATGAAGCTTGGCTACGGTCCCGCACACCGTTAGGCCGTCTTCCGCTCACGCCCCAACATCGTGCAGCCCGCCTCCAGTGGTGTCGCGACAGGCGTGAATGGAGGGACGAATGGAGACGTGTCGTCTTCAGCGATGAGAGTCGCTTCTGCCTTGGTGCCAATGATGGTCGTATGCGTGTTTGGCGCCGTGCAGGTGAGCGCCACAATCAGGACTGCATACGACCGAGGCACACAGGGCCAACACCCGGCATCATGGTGTGGGGAGCGATCTCCTACACTGGCCGTACACCACTGGTGATCGTCGAGGGGACACTGAATAGTGCACGGTACATCCAAACCGTCATCGAACCCATCGTTCTACCATTCCTAGACCGGCAAGGGAACTGGCTACTCACCTATGCCCGGCTAAACTGACAATGTGTGATTCGCGGATACAGTAGTAGTTACTGAGAAAGGTAAACAATTGCTACGTGGCAGGAGACTGATGACCTCAGAAGTTAAGTTCCATAGTGCTCAGAGCCATTTTGCTACGTGGCACAACACAATGGTCCTTGTTTTGTTCAGCAGCCGAGAATAGCGCGCGCGACAGAATGCGGAAGTTAGCCAAGTGTGCTTTGTGAGAAGAAGGGTTCACGTCGTTCGTGAAAGTGGATCTGCCTTTGTCAGCAATACATTTCGACAAATTAAATGTATCAAATCACCACACACTTTCAGGATACTGATACTTTCGGAATAATAGCGATCACTACTTCATTTGTGTAGCCTCTTGTATAATTTATTTATGCTAATAGTGTGTATACAACCACTGAAATGCTTTTTCTCGTCACGACGAGCCGATTAAAACGTCGTTATTCGTGAGGACTTGTCGACTGTTTCTAGCTTGCAGTGGAAACGTTACGTCCACATGCAAATAGTATAATGTCTCTCATTACAGCCGTATCCAGATAATGATAGTGGAACTTACGTCAATCTTGGACGATTTTCGCCAGGAGCACAAAGGGGTCATATCTGTAGCAATTACGCCTCTTCGACTTTTTGTAACAGGTCGTAGAGATACGTCAGCACAGGCGACAAGTACATAACCTTGTTTTACTTTCCTGTCTTGCTTCCAGATCACATGATTTTATAATGCTCCTTACTTCCTAATTAACTACCCTTACAGTAAATCGTCTGTCCCTTCTTACCATCTGAAAACATTGTGGAGGCAGAAGATATAATCCCAGTGGCTAATGGCTCACCACTTAGTGAACTGTGCATTGTTCTAGCGAAAAGAGTAAACAAAAGGAAAGAACTGCACAGATATCTGTAAGTGAAAACTATTACGTACTAAAGAAAAGAGATGGAGCACTTAAACGTCGAAAATCGAAACACTACTCAGTGAAAATAAACTTCAGTACACAGTAAGGCCGTATTTTTCCACTGCCCATATGCGCCGTGCCTAAGCGACCACACACAGCCCCCCCCCCCCCCCCCCCCCCGCTCCCCGACTCGCCCCTCCTCACGAGGCGAGAAACTGCTGGCGCAGGGTTGTGTCGCGTCGCGTCCCAATCTGCGTGGCCCCATTTGAACCTGTGAAGTTACAAACATGCGCGATGCGCTGCGCCCTGCCACACTCGCTATACGTGTCACAACTTGTGCTTAGCGTGACCCAACTATTTTTTTTTTTTTCGTTGTTCATTGCATTTATTCGGGGTCGATGTCCCATCACACCCTTCCAAGTTCGTCATTGATTGATTCACTCCATTTTACTACAGAGGACACTTAATCCTCTTCCCAACACACTCCCTTACTACACTGAAGCGCCAAAGAAACTGGTATAGGCATTCGTATTCAAATACAGAGATATGTAAACAGGCAGAATACGGCACTGCTGTTGGCAACACCTGTGTAAGACAAGCGTCTGTTGCAGTTGTCAGATCGGTTACTGCTGCTACAAAGGCAGGTTATCAGGATTTATGTGAGTTTGGGACACAGCTTCTCCGAGGTAGCGAAGAAGTGGGGATTTTCCCACACGACCATTTCACGAGTGTACCGTGAATATGAGGAATCCGGTAAAACATCAAATCTCCGACATCGCTGCGGTAGGAAAAAGATCCTGCGTGAAGGGGACTAACGACGACTGAAGAGAATTGTTCAACCTGATTGAAGTGCAACCCTTTCGCAAATTGCTGCAGATTTCAATGCTGGGCCATCAACAAGGGTCAGCGTGTCAACCATTCGACGAAACATCATCGATATGTTCTTTCAGAGACGATGGCCAACTTATGTACCCTTGATGACTGCACTACATAAAGCTTTACGCCTCGCCTGGGCCCATCAATACGGACATTGGACTGTTGATTACTGGACACATGTTGCCTGGTCGGACGAGTCTCATTTCAATTTGTATCTAGCGGATGGACGTGTATGGAGACAACCTCATCAAACCATGGACCCTCCATGTCAGCAGTGGAGCCTTCAAGCTGGTGGGGGCTCTGTAATGGTGTGGGACGTGTGCAGCAGATGGGATCCCTGATACTTCTAGATACGACTCTGACAGGAGACACATACCTAGGCATGCTGTCTGATCACCTGCACCCATCCATTTCCATTCTGCATTCCGACGGATTTCGGCAATTCCAGCAGCACAATGCGACGTCCCACACGTCCAGAATTGCTACAGAGTGAGTCCAGGAACACTCTTCTGAGTTTAAACACTTCCGCTGGCCAGCAAACTCCCCAGACGTGAACATTATTGAGCATATCTGGGATGCCTTGCAACGTGCTGTTCAGAAGAGTTCTCCAGCGCCCGTGCTCTTACGGATTTATGGACAGCCCTGCCGGATTCATGGTGTCAGTTCCCTACAGCACTACTTCAGACGTTAGTCGAGTCCATGTTACGTCGTGTTGCGGCACTTCTGCGTGCACGCGGGGGTCCTACACGATATTAGACAGGTGTACCAGTTTCTTTGGCTCTTAACTGTAGTTACAAGAAGTTTGAGCATGCATTACTGGCTCAATTATTAAAGAGATCAATAAAAATGTACCGACTTTTATTCAGATGCCAAATGTATTTTGGATGTAATTATACTGTAAATTATCGGGATTTCAGTTTTGAAAGGAAAAAAAAAACAAGTTTTGACAAGTTGAAGACGATGAAAAGAATGCACATGAAATCCATTTCGCCAAGTATAGCCCTGTAGCTTGCAGTGAGCTTCGTAGTATTGAGCTAACTGGTAGCTTGTCACTGTCATTCATCTGTCTCCATTGTCGCTGGGAAGGAATAGAAGTTCTAATGCTATCAGCAAATGTGTTGCATGCCTGGTCTGAGTCTAAATCTGGGACTACTCTTCTAGATATGAACGTAATGCTCTCGCCATGTAAAGTCCACCTACTCTACGTGTGGGTTCTTCTGCTTCGTCACAGTGCATGGCATGTTGCGAGTCTTAAGGGAGGAGAGGAGGTGGTAACTACATTGCGCGTTCTTGAAGTTCGATTGTCAACGTAACAGTTTAGTCTTGCGTATCCAAACACATGAAACGTACATGTATAAACGTGAAATACAGGTTTATCATCGTGGAAATGTGACGAATATGTAGTGCAATAGTGAGTCTGCCATTTCGCACGGAATTTCTCAAGGTCTACAAATTATAATATTAAAAATAAAGTCGTTTCTCGATCGAGTAACTGATCATGTGGACATCTATCGCAATTTAGCGTAGTTTAGCAATTTGTATTAGAGAATAAGTTTGTTCTTTTATTCGCATCGTTTGCTGTAATGTCACTACAACCTCAGTCTAATACAATCGCGACATTCATTAGTGTGAAAATTTTCACTGTCTTGACAGTTGATGCGACACTAGCGTCCCAAGCGATGAGAAAGGAGTCGTAAAATTAAAGTAGGTTTTTAATTGCCTTTATAGTTAATTAGCGAAATAATTGCTACATTTTTGCGTTCGATGCATTAGTAAGCTATCAAGAGACATGAATGACAGTGGAACATATACAGAAACAACCGAATTATCCTGGTTCAATGACGTAACCTACATCTTAATGATGAAGTAATACTGTCGAATACGTGTATAATTGTAGCTTACTCTGCAGAAAACAAGAGAACAGAAATATATATTTCATGCATCTTGTGTGTTCTAATTACAACAGGCGCTTTCCTTGACGCGTAACGACCTTGTAAGGAGCCGAATGTTTCGCATAGTCTTACACGTCACTCGGCTGTCTAATACATAAATATTTTTGTAAATCTTATATTCTTCAAAAGCAAATCTGTTGAAGATTCATGCTGTTTCAAAATCAGAAGCGGCAACAATTGTGAAGTTGGTTTCCTCTGTGTTGGGAAATAGTTTTATTCCAGAATAACAGTTATATTGCTTTTATTCTTTTATTGTCACTCGAGTCTGGTTTTTACTTCAACTACAGTTGTGGTACTTTATATCTGCTACTTAAAATAATGTAGGTATTGCATTCGTTATATGTTTCCTACATTCCACATTTACTGATTAGACTGGAAGTGTAGTGAACGAAACTTCACGTTTTTGAGTAGATATATATCTGCATCAGGGGCGACGATTCTAGAAGTCTGTCGGGGGGGGGGGGGGGGGGGGGGAGTAAAATTTGGTGTTGCTCAAAGTAGTTTTTGGTGACAGTTTTGAAGTTCAAGGTAAAAACGTTGCAACGTAACGTTCCAGTACTGGTGGTGGTAAAAGTCTACCTAAGTAGGTAGATTACCGTCGCTTTGACATGTCCTACCGCTCCTGCAAGCTACCGTATGTAGTAATTGGTTTCTTACATTCGTGTAGTCCACGAAATTACTGACCCCCGCGAGTTATTGCTGGGTATTAATAATTTCTAGCGGAAGGCTTTAACGAACCGGTAGAAATTTTAACGCATTTTTTTTAACCACTACAGAAGGCACCTATACAGGGCTTAATAGGCAGTATATAGCTTTTATTTGTTTTCATGACCCAGCATTCGAATGTGGTACTGACTGCCAGCTATTCTGTATGATGGAAGGAGTAAATAATCAGTCGAGGGTAGAGATTAATTGGTATTTATTCAGTACCGATGGTATTTCAACTACTAGTCGTCTTTCTCTTGCAATGTTCATCATCAAAACCGGTCTCTAGTTAACATGGTTCAGTTTCGCCACGTAATTATGCAGTGGGACAGAGGAGCGCAGACCTCGATTCAATGTAATTCTATACAACTGCACAATTATACCTAAACCCTCGGTTATTACATTCAGTTGCTATAGGTTACTCAGGGCAAGTTCCGCAGAGACGATACAAGCAAAACTAGGTCAGGGTGGAAGAGTATTTCGCAAATGTTTATCAAATCAGTGGGCATTAAAACCCGATACTTTTCCTAGTGGCACGAGTATTTTACTTAACGCACAACATCGCCAACAAATCAAATCGTTATGTGGGTGCACAAGAAACATCACTTGAATGCTGTTCAACCCACATGGCCAAGTTTCAGTAGCCAACAGAAACCCGGAAAAAATATGGACACACACGATTATTCTTTCCCTATTTTACACTCGCTCACTATCGTATGATTATTCATCGTGGACAATATATTTTCAGACCGAAACTACAATTTATCAATGCGGCGGTTGCTCCAACCGACCACGTGGCGCGAAAGCAAGTTCACAAAGAAAACGTTTGGAAAATAAATAAAAATCCCCAAAATATTACTGTAAATGGAAGAGCAGATTAAAATACTTAGAATGGGTGAATTTTCGTTAAGCACAGAGCAATAACGTGACCGTGAGCTTAAGGCACATGGTGCGTTGCCTGAACAAGGCACTAATGCAAGGTCTACTGAAATTCGAGTAAATTAAGAAAATCCATTCCCTTATGGGGTTCAGTGGTAATTTCTCACCTGATTTCAACATCTGGACTTCATTACAGAGCAGATTTCAGACAATCTAATACCTATGTTAACATTACCAAAACGAGAGCTGCGTCTCCATGTCTGTCCAGCACCACGACCCTGGAACAAGTGCTCTTCCAACCGAATTCGCCTAACTGTTCCGCTTACAAACGTGGTGGGGGTGGCGCGCCAATCTGACAGAGCCAATACGCGCTCCTTCGTGTCATCTTTGCCCTGACCTGCAAACTCGGTCTCTGCTAAACTTGTTCACGCTTTTGGGGTTGGTACTACCCTACCCCAGAACGACCATTCACGCAGTGTTACAATCTGTCCCTAAGGCTTTCTGCTAGTTCACACACTCACTCATTTATACCGTCCAGGCCGCACAAAGGAACGGAAAATGGGAAACGTGGTACACAACAGAAAAAAATTCAATAAATAACCCTGTTTAGTCCATTCTCTCCTTTTGGACACCAGCTAATGGTACTACCTGCAAGAGAAGAAACTGTGCTTAACGAAAATTCACCCATTCTAAGTATTTTAATCTGCTCTTCCATTTACAGTAATATTTTGGGGATTTTTATTTATTTTCCAAACGTTTTCTTTGTGAACTTGCTTTCGCGCCACGTGGTCGGTTGGAGCAACCGCCGCATTGATAAATTGTAGTTTCGGTCTGAAAATATATTGTCCACGATGAATAATCATACGATAGTGAGCGAGTGTAAAATAGGGAAAGAATAATCGTGTGTGTCCATATTTTTTCCGGGTTTCTGTTGGCTACTGAAACTTGGCCATGTGGGTTGAACAGCAATAGGAATTTAATAAAACATTTGAACGGTACAACAAGTTCCGTTTCATCACGCTCAGGTGTCTTACAAGACAATGGAGTTGGGGCTGTCTTTCCGATGGAACGACAGTCCAGAACATTTTTCAATTGATGCCACGGGGAGGAGACCCTAATCTCCACGCTGCACCAATCCGCTTTATATATATATATATATATATATATATATATATATATATATATATATCATGCTATGCTAGGCACTGTTCAGAGTACAACATTTGACAGTTAGTCTGCCAAGACCGCACAATATAATCTCATTGACACAGTGACAATTGCCACAGATATTCTCATCATTGTGAATGTTCTATAAGTGAAATCATCTCAGGTAATTAATCTCAATCATAAAATACAGATGGGTACACACTATGCAAACACAATGAATTATTGTAACAAATATTCAGACCATCCTTGAAATTTCTAGAAACGATATCACCTTAAGTAATTTATCACAATTGTACAATACAGATGGGTAGACATTATGGAAGCACACTTAATGGTTTTAACACACTGTGAATTGGAACACTCATAACAAGGGGGGCAGTTAGCGGTTCTCAATAGGCATCACAGAAGTTCCGTTCAAAATATTACAATGAGTAAATATTCACGTAATTACAAATACAAATATATACACATAATGGAAAAACTCTTAGTTATGTCAAGACACTGTGAGATGAAACATTAATAGCAAGGGCGGCAGTTACTGTTTAACAACACATCAAAAATGAATAAACAATAACTTAATAAAAATATATCGCCTTCAGGGGCTGCAAAACATTTTCTATTATTCGTCTTATCAGAAACTCTAATAAATACTCTAATTTCAGTTTCATTAGTTATTGAGTCTGCTAGCCTATAACTAAACCCTTAATAAAGTATTCTCATTATTTATTGCAATAAAGCTACGTGGGCCATGAAAGCAATGTTATGAACAATTACATAGTCACAAATAGCTCACAAAACAATATCCCTTTACACATGTCTTAGGTCCAGTTAAAATAAAGTATCTTATCTCTGCTACACCGAGGCTTATGGCCGCATTGTCATGACACACGCTTAATTCTGGCCAGACAGGATTGAGAGAATCATTGTCGACGTAGGTTCTGATTAACTCATTAGACGTACATCTTGCTTTGGGTCAGAAAATTTACCCCATCTTACATACCCAGTTTCAGACTGGTAGATGACAGACTAACGACATGCACCTTACTATACTTCTAACTTAGAGATAATACTTCATGTTATAGCCAATGGTCCTCTCCTTTTCATCTCTGCTCAGTATCCACTAAGAAGTCATCAAAGAAGGATACACTAATGACACGACTAACCTAGGGCAAGTAACATTTTATACGTCTTACTCAACATATTTACATGAATAATATACAAGATTCTCTCTTGAGTTTAGAGTGTCATGATACAGAAACACTTGAAAGAAGGGGCTAGCTCTCTGGTTAGGTCGGTTATCACTGGCACTAGCTACACTTAAGCAGTCACACGCCACTGCTAAGTCACACGCACACAATCTACGGTTATCTTCGGGGAGGGCTTTCTTCCACAGTAACTTGGGGGGGGGGGGGGGTAGCCTATTACACTCTGCTGACTCTCATTCCTCACATGCTGTCTCCTTAAGTTTTACTGCGCCCAGCGCAATTGTCTTCTGCGGGATTCTGGCGGCAAGCTAGTCGTCCGTTGGCAGTGAACACTGTTAAAGCGGTTGCCTCTGTTGACCTGCAAGCACGCCGACTAGCGGAATGGGCTGAACTAAAGGTACAGCAGTTCCCGTAAGCCCACTTATATCACCTGCCATACACTCGTTCTGAACGTTTGTGTCCCGTTATGGCTTGAAGTTTTCCAACTGTCCTCATTCAACCGCTAAGTTATTGCGTGGCAGGTTTACTAGCGTTTATTGTCTTAACTTTCGGGGGCGAAGAGTTTGTAGCTCTCTCACCAGGCACTGCAGGCAGTGTGTACACCTCAACGTCATGGATCACTGAAAATGCAAGTGAAGTTCATCACAACACACTTTTCTTAATTAAATATCGGTGGGTCCATGTCCTATTTACGTCAAAACCTATCATGGATCACGAAAAGTGCGAGTGAAGTTCACTGTGATACCATCTACTTAGTTAAATATCGGCGAGATTATGTCCTCTTCGAAACCTATCATGGATCACTAAAACTGCTAGTGTAGTGCAACATGATCTAATTAAATATCGGCGAGTTTATGCCCTACCTCTAAGTCCCCAATCCACTGTCTTTATATTGCCAGTCTTTCACGGGTTCTCCCTCATTTCCGTGTCCATAGTCACTACAGGGGTTACCTATGAGACTAGGAGCCTTCAGTCTGTACCCCATCATCTCTTAGCTCCGGAAACAAAGCGAACAGCAACCTACTTCTCCACCTGACAAGTTCGGTGACGCTAATGGCTTCTGCTAAAGTCATTACGACCGCCACCTCTTGCGTCCCGTCGTAACGTCATGCGAGTCGCCGCCTGGCAAGATGCGCCGTAGCGATAACATCAGGGCCTCTTTAGTAGTTAAAGGCTTAACCGCTCCGGCTGGCCGTGATTCCCCGCTGGTAGCTGCCCGAGGCCGTCGGCGCGTGCCAGCAGCTGAGAGTGCTGCGTCAGCGCGGGCCTCCGTGGACGACGAGCCACGCCCCGGCTGTGCCACGTGGGGTGGGGGTGGGGGAGGGGGGATGCAAGGCTCCATTCATACCGCCTGGCCCGTGTGTGCGCGCCCTTCCGCACTCAGCTGTAGCACCGGGACAGGTTCTCCCGTGTCCTTGCCACCTGGACTCAGTAAGCTGCCCTTTTCTCGCCATCGCCTTGCAACATTCAGACAGAACAATTGTCATTCTCTTAAATTTTAGTGGTCATCATCTTCTCACTTGATTACACCAAGTACATTTCTCAATTAACCTACAGTACACAAAACTTAATTATTTACAGGTTCCACCAGGGCTCTACAATGGATGGCAAATAGTTACTAATACAAAATAATTCTTAACCTCTACATATTACATTTCGTTTATACACAGGCCTCTCTGAAATCTCACGCTAATCTGTTTGGCAATTTACAGTAACTGAATTCAAATACAGGTTTCTTCATTCCTGAATAATAATTACGACAAAGGAAAGGTGTTACTGCGTGGGAGACGTTTTATAAAAATTGCTAGCCTATTTTTTGGTTACAGGTGATTTACTTCTCTCTGACAACTGTTAAATTCTTATGGTTACTTCCTTAGATACTAATCATATTTGAGTGCCCATAAAGGAGCAACCCTTCTGTCTCGATTGTGGAGTAGGGCAGGTATCTTGTGTTTTGGGGATTGTTGTGTAAACCACTACACCACCACCACGATCTACCTCTCTATCTTCCTTCCTTCTTGCATGCTCGCATTTCCAAACTCCTCGAGTATTACTCCAGACATTCAAATGTCACCACAACGTTTTAGATATTCCTTTCACCATGAAAATTTTCTAATCTACTATTATGAGAGATCGTTAGCAGTACTGACAGATAGCTAGAAGCATTATCCCAACGTTTTTTTTTTTTGTTCCTTTAACACACAGGCAAAGCCAACACAGGCGATGTAACTGCTCATCCATTAGGTATGACCAGTTTAGCACACCATCAAACACCGAGTAGCTAGTTACACATCACAAGAAAAAACACAGAATAAAAGTTCATTGGAACGATACCACCTGTAGTTATTACCTCTCGTTACAGTTTCATACTTTACCCGAATCAGTTGCTTCCTCTCCGTTTTGTCGTTCAGTCAGCCAAGAACAAGTTACGGCTGTTTTTTACTTGGAAAAGACTCACAGAACATTACACCAACAACTTTCGGTCATCACATCAGTCCTCTTTACTCGCAATTTCATCTGAGGCCATTCTTATCAGAATCTCGTCCCTTTTAGTGCTATTTATTCCCTGGGAACAAACATTCAAGCACAGAAACCGCATACCACTACTAATAGTTATAAATCTAAGGGCACACTTTACATCTTATATCTAGGGTGTCATCATCTTACGTCAAGCAGATGTCATTTATGACTGCAACCGGTACTCCCTCCTGTTACCTCTCTGGGGCTTCCTCTCCATTCAGTACTGCCTTCATTCCTCTGGATGGTTTACTTCCAGGAACCCTAACTTGCCTCCATCTGATTATCCTTGCTATTGTCTGTCACATACTCCTTACCAAGTTCAGCTCGCTCTCGGGGTCTCTCAAAGTCATCACCGCATAAGTCTTTAAGACTTCATAGCGCTGCGTCTCTGCACAACACTAAAACACAAATACCACAAGCACACAAAAAATTCGGTGCCTTTAGCAACCGACAACTGGTCCTGTCGCTACCTCGGCGCAAGGCATTACTACCACATACACGCATCTATGGCGCGTTTCCCCATCAATATACTTTGCAAAGGGTTACCTTTCCCAGGATAACTACTTCTAGTTTCCCTTACGAGTGATCCTCGCTTCTCTAGAGCAAATCACCACCATAGCGTACGAATATCTTCCTTCGACACTCGTTTTATCCACTTAGCTTCTAGCTTATGACCAGGCAAGAACAGCAAGAAGAGTACCAAATCCATTGCCTAAGATGTTGTGGAGTACTACGATTATACTAAACTAAATGGTTGCCTGTAAAGGATGACCCTCCTGTCCCTTGTTCTTACTCTATCCATTTTTTGATGTTGGATATGTGGTGCAAGCCTCTTGGCTTACGAGACCTGACAGTTTCGATTTAAATGGCGTTCTGATGTGCGACACGTCTCCCCCTAATGGGTCCTGAATACACGTTGAAAAACTTACTGCTAATATGCCGGTGTCTTTTCGATAATCTATGAGTCCTCATGAGAACTTTATCGCCAATTTCCAGTACTAATTGTCTAATGCGTTCCTTTTGTCGCCTTTTTCAACTTAACGCCTCCTTCCTGATATTTGCAGTTGCTAACTCTACCACTACCCTGTGTCGTTGTCGCCTTTCTGGTGGCCGGTCTACCAGTTCCCTAATTCTGTTGGGAGGTGCCTGATTCTTCAGGACCAGTGTAGGACTGAGCTTCATCGTCCCATATGGAATTTCGTTCAGGATTCCTTGGAAGTCTGCCAGATATTGATTCCCTGTTTTCGCGTTCCGTTTTAGCGCGGGAATTACGTGGCTCCTCTGGTCTCCCGTCCGCTGCGTGCCGTGAATTCTGCTCGTTACAGTGGAACCGCTCTTCCCTAGAGAGTCCCCAGCCTCTGTTGCGTTGTCGTGGGCTCCAAGAGACACGTTCACACCTGTCATGTCCACGACCATGATTATTATTACCGGGAAAAAATGGGGTCTCCAATTCTGGTTGTGCCTTCGCCCAACATTCTCGTCGCGGTTACCTTCAAATCTAACGACGTTTTGCTGCTCACTTATATTTCTTTCGGTACCCAACTCTTGCAACACGTTCTGAAAGCCACTAACTTCGTCCTTGCCTCTTCCTGCAATTGTAATTTCTTTACACAGTTCGCTCGGGAGTTTAGTAAGACAGATTCTTTTAAGTTCGTACGGATCATACGGTGCATCAAGGAACTGATTGCTCTTGACCATGTCTTTGTAGTACTCTACCGGGTGTCTGAACGTACTGTCAACGTAGTTCTCTCGCATTAATATGCCCAATTTCTCCCGCTCTTGCATGCTCCGAGACCAGAACTCGCTGAGGAAAGTCGCCTTGAAGTCCTCGTACATTCGACAGTCCTTAAGCATTATTTGCATTCGGTTAGCCGCTTCACTTCTCAGGTGGCTGCACGCGAATTTTATTCTTAGCACATCTCCCCAGGAGCGAGGCAGCGACTGTCCAAATTGATTGAGCCACATCGAGGGCGCTACATCGTGGGTCGGGTCGGGGAAAAGAAAATAAGATTGCACTGAGACGAAGTGTCTCCTGCATTCTTCCTCATCAGTATCAAAATTCATACCATGATCAGTCGTCCGAGTAGGCGGCTCCGGTTTACGCCTTAAATTACCGAGTCTCTCTTCAAAATCACGGTATTCGTCTTCTTCTCTACATCTACGTTCACTGCTGGAACTTTCTGCTCCCCTAGCCCCATTACTAACAGAATTACTGCCGTTGGCGCTTTCATTTTCCTGCAGCTTATTATGCAGGTCAGCTATCATGTCCCGATTGCGTTTGTTAATATCCGCCTGCACCCTTTTAAACTGCAGAAGAGACTGAATTTCTGCGGATTCCGCAACAGGAACCGGCTGTGTCCTATCCGAGTCCGTTTCCTTATTCAGCGCGATCTTCTCTACCGCACTCGTCAGGACGCCCACCTAATTGATGACTTTATCAATCTCGTCTCCTTGCGCCGTTAGCTGCTCACCCTTAGCGGCCACCTGTTCACTCATACGGGCAACCACTTCTCTCTGTTCTGTGCAGACGCTCTCTAATACTTCTCTAAATTGCGACTCGGAAGGAAGCACTATTTCTCGCAGGGACAGATCACTTTCAAGCACTGTGACCCGATTTCCGAGTCGGCTTGTGGCCTCGCTGACTTCGGTTTGCACAGACTGTATCTGCTTTAGCATGAGTCAGCCAGTGCCTGGTTTCCAGCAGTGGCTGTTTCGACTCGGGTTTCTAACACTTCTAGGCGTTCCTGTTGGTGCCCTGGCTTGCGTTCTTGTTCGTCGAAAGGGGTATTAATTGCGCCTATCTGTTCATCTAATTTTTTTGTTAGTTCCTCGGATAGTGCCTTATTTGCTTTATTGATTTGTAAGGTCAAATTATCCTCTAATGCCTAGTTTGAGTCTAGTAATGCCTAGTTTGAGTCTTCTTGCTGCTTCATGAATTGCAAAATACTTGCTAACAGTGGGTTCTCTTGGCCCATATTTCCCGCGCTAGCCTGTGCCGTGAAAGTTGGCTTGGCCGCACGTTCCTGAGTCGCACCATCCCTCGCACTGGCGGCTTCCAAGGTTGCCTCCACACTACCTGCCTGGGGCCCGAGTCCTGTTATGAACGCACTGGACTCCATTGTTTTCCCGTGGCCAGCGGTCAGCTCACCCTTGAAGTTCATCACCCCGGTTTGGTATTCTGCACCAGCCAGCAATCCCTGTGCGCTGCACACACCACCGTTTTCATCGTGCAATGTATCCATCTCTGTTATGCTTTTCGCGTGCGCTCTAGTAATAATCTGACTCATTACTTATGTTTACGGTTTTAATCACTGTCCCCTACTCACTACACAACGTACAATAAAATGACCCAGGAACATCTAATTAACTGATCGAATGTACCAAAACACGCGAAAATTCAACAGTAGGACAAGACACAACAAAATCAGCAGAATACAACATAATTAGAAGGAACGCCATATTCAGCACAAGCAGAATTGTGCTCAACAATACAAGAAAAACAAATTATTCTTTCATTCAGTTTTGTTAATTTAACGCAACCTAATTACTGATCAGAAGGACCTGTGACTCGAAATCCATGGCAGGATCGCCACGTGCAATGTAACCTTCCATTACTGGCGGTTGTATAAGTACACCTAGTAGGCAGATTACCGTCGCTTTGACATGTCCTACCGCTCCTGCAAGCTACTGTCTGTAGTAAATGGTTTCTTAAATTCGTGTGGTCCACGAAATTACTGGCCCCCGCGAGTTATTGCTGGGTATTAATAATTTCGAGTGGAATGTTTTAACGAAATGGTAAAAATTTGAACGCTACGGATAATGCATTTTTTTTAACCACTACAGAAGGCACCTACACAGGGCTTAATAGGCAGTATATAGCTTTTATTTGCTTTCATGACCCAGAATTCGACTGTGGTACTGACTACCACCTATTCTTTATGATGGAAGGAGTAAATAATCAGTCGACGGTAGAGATTATTTGATATTTATTCAGTACTGATGGTATTTCAACAACTAGTCGTGTTTCTCTTATAATGTTCATCATCAAAACCGGTCTCTAGTTAACATCAGTTTCGCCACGTAATTATGCAGTGGGACAGAGGAGCGCAGACCTGGCTTCAATGTAATTTTATACAACCGCACAATTATACCTAAACCCTCGGTTATTACATTCAGTTGCTTTAGGTTACTCAGAACAAGTTCCGCAAAGACAATACAAGCAAAACTAGGTCAGGGTGGAAGAGTATTTCGCAAATGTTTATCAAATCAGTGGGCATTAAAACCCGATACTTTTCCTTGTGGCACGAGTATTTTACTTAACGCACAACATCGCCAACAAATCAACTCGTTATGGAGGTGCACAAGAAACAACACTTCAATGCTGTTCAACCCACATGGCCAAGTTTCAGTAGCCAACAGAAACCCAGAAAAAATATGGACACACACGATTATTCCTTCCCTATTTTACACTCGCTCACTATCGTATGATTATTCATCGTGTACAATATATTTTCAGACCGAAACTACAATTTATCAATGCGGCAGTTGCTCTAACCGACCACGTGGCGCGAAAGCAAGTTCATAAAGAAAACATATGGAAAACAAATAAAAATCCCCAAAATATTACTGTAAATGGAAGAGCAGATTAAAATACATAGAATGGGTGAATTTCCGTTAAGCACAGAGCAATAACGTGACCGTGAGCTTAAGGCACATGGTGCGTTGCCTGAACAAGGCACTAATGCAATGTCAATTGAAATACGAGTAAATTGAGAAAATCAATTCCCTTATGGGGTTCAGTGGTAATTTCTCACCTGATTTCAACATCTGGACTTCACTACAGAGCAGATTCCAGACAATCTAATACCTATGTTAACATTACCAAAACGAGAGCTGCGTCTCCATGTCTGTCCAGCACCACGACCCTGGAACAAGTGCTCTTCCAACCGAAATCGCCTAACCGTTCCGCGTACAAATGTAGTGGGGGTAGCGCGCCAACCTGACAGAGCCAATATGCGCGCCTACGTGTCGTCTTTGCCCTGACCTGCAAACTTGGTCTCTGGTAAACTTGTTCACGCTTGGGGGTCTCCTTTTGGACACCAGCTGAGGTATTACCTGCACGAGGGGGGTGAAGCTGACTCCTGCACGTGGTGCCCCTGCATAGGTACTGGACTAGATTCTCCAGTACTGGACTAGATTCTCCAGTACTGAACTGAACGTCAGCATTCCAAAAGCATTGCATTATAGGTTTCACTATGAATGGAAACCAAAGGTCTTTATCAAGACCTCACCTTGTGATTGTATCAATCAACATAGAAGGATTGTCTGTTGCCAAAGAAGAACTCCTGCAACATATTGCCAAGGAACCTAGGTGTGATATTTTATGTATACAAGAAACCCATCGAGATGACACCATGAGAAGACCAAAAATCCTTGGGATGAAACTGGCAGTTGAGCGACCCCATAGACAATATGGCAGTGCTATCTTTGTGAGGAACGATATAGCTGTTCTCTCTACCTCACTTACAGAATTCAACAATATTGAAATACTGTCTGTAGAACTGAATGGTTGTATTGTGTCGTCAATTTACAAACCCCCAGGAGCAGATTTCCAATTTTCACCTACAGACAACTACACCAATCAACAAGCTCACTTTATTGTTGGAGATTTCAATAGTCATAGCAGTGTTTGGGGTTATGTTGAGGACGACAGTAATGGTGAAGCAGTTTTGACTTGGGCTGATACCAACCATCTTAATCTTGTCCATGATAATAAACTCCCACCATCTTTTAACAGTGGGCGTTGGAAACGTGGGTATAACCCCGACTTAATTTTTGTTAGCGAGAACATAGCTCACCAATGCAGAAAAACTGTTCTAAATCCGATACCAAATACTCAACACCGCCCCATAGGCTGCCAAGTGTTTGCAGCCATTACTCCTAGAATCACATCATTCCGAAGGCGATACAATTTCAAGAAAGCAGACTGGCAGAAGTTTGCTGATCTCCTTGACTCAGAAGTTTCACGCATAGAACCCTCAGTTTCCAACTACGATGAGTTTGTAGAAGCCGTGAAAAGATGCTCAAGACTCTCAACTCCCAGAGGCTGTCGAGTTAACTACATACCTGGCTTGACAGAAGAATCCGTGAAGCATCTACATAACTATATCCAACTTTTCAATGATAATCCTTACAGCATTGAAACCTTAACTGCTGGCCAAAATTTATCCTCAGCCTTAGCCAAATCCAAAAAAGAACGATGGATAGAGTTACTCGAGAACCTTGATATGTCTAAAAGCAGTCAGAAAGCCTGGCAGTTGCTGCGACGCCTGAACAACGACCCTGTCCACAATCATGGCCATGCAAACATTGCACCAGATCAAATTGCTCATCATCTAGTTCAGAATGGAAGGGTCAATTGTTCTAAAGATAGAACAAAACTCAAAAGAGAACCTGAACGTGAAAACAACCATCTATCAAATGACTTCATCTTACAAGAACTCAGAACCGCAATTCAGAAATGCAAAAATGGTAAAGCGCCTGGTCTAGACGACCTAATGATTGAGCAAATTAAACATTTTGGTCCCATCACGGAAAGATGGCTTCTGCAATTCTATAATGGTTGTCTGAAGCGGAAACAGATCCCTGCCATCTGGAGGAAAACTAAAGTTATTCCCTTACTAAAACCTGGAAAGGGTGCAGCTGATCCCAAGAACTACCGACCGATTTCGCTCCTTTGCCATTTGTATAAAATCTATGAAAGAATGTTGCTAAATAGACTCACTCCCATTGTTGAAAAACAACTCATACCTCAACAAGCAGGTTTCCGACCTGGAAAGAATTGTACAGCACAAGTCCTTAATCTGACTGAACATATTGAAGAGGGATATGAAAAAGGATACATTTCCGGGGCTGTCTTCGTGGATCTCACAGCAGCATATGACACCATTCAACATCGACAATTATTGCACAAAGTCTACTACATCACTAGAGACATTAATTTCACCAGAACTGTGCAGACACTTTTGGAAAACCGGCGATTCTATGTGGAGTTCCAAGGAAGAAAGAGTAGATGGAGAAGTCAAAGGAATGGCTTGCCTCAGGGTAGTGTCCTTTCCCCCATATTGTTCAATATATTTACAAATGACCAGCCTCAACCTTCTCTTACAAAGAGTTTCATCTATGCAGATGATCTTGCCTTAGTCACACAAGCCAGAGATTTTGACACAGTAGAAAACCAGCTTACTGTTGCTCTCAAGGACCTATCTGAGTACTACAGAGTCAATAACTTAAGACCGAACCCTGCTAAAACTCAAGTTTGTGCCTTCCACCTACGCAATCGAGAGGCCTATAGAAAACTTACAGTGTTTTGGGAAGATCAAGAGCTTGAACATTGTTTCTACCCCAAATATCTGGGTGTCACCTTAGATCGAACGTTGACCTACAGAAAACACTGCACTAACACTAAGCAGAAAGTTGCTGCTCGTAACAACATCCTGCGGAAGCTCACTGGCAGCGTTTGGGGTGCAGATCCCAAACTACTAAGAACATCAGCCTTGGCCTTGTGTTATTCCGCAGCTGAATACGCATGTCCTGTATGGTACAAGTCATCTCATGCAAAGCAGGTTGATGTGGCCCTGAACGAAACCTGCAGGACAATAACGGGATGCCTCAAAGCTACACCTATTGATAAACTCCATAAACTAGCAGGTATTGCTCCTCCAGACATAAGGCGTGAAGTCGCAGCCAAACTTGAGAGACATAAAGCAGATCATAACACCGATCACCTGCTACATGGATACCAGCCACCAATTAGTAGACTCAAATCTAGGAGGAGCTTCATGAGAACTACTACACCCCTCACCGGTCGGACTGGAGCAGCCAGACTATCTCAGTGGACAGCAAAATCTGACAGTAATGATTGGATGACTCCTTCTGAGACCCTTCCTCCTGGTGGAAATCAAGTCTGGACAGTGTGGAAGTCTCTAAATCGGCTCAGGAGTGGCGTCGGACGAACTAAGGACAATCTGTTTAAATGGGGCTTTATGAAGGAATCTTCCACCTTGTGTGACTGCGGAGAAGAACAGACAACCAAACATTTAATTAACTGTCCTAGATGTCCTGTATCATGTTCCACACAAGAGCTTGTTGATGTTTCAGACAATGCTGCTGCCGTTGCACAATTTTGGGCTAATACCGTTTAGTTTGTTCTTTTATGATTTGACCTGATTTGTTATATTGTGTATATATTGTAAATATTGTTGTAATGTTTTTGACTCGAAATAAATAAATAAATAACCTGCACGAGAAGAAACTCTAGCTAATAATTTGTGCATGCTAGGAATTTAATAAAACATTGGAACGGTACAACAAGTTCCGTTTCACCACACTAGGGTGTGTTAGAAGAAAATGGACTTCGTGCTGTCTTTCTGATGGAACGACAGTCCAGGACATTTTTCAATTGATGCCACGGGGAGGAGACCCTAATCTCCACGCTGCACCAATCCGCTTTATATATATATATATATATATATATATATATATATATATATATATATATATATACATTTAACATGCTATGCTAGGCACTGTTCAAAGTACAACATTTGACAGTAAGTCTGCCAAGACCGCACAAAATAATATCATTGAAACAGTGACAATTGCAACAAAGATTCTCAGTGTTGTGAATGTTCTATAAGTGACATCTCCTCAGGTAATTAATCTCAATTATAAAATACAGATGGGTACACATTATGCAAACACAATGAATTATTGCAACAAATATTCAGACCATCCTTGAAAGTTCTAGGAACGATATCACCTTAAGTAATTAATCACAATTGTAGAATACAGATGGTTACACATTATGGAAACACACTTAATTGTTTTAACACACTGTGAATTGGAACACTCATAACAAGGGGGGCAGTTAGCGGTTCTTAATAGGCATCACAGCAGTTCTGTTCAAAATATTACAATGAGTAAATATTCATGTAGTTACAAGAACAAATAAATACACATAATGGAAACACTCTTAGTTATGTCAATACACTTTGAGATGAAACATTTATAGCAAGGGCGGCAGTTACTGTTTAACAACACATCAAAAATGAATAAACAATCACTTAATAAAAGCCGGCTGTGGTGGTCTAGCGGTTCTAGGCGCGCAGTCCGGAACCGCGCGACTGCTACGGTTGCAGGATCGAATCCTGCCTCGGGCATGGCTGTGTGTGATGTCCTTAGGTTAGTTAGGTTTAAGTAGTTCTAAGTTCTAGGGGACTGATGACCTCGGATGTTAAGTCCCATAGTGCTCACAGCTATTTGAACCACTTAATAAAAATATATCTCCTTCAGGGACTACAAAACATTTTCTATTATTCGTCTTATCAGAAACTCTAATAAAAACTCTAATTTCAGTTTCATTAGTTATTGAGTCTGCTAGCCTATAACTAAACCCTTAATAAAGTATTCTCATTATTGACTGCAATAAATCTGTGTGGGACATGAAAGCAATGTTATGAACAATTATATTGGCACAAATAGCTCACAAAACAATATCCCTTTACACATGTCTTAGGTCCAGTTAAAATAAAGTATCTGATCTCTGCTACACCAAGGCTTATGGCCGCCTTGTCATGACACACACTTAATTCTGGGCAGACAGGATTGAGAGAATCATTGTCGACGTAGGTTCTGATTAACTCATTAGACGTACATCTTGCTTTGAGTCAGAAAATTTACCCTATCTTACATCCCCAGTTTCAGGCTGGTAGATGACAGACTAACGACATGCACCTTACTAAACTTCTAATATTAGAGATAATACTTAAAGCCAATGGTTCTCTCCTTTTCCTCTCTGCTCAGAATCTGCTACGAAGTCATCAAAGAAGGATACACTAGTGACACGACTAACCAAGGACAAGTAACATTTTATACATCTTACTCAACATATTCACATTCATAATATACAAGATTCTCTCTTGAGTTTAGAGTGTCATGATACAGAAACACTTGAAAGAAGGGGCTAGCTCTCTGGTTAGGTCGGTTATCACTGGCACTTGCTTCACTTAAGCAGTCACACGCCACTGCTAAGTCACACGCACACAATCTACGGTTATCTTCGGGGAGGGCTTTCTTCCAAAGTAACTTGTGGGGGGGGGGGGGGGGGTAGCCTATTACACTCTGCCGACTCTCCTTCCTCACACGCTGTCTCCTTAAGTTTTATTGCGCCCAGCGCAATTGTCTTCTGCGAGATTCTGGCGACAAGCTAGTCGTCCGTTGGCAGTGAACACACTGTTATAGCGGTTGCCTTTGTTGTCCTGCAAGCAGGCCGACTAGTAGAATGGGCTGGACTAAAGGTACAGCAGTTCCCGTAAGCCAACTTAAATCACCTGTCATACACTCGTTCTGAACGTTTGTGTCCCTTTATGGCTTGAAGTTTTCCTACTGTCCTCATTCAACCGCTAAGTTATTGCATGGCAGGTTTACTAGCGTTTATTGTCTTAACTTTCGGGGGCGAACAGTTTGTAGCTCTCTCACCATGCACTGCAGGCGGTGTCTACACCTCAACGTCATGGATCACTGAAAATGCTAGTGAAGTTCATCACAACACACTTTTCTTAATTAAATATCGGTGGGTCCATGTCCTCTTTACGTCAAAAGCTATCATGGATCACGAAAAGTGCTAGTGTAGTTCATCATGATCCAATGAAATATCGGCGAGTTTATGCCCTACCTCTAAGTCCCCAATCCGCTGTCTTTATATTGCCAGTCTTTCACGGGTTCTCCCTCATTTCCGTGTCCATAGTCACTACAGGGGTTACCTATGAGACTAGGAGCCTTCAGTCGGTACCCCATCATCTCTTAGCTCCGGAAACAAACCGAACAGCAACCTACTTCTCCACCTGACAAGTTCAGTGACGCTAATGGCTTCTGCTAAAGTCATTACGACCGCCGCCTCTTGCGTCCCGTCGTAACGGCAAGCGAGGCGCCGCCTGGCAAGATGCGCCAGAGCGATAACATCAGGGCCTCTTTAGTAGTTAAAGGCTTAGCCGCTCCGCCTGGCCGTCAATCCCCGCAGGTAGCTGCCCGAGGCAGTCGGCGCGTGCCAGCAGCTGAGAGTGCTGCGTCAGCACATGGCCGCCGTGGACGACGAGCCACGCCCCGGCTGTGCCACGTGGGGTGGGAGAGGGGTGCAAGGCTCCATTCATACCACCTGGCCCGTGTGTGCGCGACCTTCCGCGCTCAGCTGTAGCACCGGGACAGGTTCTCCCGTGTCCTTGCCACCTGGACTCAGTAAGCCGCCCTTTTCTCGCCATCGCCTTCCAACATTCAGACAGAACAATCGTCATTCTCTTAAATTTTAGTGGTCATCATCTCCTCACTTGATTACACCAAGTACATTTCTCAATTAACCTACAGTACACAAAACTTAATTATTTACAGGTTTCACCAGGGCTTTACAATGGATGGCAAATAGTTACTAATACAAAATAATTCTTAACCTCTACATATTACATTTTGTTTATACACAGGCCTCTCTGAAATCTTACGCTAATCTGTTTGGCAATTTACAGTAACTGAGTTCAAATACAAGTTTCTTGATTCCTGAATAATAGTTACAACAAAGGAAAAATGCGTCTCCAAAAGGCGTTACTGTGTGGGAGACGTTTTATAAAAAATTGTTAGCCTATTTTTATGGTTACAGGTGATTTACTTCTCTCTGACAACTGATAAATTCTTTGTGTTACTTCCTTAGATACTAATCATATTTGAGTGCCCATAAAGGAGCAACCCTTCTGTCTCGATTGTGTAGTAGGGCAGGTATCTTGTGTTTTGGGGATTGTTGTGTAAACCACTACACCACCACCACGATCTACCTCTCTATCTTCCTTCCTTCTTGCATGCTCACATCTCCAAACTACTCGAGTATTACTCCAGACATTCATATGTCACCACAACGTTTTAGATATTCCTTTCACCATGAAAATTTTCTAATCTACTATTATGAGAGATCGTTAGCAGTACTGACAGATAGCTAGAAGCATTATCCCAACGTTTTTTTTTTTTGTTCCTTTAACACACAGGCAAAGCCAACACAGGCGATGTAACTGCTCATCCATTAGGTATGACCAGTTTAGCACACCATCAAACACTGAGTAGCTAGTTACACATCACAAGAAAAAACACAGAATAAAAGTTCATTGGAACGATACCACCTGTAGTTATTACCTCTCGTTACAGTTTCATACTTTACCCGAATCAGTTGCTTCCTCTCCGTTTTGTCGTTCAGTCAGCCAAGAACAAGTTACGGCTGTTTTTTACTTGGAAAAGACTCACAGAACATTACACCAACAACTTTCGGTCATCACATCAGTCCTCTACTCGCAATTTCATCTGAGGCCATTCTTATCAGAATCTCGTCCCTTTTAGTGCTATTTATTCCCTGGGAACAAACATTCAAGCACAGAAACCGCATACCACTACTAATAGTTATAAATCTAAGGGCACACTTTACATCTTATATCTAGGGTGTCATCATCTTACGTCAAGCAGATGTCATTTATGACTGCAACCGGTACTCCCTCCTGTTACCTCTCTGGGGCTTCCTCTCCATTCAGTACTGCCTTCATTCCTCTGGATGGTTTACCTCCAGGAACCTTAACTTGCCTCCATCTGATTATCCTTGCTATTTTCTGTCACATACTCCTTACCAAGTTCAGCTCGCTCTCGGGGTCTCTCAAAGTCATCACCGCATAAGTCTGTAAGACTTCATAGCGCTGAGTCTCTGCACAACACTAAAACACAAATACCACAACCACACCAAAAATTCGGTGCCTTTTGCAACTGACAACTGGTCCTGTCGCTACCACGGCGCGAGCCATTACTACCACATAAGCGCATTTATGGCGCGTTTCCCCATCAATATACTTTGCTAAGGGCTCCAGAGCAAATCACCACCATAGCGTACGAATATCTTCCTTCGACACTCGTTTTATCCACTTAGCTTCTAGCTTATGACCAGGCAAGAACAGCAAGAAGAGCACCAAATCCATCGTCTAAGATGTTGTGGAGTACTACGATTATACTAAACTAAATGGTTGCCTGTAAAGGATGACCCTCCTGTCCCCTGTTCTTACTCTATCCATTTTTTGATGTTGCATATGTGGTGCAAGCCTTTTGGCTGGCGGGACCTGACAGTTTCGATTTCAATGGCGTTCTGATGTGCGATGCGTCTCCCCCTAAAGGGTCCTGAATACACGTTGAAAAACTTACTGCTAATATGCCGGTGTCTTTTGGATAATCTATGAGTCCTCACGAGAACTTTATCGCCAATTTCCAGTAGAAATTGTCTAATGCGTCCCTTTTGTCGCATTTTTCAACTTAACGCCTCCTTCCTGATATTTGCAATTGCTAACTCTACCCGAGTACTCGTGGTCTAGGGGTAGCATCTTTGATTCATAATCAAAACGTCTTCGGTCCGGGGTTCGATCCCCGCCACTACCTAAATTTTGATAAATAATCAGCATTGGCGGCCAAAGTCTTCCGGCATAAGAAGTCAGCCTCATTCTGGCAACGGCCTTGTCAAAGAGGGCGGAGGAGCGGATAGAGGTTCAGGGCACTCCCTAGTCCTAGGGGTGGTAAATTGCCCCTAAAAGCGGAAGAATCAGCAATGATCCATGACATGAGGATGCAGAAGGCAATGGAAACCACTGCATTAAAGACACGTAAAGTGTATCCACAGGACATGTGGCCTGTAATTGAAGAAGTGTCATGATGATCTCTCCATTGGCAAAAGATTCCGGAATAGTCCCCCATTCGGATCTCCAGGAGGGGACTGCCAAGGGGGAGGTTACCATGAGAAAAAGATTGAATAATCAACGAAAGGATAACGTTCTACGAGTCGGGGCGTGGAATGTCAGAAGCTTGAACATGGTAGGGAAACTAGAAAATCTGAAAAGGGAAATGCAAAGGCTCAATCTAGATATAGTAGGGGTCAGTGAAGTGAAGTGGAAGGAAGACAAGGATTTCTGGTCAGATGAGTATCGGGTAATATCAACAGCAGCAGAAAATGGTATAACAGGTGTAGGATTCGTTATGAATAGGAAGGTAGGGCAGAGGGTGTGTTATTGTGAACAGTTCAGTGACCGGGTTGTTCTAATCAGAATCGACAGCAGATCAACACCGACAATGATAGTTCAGGTATACATGCCGACGTCGCAAGCTGAAGATGAACAGATAGAGAAAGTGTATGAGGATATTGAAAGGGTAATGCAGTATGTAAAGGGGGACGAAAATCTGGTAGTCATGGGCGACTGAAATGCAGTTGTAGGGGAAGGAGTAGGAGAAAAGGTTACAGGAGAATATGGGCTTGGGACAAGTAATGAAAGAGGAGAAAGACTAATTGAGTTCTGTAACAAGTTTCAGCTAGTAATAGCGAATACCCTGTTCAAGAATCACAAGAGGAGGAGGTATACTTGGAAAAGGCCGGGAGATACGGGAAGAGTTCAATTAGATTACATCATGGTCAGACAGAGATTCCGAAATCAGATACTGGATTGTAAGGCGTACCCAGGAGCAGATATAGACTCAGATCACAATATAGTAGTGATGAAGAGTAGGCTGAAGTTCAAGACATTAGTCAGGAAGAATCAATACGCAAAGAAGTGGGATACGGAAGTACTAAGGAATGACGAGATACGTTTGGAGTTCTCTAACGCTATAGATACAGCAATAAGGAGTAGCGCAGTAGGCAGTACAGTTGGAGAGGAATGAACATCTCTAAAAAGGGCCATCACAGAAGTTGGGAAGGAAAACATAGGTACAAAGAAGGTAGCTGCGAAGAAACCATGGGTAACAGAAGAAATACTTCAGTTGATTGATGAAAGGAGGAAGTATAAACACGTTCCGGGAAAATCAGGAATACAGAAATACAAGTCGCTGAGAAATGAAATAAATAGGAAGTGCAGGGAAGCTAAGACGAAATTGCTGCAGGAAAAATGTGAAGACATCGAAAAAGATATGATTGTCGGAAGGACAGACTCAGCATACAGGAAAGTCAAAACAACCTTTGGTGGCATTAAAAGCAACGGTGGGAACATTAAGAGTGCAACGGGAATTCCACTGTTAAATGCAGAGGAGAGAGCAGATAGGAAGAAACAATACATTGAAAGCCTCTATGAGAGTGAAGATTTGTCTGATGTGATAGAAGAAGAAACAGGAGTCGATTTAGAAGAGATAAGGTATCCAGTATTAGAATCGGAATTTAAAAGAGCTTTGGAGGACTTACGGTCAAATAAGGCAGAAGGGATTGATAACATTCCATCAGAATTTCTAAAATCATTGGGGGAAATGGCAACAAAACGACTATTCACGTTGGTCTGTAGAATTTATGAGTCTGGCGATATACCATCTGACTTTCGGAAAAGCATCATCCACACAATTCCGAAGACGGCAGAGCTGACAAGTGCGAGAATTATCGCACAATCAGCTTAACAACTCATGCATCGAAGCTGCTTATAAGAATAATATACAGAAGAATGGAAAAGAAAATTGAGAATGCGCTAGGTGACGATCAGTTTGGCTTTAGGAAAAGTAAAGGGACGAGAGAGGCAATTCTGACGTTACGGCTAATAATGGAAGCAAGGCTAAAGAAAAATCAAGACACTTTCATAGGATTTGTCGACCTGGAAAAAGCGTTCGACAATATAAAATGGTGCAAGCTGTTCGAGATTCTGAAAAAAGTAGGGGTAAGCTATAGGGAGAGATGGGTCATATACATTATGTACAACAACCAAGAGGGAATAATAAGAGTGGATGATCAAGAACGAAGTGCTCGTATTAAGAAGGGTGTAAGACAAGGCTGTAGCCTTTCGCCCCTACTCTTCAATCTGTACATCGAGGAAGCAATGATGGAAATAAAAGAAAGGTTCAGGAGTGGAATTAAAATACATGGTGAAAGGATATCAATGATACGATTCGCTGATGACATTGCTATCCTGAGTGAAAGTGAAGAAGAATTAAATGATCTGCTGAATGGAATGAACAGTCTAATGAGTACACAGTATGGTTTGAGAGTAAATCGGAGAAAGACGAATGTAATGAGAAGTAGTAGAAATGAGAACAGCAAGGAATTTAACATCAGGATTGATGGTCACGAAGTCAATGAAGTTAAGGAATTCTGCTACCAAGGCAGTAAAATAACCAACGACGGACGGAGCAAGGAGGACATCAAAAGCAGACTCGCTATGGCAAAAAAGGCATTTCTGGCCAAGAGAAGTCTACTAATATCAAATACCGGCCTTAATTTGAAAAAGAGATTTCTGAGGATGTACGTCTGGAGTACAGCATTGTATGGTAGTGAAACATGGACTGTGGGAAAACCGGAACAGAAGAGAATCGAAGCATTTGGGATGTGGTGCTATAGACGAATGTTGAAAATTAGGTGGACTGATAAGGTGAGGAATGAGGAGGTTCTACGCAGAATCGGAGAGGAACGGAATAGCTCCCTACTTCTGTTGGGAGGTGCCTGATTCTTCAAGACCAGTGTAGGACTGAGTTTCATCGTCCCATATGGAATTTCGTTCAGGATTCCTAGAAAACCTCGATTCGTTATCCTGTCTGGCATTTGTTCAAGAAAGTCGCGAATATTCTACTGTTTCCTTGTACAGAGAACCTTCGATACGTAGCGTTACAAATACGGACTATTCGCCGAATAGGAAGCTAGTTTACATTCAGAAGCAAAAATATGAATACTGAAGAATGAATAAGTAAAAAGTCCCAGTTGTAGCACGTGCAAGTGTGAAGGCCAGTCAAGAGTGAGAGTGATCAATTGAGTGTGAAGTATTAATAATAGTAATTCGTAGTAATTTCTCAGTAAAAATATTGTTATGAGACTCGTAACAACATTTTTACCAATAACGTAACAGTAGTTCCCCTTGCCTAACTTGTAATCTACGGTAATAATGATTTTCGAGAAAATGCCTAAAAACGCATTTTTATTACAGTACAAGTAAAGGTAGCTCCAGATATCTATAGCGCCCCATCCTTGAGGTTCTTCTGTATCCGCTACTGTGTAGATATATATCTACTCAAAACCGTAAAGTTTTTTTTCACTGCACTTCCAGTCAAATCAGTACACGCGGAATATAGAAAACGTGTAAGCAATGCAATACCTACGTTATTTAAAGTAGCAGATAAACTACCACAACTGTAGTTCAAGGAAAAACCCGACTGGAGTCACAATGAAAGAATACAAGCAATAAAACTGTTTTCCAATACAGATGAAACCAACTCCGTAATTGTTGCTGCGTCTGATTCACAAACAGTTAGAATCTTCGACACATTCGATTTTGAAGCAAAAGTACTTAGATTTACAAAAATATTTATGTATTAGAAAGCCAAGTGACGTGTAAGACTATGCGAAACATTAGGCTGCTTACGAAGTTGTTACGCGTCAAGGAAAGCGTCTGTTGTAATTAGAACAGACAACAAAACAAATATATGCTTCTCATGCATGAAATATACGTTTATATTCTCTTGTTTTCAGCAGTGTAAGCTACAATTATACGCATATTCGAAAGTATTACTTCATCATTCGGTTGTAGCTTATGTCATTGAACCAGGTTCAAATGGCTCTGAGCACTATGAGACTTAACTTCTGAGGTCATCAGTCCCCTAGAACTTAGAACTACTTAAACCTAACTAACCTTAGGACATCACACACATCCATGCCCGAGGCAGGATTCGAACCTACGACCGTAGCGTTGGCGCGGTTCCAGACTGTAGCGCCTAGAACCGCCTGGCCACTGCGGGGTGCATTGAACCAGGAAAATTCGGTTGTTCCTACATGTGTTTCACGGTCATTCATGTCTCTTGCCAACTTACTAATGCTTCGAACGCAAAAATGTAACAATTATTTCGCTAATCGACTAGAAAAACAGTTAAAAACCAACTTTACTTTTGCGGTCGCTTTCTCGTCGCTTGGGGCACTAGTATCACACCAGCTGTCAAGACGGTAAAAATTTCCACAGTAATGAATGTCGCAATTGTATTAGACTGTGGTTGTAATGACACCACGACAAACGGTACGAATAAAAGAAAAAGCTTATTCTCTAATACAAATCGCCAAACTACGCTAGTCTTGGCGGATGTCGACATAATCAGTTACTCCATTGAGAAACGACTTGATTTCTTATTATAATTTGTAGATCCTGATTAATTCCGTGCGAAGTGGCAGACTCAGAATTGGACTATATATTCGGCACAGTTCCACGATCTTAAACCTGAATTTCACGTTTACGCATGTACGTTTCAGGTGTTTGGATACGTAAGACGAAACAGTTACGTTGACGATCGAACTTTGAGAAAGCGCAATGTACTTTCCACCTCCTTTCCTCCCTTAAGACTCGCAACATGCCACGCATTGTGACAAGGCAGAAGAACCCACACGTAGAGTAGGTGGACTTTACATGGCGAGAGCATTACGTTCACGTCTAGAAGATTCCTCCCAGATTTAGACGCAGAGCAGGCATGCAAAACATTTGCTGATATCATTAGAACTTCTATTCCTTCCCAACGACAATCGAGACAGACGAATGACAGTGACAAGCTACCAGTGAGATCAATAGTACGAAGCTCACTGCAAGCTACAGCGCTATCTTTGGCGAAATGGATATCGTGTACGCTCTTTCTATCATCTACAACTTGTTAAAACTTACGGTCTTTTTTCCTTTCAAAACTGAAATCCCGATTATTTACAGTATATTTATATTTAGAGTACATTTGACATTTGCATAAAAGTCGATACATTTTTATTGATTTCTTTAATAATTGAACCAATAATCTATGGACAATGAAAGCTCGAACTACTTGTAACTACACTGAAGAGCCAAAGAAACTGGTACACCTGTCTAATATCGTGTAGGGCCCCCGCGAGCACGCAGAAGAAGTGCCGCAACACGACGTGGCATGGACTTGACTAATGTCTGAAGTAGTGCTGGAGGGAACTGACACCATGAATCCTGCAGGGCTGTCCATAAAACCTGAAGAGCACGAGGGGCTGGAGAACTCTTCCGAACAGCACGTTGCAAGGCATCCCAGATATGCTCAATAATGTTGACGTCTGGGGAGTTTGGTGGCCAGCGGAACAGTTTAAACTCAGAAGTGTGTTCCTGAACCCACTCTGTATGGGGTGTCGCATTGTCCTGCTGGAATTGCCCGAGTCCGTCGGAATGCACAATGGACATGAATGGATGCAGGCGATCAGAAAGGATGCTTACGTACGTGTCACCTGCCAGAGTCGTATCTAGATCCCATATCACTCCAACTGCACTCGCCCCATACCATTCCAGAGCCTCCACCAGCTTGAGCAGTCCCCTGCTGACATGCAGGGTCCATGGATTCATGAGGTTGTCTCCATACCCACACACGTCCATCCGCTCGATACAATTTGAAACGAGTCTCATAACGGCCAGAAACGTGTTTCCAGTCAACAGTCCAGCGTTGGTGTTGACGGGCCCAGGCGAGGAATAAAGCTTCGTGTTGTGCCGTCATCGAGGGTACGCAAGCAGGCCTTCGTCTCCGAAAGCGCATATCGGTGATGTTTCGCTGAATGGTTTACACGCTGAACCTTGTTGACGGCCCAGCACTGAAATCTGCAGCAATTCGGCGAAGGGTAGCACTTTTGTCATGTTGAACGATTCTCTTCAGTCGTCCCTTTCTCGCAGGATCTTTTTCCGGCCGCAGCGATGTCGGAGATTTGGTGTTTTACCGGATTCCTGACATTCACGGTACACTTGTGAAATGGTCGAACGGGAAAATCTCCACTTCATCGCTACCTCGGAGATGCCGTGTCCCATCGCTCGTACGCCGACTGTAACACCACGTTCAAACTCACTTAAATCTTGCCATTGCCATTGCAGCAGCAGTAACCGATCTAACAACATCGCCAGACGCTTGTCTTACATATGCGTTGCCAACCGTATTGCCATATTTTGCCTGTTCACATATCCCTGTATTTGAATACTCATGCCTATACCAGTTTCTTTAGTGCTTGTAGTGCAGCAATGGCGTTGTGGTCAAGGGCTGGCTGGCATGGTAGCTCAAGGTGTTTGGGGAGAGGGTTAAGTGCCCTCTGTGATACAACTAGAACGGGTGTCATGGGACATCCGCCACGAAAAAATGCAGTGAACAATAACGTAAAACAAATAGTAGCATCACGGTGTTCAAACCCACCTCGTGCCAACTTGTTTTTTCTTTGGTCGCTATATTCATATTTGTGTCTGAGTCGTGGTGTAACATCCGTTTGCAACAACAGTGTGTAAGAACGGGACCTACATTGACAGTTGATTCCGCACAACTACTCTATTAGAAGCGGAAAGGAACTGTCTTTCAAATGGGAACCGCAAACGTTTGAGGACAAGGCGACAAGTCAGCCGAATCCTCCATCAGAAAACACGCCTGGTGTGTCATACAAGGCATTAGTGACAGTACGTATGTTGTATGATAAGAACCTCTTATCGACGCACCTAATTTGTACGTCTGATGAGTGAGTGAGATATACCTCCTTGTCCAGTATAGGTGTTCGTATGAATGTCATCACTTCCAAGGAAATGCTGAAAATACAGGGAGTTACAAAAAGGTATTGCCAAACTTTCAGGAAACATTCCTCACACACAAAGAAAGAAAATATGTTATGTGGACATGTGTCCGGAAACGATTACTTTCCATGTTAGAGCTCATTTTATTACTTCTCTTCAAATCACATTAATCATGGAATGGAAGCACACAGCAACAGAACGTACCAGCGCGTATTCAAACACATTGTTACAGGAAATGTTCAAAATGTGCTCCATTAGCGAGGATACATGCATCCACCCTCCGTCGCACGGAATCCCTGATGCGCTGATGCAGCCCTGGAGAATGGCGTATTGTATCACAGCCGTCCACAATACGAGCACGAAGAGTCTCTACATTTGGCACCGGGGTTGCGTAGACAAGAGCTTTCAAATGCCCCCATAAATGAGAGGGTTGAGGTCAGGAGAGCGTGGAGGCCACGGAATTGGTCCGCCTATACCAATCCATGGGTCACCGAATCTGTTGTTGAGAAGCGTACGAACAGTTCGACAGAAATGTGCAGGAGCTCCATCGTGCATGAACCACATGTTGTGTCGCAATTGTAAAGGCACATGTTCTAGCAGCACAGGTAGAGAATCGCGTATGAAATCGTGATAACGTGCTCCATTGAGCGTAGGTGGAAGAACATGGGCCCAATCGAGACATCACCGACAATGCCTGCCCAAACGTTCACAGAAAATCTGTGTCGATGACGTGATTGCACAATTGCGTGCGGATTCTCGTCGGCTCACACATGTCGATGGTGAAAATTTACAATTTGATCACGTTGGAATGAAGCCTCATCCGTAAAGAGAATATTTGCACTGAAATGAGGATTGACGCATTGTCGGATGAACCATTCGCAGAAGTGTACCCGTGGAGGCCAATCAGCTGCTGATAGTGCCTGCACACGCTGTACATGGTACGGAAACAACTGGTTCTCCCGTAGCACTCTCCATACAGTGACGTGGTCAACGTTACCCTGTAGAGCAGGTACTTCTCTGACGCTGACATTTGAGTTATCGTCAACTGCACGAAGAATTGCCTCGTCCGTTTAAGGTGTCCTCGTCGTTCTAGGTCTTCCCCAGTCGCGAGTCGTAGGCTGGAATGTTCCGTGCTCCCTAAGACGCCGATCGATTGCTTCGAACGTCTTCCTGTCGGGGCACCTTCGTTCTGGAAATCTGTCTCGATACAAACGTACCGCGCCACGGCTATTGCCCCGTGCTAATCCGTACATCAAATGGGTATCTGCCAACTCCGCATTTGTAAACATTGCGCTGACTGCAAAACCACGTTCGTGATGAACACTAACCTGTTGATGCTACGTACTGATGTGCTCGATGCTAGTACTGTAGAGCAATGAGTCGCATGTCATCACAAGCACCGAAGTCAACATTACCTTCCTTCAGTTGGGCCAACTGGCGGTGAGTCGAATAAGTACAGTACAAACTGACGAAACTAAAATTAGCGCTAACATGGAAATTAGGCGTTTCCGGACACATCTCCACATAACATCTTTTCTTTATTTGTGTGTGAGGAATGTTTCCTGAAAGTTTGGCCGTACCTTTCTGTAACACCCTGCATAATAATTTGTCAGATAAGCTGCAACAAATGAACGCAACAGTTTCACAGTCACACAGATTCTCTGTGCTCTGTCAAAACATACGTTTTAACGTCTTTTTAAGTTGCGTTCCACGTTGGAAGTTTTCACTCCTTTGTCGTAATATAGTTCACACCCGTTTATTAGTTGTTTTCATTTCTGTGAGACGTGTCTGTGGTATCTCAACTGCTCTCACTATTCATCACGTTTACTTGCGACGGTAACGTATTCTTACCACATGACTCATATTCTGTAATCAACGTATAGTATGACAACAGCTTAGCCAACAGAAAGAGAAGAAACATTGACGGTACGTACAGTTCATAATGTTGTGAAAAAAAGAAACAAAAGTAAATGGCACGAGAGAGTTTTGAACATGACCTGTTTACTTGATAGTCCAACACCATGACCACTTAACCACAACACCGTGGCTATTCAGGTCAATCACTTGTCCGTTCACTGTTCGTATTTTTTCTTTTTCCACAGTTCAGAACACTCTCTTCCTGTTTCCATGCTTGATCTGTGTTCATTTTTAAACGGGCTATCCACTGAGCCACCAAATCTGATGGGGCTGCCATTGGGAGTTTCTGTTGTAAGCACCCTCGGCGGTATGAAGCGCTACATTACAGGGCAGTTTATTTACGATTCTCCTGTAACAAGAAAGTGCTAGTAAACTCCAGAAGAACTGACCTTTTGCAGAGATACGTCTTATATCTACTCAACAAAGTAGAGTTTTATTCGTCTACGTTTTCAGCCACATCAGTAAATGTGGAACGTAGGAGACCTATATGGAATGAAATACCTACATTATTTAACGTAACAAATGAGCCCCCACAACTGTATGTTAAGGGAAAACGTCAGAAGTAATAAAACTGTTTCTCGACATGGAAAAATTCATTTCAAGAATGATTTGCTAAACCTGGGCCGCGAACGGCAAGAACCTTCAACACGTGCACTTTTGAAGCAAAAGTAATTACTTTTACAAAAATAGTTGTGTATTAGGAAGTGAGTGAAGTGTTAGAAAGGGCAAATCACTAGACACCATAAAATCTTTTTAAGTGGCTTGGAGAGCGTCTACGGCAATAACAGAAATATGTGCTACTCGTGCATGACATATGCGTTTACATTCTTTTCCTTTCAGCGGAGTTATAGCTTACATCATTGAACCAGTGTGGCTCGGCTGTTTTCAATGTATTCCATGATATCTCACGTATCTTGATAACTTCCTAATACATGGAACGCAAAAATGTAACGGCTTTTTCCTGAATTAAGTAGAAAATAAGTAAAAACAAACACTATCCTTAAGACGCATGTGACTGCTTTCTCACCGCTCGGGGCGCTAGTATCGTTCTAGCTGTCGAACGGTAAGGGAGTGCGGCCATAAAATCTAGAGCTGTTCCTAAAATATCGATATCCTTTCCAAAATATATCGATTTTCAACGACGTGAAATTCAATGCCGACATATTTATATCAAAACGAGTGCCGATATTTTTATTTTATATTCTTTTTTCCTGATGAATTTCTATTATTTATTTTTATTGTTTTATTTTATTTATTATTATTTGTATGTCTGTTATATTCTTTTTCCGCAATTTTCGATAAATATTTGAAGCTTTCTTTTTTGAAATTATAGTAGAACATAATTTTACTTTCTCTGTGTGAATGAGTCATTTATGTCTCAGTGAATCACATTTTTGTCGAAGTAATTAAACTTACGATCACCGGAATAATTATGACATCTTATCTACTAAATTTTAGTGTAGATATCACTGTCACTGTAAGTCTGTTAGTGTAATTTACAGGCTATGGTGTCTGTTTCTGTCGCAACGTTTTTTTTTTCCTTAGCAAGTAGTAAAAGTTTGCATACGACCTCCAGGAGAATAGAAGGAAGTCACAGTGTATTGTAACTAGCTTAACATGCATTTTGCACCTTAGCATACGGCAACAACACAGTTTCCTTGTAAAAGATAAAGAGCGGCACCATTTCTTCGTAAATGACACACCGATTGATGGTCGAGAACAAAGCCGTTACACTTTCGTGAAAGAAGTAGACGCTCTTGGGCTGATGCTGGTTTGCAGCAGCGACTTAGTGGCAATGACCTCACAGTCGCGCCGTGAGACCTGTGTATCAGAGGATGCAGTCTTCTGCGAACCCGGCTGTTCGGAGTCGGGGTGCCAATTCATGCAAAAATTTGTAACACACTACACAAAGTCGCAGATTCCATCGGAGAGTGGCTGCTGGTAGACTATTATCATCATCATTAACATACATCGCGAGGCACAGACTGTAACGTAGTCTGCGCCTGCCAAAAATTCTTGTTTCATCAGTAAATTTCAGAATATAGCTTGCTCTTTTTTTTTTTTTTTTTTTTCTGTATTGAATTTCAATTCCCCCCCGAAGGGGGCGGGCTGGCAGCAGCTTACTACGCCGCTCTTCAGCCTACAGAAGTTGTGTTAAAAAGATGAAGATAAGAAAAAAATAACAGTTGGCGACAAAATCGGTGATTTAAAGGTAAAATGGCAGAAAAGTCTAGAACTTAAAACATAAAACACAGGGTTGATGATACTAAGAAAATACACAAGAAGCAGAAAAATAACAGACAGACAGTTAAAAAACACGGCGACAGTCTGGTTTCTGTTCGCAAAATATAAAATGCACACCCAGCGACAGCATGATTTCTGTTCGCATCACTGTGGAAGGACGCTCAACACTGAACACTCACTTAAACACGGCACTAAAAAGTGGGCACAAACATGACATACCACAGCCGAGAGCAGGTGGGGGGGAAACAGGACAGATGACGGAGAAATAAAAAAGGGGGGGAAGGAGAGGAAAAGGGGTAGGGTGGGAGGGGGGAAAGAAGCCAGTGGAGAATGAGGACCCATAAGAGGGGTGGGGGGCGCTGAGCAGACGGGCCAGGGAGTGGGGAAGGCAGAGGAGGGGAATGCAAAAGGACTCGGGGGGGGGGGGGGGAGAAGGGACCTAGGGGGAGGATGGGCGGGGAGAAAACACAGGAGGGAAGGGGGGAGGAAGAGGGAGCCCAGGGAAAGGACGGAGGAAAGGAGGGGGAGTGAGGATCAGAGTTGATAGGAAGGATAAATGGAGGGAGAGAGGGCATCATCCGGGAGGGGGAGTTGACGGAAGCCACCTTGGGTAAGGAGAGGGAGGGTGTAGAGATGGAGGGTAGGGGGGACACAACGGTGAAGACGTGGCAGGGGGCGGGGATGGGAGAGGAGAGGAGCAACCAGGGGGTGAGGGGGTTCAAGACGGCGGGAGGTGTAGAGGATGCGGATATGTTCGAGGAATAGGAGGAGATGGGGGAAAGGAATGAGATCATAGAGGATCCGCGTGGGGGACGGGAGGCGGATACGGAAGGCAAGGCGGAGTGCATGACGCTCAAGGATCTGGAGGGACTGATAGAATTTGGGGGGGGGGGCAGATATCCAGGCAGGACTGGCGTAACAGAGGATGGGACGGATTAAGGATTTGTAGGTGTGGAGGATGGTAGAGGGGTGCAACCCCCATGTCCGGCCAGAGAGGAGTTTGAGGAGTCGGAGGCGGTTGCGGGCTTTGGATTGGATGGAGCGGAGATGAGGTAGCCAGGTGAGGTGACGGTCAATGGTGAGGCCAAGGTAGGTGAGGGTGGGGGTGAGGCGGACAGGACGTGCGCAGACAGTAAGGGAGAAATCCAGGAGCCGGAAGGAGCGAGTGGTACGACCTACGATGATTGCCTGGGTCTTGGAAGGATTGAGTTTCAGGAGCCATTGGTTACACCATGCAGCAAAAAGGTCAAGGTGATTCTGGAGAAGGCGTTGGGACCGTTGTAGGGTAGGAGCGAGGGCGAGGAATGTGGTGTCATCAGCATATTGCAAGAGGTGTACTGGAGGGGGGGGGTTGGGGCATATCTGCCGTGTACAGGAGGTAGAGGAGAGGGGAGAGGACAGAGCCCTGGGGCACACCGGCAGAGGGGTAGAAAGTGTGGGAATTGGCATTATGGATGGTAACATAGGAGGGGTGGTGGGAGAGGAAGGAGGCCACCAGACGGATATAGTTGATAGGAAGGGCGTAGGTTTGGAGTTTAAACAGGAGACCGGGATGCCAGACACGGTCGTAGGCCTTTTCGAGGTCAAGTGAGACAAAAATGGCGGAGCGACGGGAGTTAAGCTGGAGGGAGAGGAGATGAGTGAGGCGGAGGAGTTGGTCATCAGCAGAGAAGGAAGGTCGAAAGCCACATTGGGTGTTTGGGAGGAGGTGGTTTTGGTGGAGGTGGAGATGGATGCGCCGGGAAAGGATGGATTCCAAGAGCTTGCTGAACACCGATGTGAGACAGATAGGACGATAGGAAGAGGCATCAGATGGAGGCTTATTGGGTTTGGAGAACATCAGGATACGGGAGGTTTTCCACAGGGCGGGATAGAAGCCAGTGGCAAGGATGACATTGTAGAGGGTGGCAAGGAGGGAAAGGAAGGAGGGAGGGCAGTGTTTGAGGTGGCGGTAGGTAACGCAGTCGTGGCCGGGAGCAGTGTTGCGTTTAGTGCGGAGTGTGAGGCTGATGTCCTGTGTAGTGATGGGAGTGTTAAGTGCAGAAGGAGGGGTGTGGCCCAAGTACTGGAAGCTAGGAGCAAGGGGAGGAACAGAGGTATTCGTACGGTCCATGACATCAGGGAAGAGGGAATAATCAAAGTGGGGATCATCTGGGATGGAAAAAACATCAGAGAGGTGGGAGGCAAAGTGGTTGGCCTTACTGAGGTTGTCAGGAAAGGGACGGTCATTAAGGAGGAGAGGGTACTGGGGGGTGGGGCGGTTCCCAGTAAGGTGGTGGAAAGCAGACCAATACTTGGAAGAGTTGATGGGGAGCGTGGTGTTGAGTTGTGTACATGTCTGGCGCCAGGCTCGGCGTTTCTTCGCAACAAGCAGGTTGCGGATGTGTCACTGTAATTGCCGGTGGCGGGTAAGTGTATCCCGGTCACGAGTGCGGAGAAAAGAGCGGTAGAGGCGGCGGGACTCGCGAAGGAGAAGGACGGCCTGTGGAGGCAGGGCGGGGCGGTGAGGGTGGATGGCTTTGGTGGGGATATGGGTGGCGACGGCGTCAGACAAGGTCTGGTGCAGGAAGGCAGCAGTGCGAGAGATGTCATCAGGAGACTGGAGGGTAAGGTTGTGGCCGTCAACCTGGGCGTGAATGGAATCCTGGTAGGCATCCCAGTTGGCACGGGAGTAATCATGGACAAGTTTAGGAGGGACGGCAGGGCGAGGAGCGTGGCGGGGATGGCGACCGTTAGAGATAGTGAGGAGGACAGGAGCATGGTCACTGCCAATGAGGTCAAGGACAGCCGCGGTGATGCGCCCAAGGAGGTTTGGAGAGGCAAGGACAACATCAGGAGTGGTGTTGGATTCGGGCCGGGTGTGCTGAGGCAGGGGAACCAGGTCTCCCTGGAGAGTGGTGAGAAACTGATGCCACCGCCGGAGGTCAGCAGGATCACGGCTGTGGATATTGAGGTCGGCGGCAATCACGTAGGTGGAGAAGGTGCGGTCAATGTGGGCCAGGAAATCGTACGGGATGGGGGTGCGAGGGCGGACATAAATGGTGGCACAGGTGATGGTAAGGGTGGGGAAGAAGAGGCTGAGGGTGAGATGCTCGGCAGGATTGTTAAGGAGAGGTTGGGGCCGGACAGGGAGGTGCTTGAGGTGGCCTATAGCAACTCCGCCACGTGCAAGAGGGTACAGGTTATCGGTGCGGTGTAGAGTGTAAGGAGCCGTGGAGACGGAGATACGGGGTTGAAGGAAGGTTTCATTTAGGATGAAGGCATCCACGCGGTGCTGATGTAGGGTGTGGAGGAAGAGGAGTTTGTGGGTGGGCAGGGAGCGAATGTTGTGGTACAGGATACAGTACGGTTGTTGTACCATGGGAGTGGAGAGTTAGACAAGGGTGGTGAGGGGGGTGAAGGTGAAGTGGGCCTGGGTGTGGGAGTATGTGGCATAGGTGGTAAGATGGAAGATGGAACGGGCAGCGAGGGCGATTTGGGAAAGAGTGTGTGAGCGCTGGAAGGGGTGGATGTTTTGGAGCACTATGGTGGTGAAGCGGATGATGTCCTCAGCAGTAGGGGGAGGGCGGAGCGAGTTGTTGGGGTGGATGGGGTCATCAACAGGACGGACAGGCACGGTGAGGTCAGGGGTTACTGGTGGAGGTTTTGCTTTACACTTCGAGGAGTAGGTAGGATGTGGTTCGTTGCAAGTGTTGCAGGAGGGGGGAACGGTGAGGTTGGGGCAATGCTTGAGGAAGTGGGAAGCTTTGCAGTGGGGACAAGTAGGGGGGTTCTTGCAGGCAGAGGTAATGTGGTCGTTGTAGGTGAGACAGCGTTGGCAGCGGTAGGATTGGACTGGGGAACGGGAGGGGTCCACCTTATGGCGCTGATTGTAGATGAGGGCTCCCTCGGTGAGGAGGCGGTCAATGGAGGAGGAGGATTCGGTGAATATCCGCATGAGAAAAGTCGGCCCGGCATCATTGAAGATGCGACGGGCCGAGCGGATTTCAATGTCGGGCCGGGAGTTGAGTTCCGCCAACACCTCAGCCTCCGTGATCACGGGGCTAAGCTTCGTGATCACAGCGGTGAAGGTTGGCGGACGCCGGGGAGGTTGAGGCTGACGGGGAGAGGACGGTGTGTGATAGGGGGTGAGGGTTGCACATTGGCCAAATTGGATACGGGGGATGCGGGAGAGGAGATTGGTGTGGAGGGAAGCACTGGGGGATTTTATGAGGACCGAGTCCTTGCGAGGAATCAGTTGGGAGATGGGAGCATTGGGGTAGTATTTCCGGATGGCGAGGGTGAGGAAGCGGGCATCAAGGAATTGAGGGTCAGGATTGGAGAGGACAAAGGTGTGGGTGGCAGGCGTGGCGGGGGCGGGGGTCGGAGCCGCGTCCATGGGGGTGGGTGGGTCACGGGGGTTGGGGGTTTTTTTGGAGGAGACTGCGGGGGAAGGGTCAACATTCGGGCGCTTTGAAGGTTTCGTGGGCACGACCGGGTGGAGAGGGGGCAGGGGTACGGGTTGCAGGGGGAGATGGCGGGGGGCAGGACCACCCTGAGCAGCGGATGACGCAGACGGAGGGGGCGTGGGTGTCACTGAGACTGTGGAACGGCGAGCAGAGATCCGTGCGGGCTTGGAGCCTGTCGGAGGCGGTGCGGGGAGTGGCGGAAAGTCAGTAGCTGTCGAGGGGGCGACAGTGATAGGGGAGGAGGAGTTGGGGGTGGTGACAGCCGAAAGTGGCGCAGGGGTGGGGTGGACAGGGAGAGAAGGAAGGACGGGAAGTGGGGTGGAGGAGGAGCTCCATGTGATGGTGGTTGGAGCAGCGGAGGGAGAGGTGAAAATGATAGTGGTAGTGGTGGTGGGTTGGGACATGGTGGCGGCGCGCGAGAAGGGCGGCGGCGGCGACCAGACGGCGACCGGTAGGCGGCGGCGGCGGCGGCGGCGGCGGGCGGTGGCGGGCGGCGGCGAGCACCGGCAGGCGGCAGGCGACGGCGGCGGCGAGCCCCGGCAGGCGGCAGGCGGCGACCAGGCGGCGGCGGCGGCGAGCCCCGGCAGACGGCGGCGGCGGGGGCGGCGGCGAGGACCGGCAGGTGGCGACCAAACGGCGGCGGCGGCGGCGGCGGCGAGCACCGGCAGGCGGCGACCAGACGACATGGCAAGGAAACGGCGGGAATTTTCCACGTCGAAGTCGCACACCTCCGATGAAGACGAGAGGGAATCCAACCCTCGAATGATAGCTTGCTCAGTTACTGAAAACTATATAGCATTTGCCACAAACCGTGAGAACGAGTATAAAACATTCTTGGAGGAAGTATTGTAAATCTTCGTCCATTTACATCAACACATCATTACAGAACAAAGTATATACAGTTGTTGAGATCAGCTCTACTTCAGATACCACCCGACAAGATGTCAAAATTCGAAATAAATGCAATTGCCAGGTGACTGTTGCTAGTGGTCGACGGACGGCGCCCCACACAGCTGTTGCGGGGCGTCGCCAAGAGATGGCAGAGCGGTAGCCGCTCCTTGGCTCACAGCAGTACGTGTAGTAGTAGTACTAACACCTGTATGCAAGAATGACGACCTCTTTGCTGATACTTTGGTTGGCCAATAAGTGGCAGGCCGACGGCACATAAACAGCTCTTCTGTAAAAGTTCAAGCTAATTAAAACGTATTTTGAATTACATAAAAACAGATGGCTATGAAAGATGATTGTTCTTTTAATGCGTACCATACCCCGAAACAACGTCCATATCTATGGGGAACAAATACGTTTTGACGATCCTCACATTGCATCAGAGGGTTGGATTCCCTCATTCGAAGGCGCCGGATTCCAAAGCCTGGGCTACTCTCTGGTTGGAATCTTCGCTTTCGAAGATTGTGTCTGTCTGTCTGTCTGTCTGCCCGCCGCTTCCTGTTGTAGCTGTTCGTCCGTCCGTCCGTCCGCCTGCCTGCCTGCCTGCTCACTGTCCGTCTCGCCTGCTGTCCGTCCGTCCGTCCGTCTGTTCGCCGCCGCCGCCGCCGCCGCCGCCGCCAGCCGGTGCTCGCCGCCGCCGTCGCCGCCAACCGGTGCTCGCCGCCGCCGTCGCCGCCAGCCGGTGCTCGCCGTCGCCGTCCGCCCTGGTCTGCGTCCGTCTGCGTCTTCGCCGGTCTTCGTCCGTCTGCGTCTTCGCCGTTTCCCAGTTTGTGTCCTTTCCTTTTCGTGCTGTGCGTTCTTTCTTCCTGTCGTCATGTCCGCCCCCACCACCACCGTCACTACTACCACCACCGGCCATCGTCTATACATCCCCTTCCGCCGCTTCCACCACTATAACTTGGTGTGCCCAGTCCCACCCCCCTCCTTCCATCCCGCCTCTCCTTACTCTCCCTTCACCCTCTATCTTTGTCGCCCCCTCTCCCGCTTCTTCCTCTCGCTCCTCTCGTTCTGATCCCTTCCCCCCACTCCCCCAGCCTGTCACTGCAGCTCCGGCTCGGGTGGTGGCCCGTCGGGCCACTGCCCACGCCCAGCTCTCCCCGTCACCTTCGCCATCACCGCCGCTACTGCCACCGTCATCGTCATCGATGCCGTCGCCTTCGCCTTCACCGACACCGTCACCATCTCCGGCGCCGACTCCAGCCCCGGGACCTGCCACTCCCCGCCACATTCCAGTTGTTCCTATCCCCCACACCTCCTCCGCCGCCGTCAAGCGCCCCAGTGGCACTCCTGTCTCGTCTGCACCCAAAAAGGCTCCGCCTCGTCCCCCTTCCCCCACCCCTGCTGCCATGGATGTCTCCCCGCCCATCCCTGCCCCCTCCTCCTTCTCCTCTACCCCCTCCTCCTACCGCTACCTCCTCTCCCGTCCGGATCCCTCCCTCCTTGAAGCCCGGAACCTCACCCTCTTCCTTCGCCAGAATTGTCCTGGTGCCCCCATCCCCCTCCTCACTCGTCGCCATGATTCGGTACTCCTCTCCTCCCCCAGCCCTACCCTCCACACGGACATCCTTTCCCGCATTCCTATTACCCGCTTTGGCCCTCATGCCTCTCTCACCCCTGCTCCCTCGCCACCTCCCTCCCGCCAACCCCAACCTCCGCGTCGCCCGCCGACCCTCACCGCCGTGATCACTCGGCTCAGTCCAGTGATCACGGAGGAGGAGGTGTTGGCGGAGCTTCAGGCGCATCCCCATCTGGAGGTGCGTGCGGTTTGCCGGATCCATAACGCTGCCGGCCCCACCCGCCTTATGCGTGTTTTTTCTGAGCACGCCCCCTCCATAGACCGTCTCCTGAAGGAGGGTGCCCTCCTTTTTAACCAGCATCATAAAGTTGACCCCTCCCGTTCCCCTCCTCAATCCCTCCGCTGCCAAAGGTGCTTATGATATAATGCGCACCCAACATCTGAGTGCCGCGAGGCCCCCACCTGCCCGCACTGTAGGCAAGCCCACTTTTTACGGCAGTGCCCCAATCTCCAGTCCCCCCCCTCCTGTAATACCTGTAACCTCCCTCATCCCACCTACTCCCAGAAGTGTAAGGCCCGACCCCCTCCTACCACTCCTGAACTCACCGTTCCTGTCCGCCCTCTGGACGCCCCCACCCCTCCCGGCAACTCCCTTCGCCCACCCCCTACCGCTGAGGACATCATCCGATTCCTCACCATTGTCCTGCAGAATGTACATCCTTTTCAGCGCCCAGACACCCTCCAACAGATCTCCCTCGCCGCCCGATCCGTTTTCCACCTCAAAATGTATGCCACCTACTCCAACAACCAGGCCCATTTCACCTTCTCCTGTCTTGACACCCTCGTTTAAATCCCTGTCATGGCGCGACAGCAACGTATCCTTTTCAACAACATCCGCTCCCTTCCCGCCAACAAGAACCTCTTTCTCCATACCCTTGACACCCACCGCGTGGACGCCTTCCTCCTTAATGAAACCTTCCTCCAACCCCACCACACCGTCCACACTTCGCCCTACCTCCTCCACCGCTCCGACAATCCCCTCCCAATTGCGTGTGGCGGAGTTGCCATTGGGCACCATCGCCAGATCCCCGTTCGGCTCCAACCTCTCCTTCCCGACCCCACCGAACACCTGATCCTTAGTCTCTTCTTCCCTGGCCTTACCGTTACCTGCGCCACCATCTATGTCCGCCCTAACGCCCCTATTCCCTTCGACTTCCTCTCCCACATTGACCGTACCTTCTCCTCCTACGTGATCGCCGCCGACCTCAACATCCATAGTCGTTCCGCCGCCCAGTTACGGCGGTGGCATCGGTTCCTCTCCTCCCTTCAAGCCGACCTCATTCCCATCCCCCGGCACACCCGTCCCGAATCCAACTCCACTCCTGATGTTATCCTCTCCTCCCCCAACCTCCTTGGCCGCATAACGGTGGATGTCCTGGAGCCTATTGGTAGCGACCATCTCCCTGTCCTCCTCACCATTTCAGACGGTCGTCGCCCTCGCCCCGACCCTCGTACTGACCCTCCCCCTAAGAATGTCCACGACTATTCCCGCGCCGACTGGAATGCCTACCGGGATACCCTCTCCACCCAGGTCGATAGCCACCCTCTCACCTACCACCACCCTGACAATGTCACCCAAGCCGCCTCCTTTCTCCAGCAGACCTTGTCTGAGGCCGTAGAGGCCCACGTCCCTACTGTCGCCATCCACCCCCACCGTCCTACCTTACCCCCACAGGCCGTTCTCCTCCTCCGTGAATCCCGTCGTCTCTACCGTGCCTTCCTCCGCACGCGTGACCCGGACACCCTACGACGCCACCGGCAACTCCAGCGACACATTCGTAATTTGCTCGCGGCTAAGAAACGCCGGGACTGGTGGCAGACATGCACCCGTTTAAATGCTGCCCTACCAATCAACTCGTCCAAGTTCTGGTCGGCCTTCCGTCGCCTTACCGGAACTAAACCCTCCCCCTATTATCCTCTTCTCCATGATGATCGCCCTTTCCCTGACTCCCTTAGTAAGGCCAATCACTTTGCCTCCTACCTCTCCGATGTATTTTCCATCCCCGATGATCCCCAGTTCGATTACTCCCTCTTCCCGGATATCCGCGATCGAACTGACACCTCTTCCCCTCCCCTCGCTCCTGGTTTCCAGTACTTGGACAACGTTGCACACACGGAACTCAATGCCCCTATCACTACACAGGATCTCATTACTACACTCCGCACAAAACGAAACACCGCTCCTGGTCACGATCATGTCACCTACCGTCACCTTCGTGAAGCTCCTGTCTCTTTCCTCTCCACCCTGGCCAGGCTCTACAATGTAGTCCTGTCCACCGGTTACTACCCCGACCTGTGGAAAACCTCCCGTATCCTCATGTTCCTTACACCCGGCAAACCACCGTCCGCCGTCTCCTCCTACCGCCCCATCAGCCTTACCTCGGGTTTCAGCAAGGTCCTGGAATCTATCCTCACCCGCTGCATCCACCAGCATCTCCGCCAGCACCGCCTCCTTCCCGTTACCCCGTGTGGCTTTCGGCCATCCTTCTCTTCCGACGACCTTCTCCTTCACCTCACTCATCTCCTTTCCCAACAGCTTAATTCCCGTCGCTCCGCAATCTTCCTCTCCCTGGACCTCGAACGTGCCTATGACCGAGTATGGCATTCCGGTCTCCTCTTCAAGCTCCAAACCTTCGCCCTTCCCATTAACTACGTTCGTCTGATCGGCTCCTTTCTCTCCCGCCGTCCTTCCTATGTCACCATCCATAACGCAGATTCCTACACCTTATTCCCCTCCGCCGGTGTGCCCCAAGGCTCCGTCCTCTCCCCCCTTCTGTACCTTTTGTACACGGCGGACATGCCGCCGCCGTCACCCCCCGTCCACCTTCTCCAGTTTGCCGATGACACCGCCTTCCTTGCCCTTGCCCCCACCCTGCAGCGCTCCCAACACCTTCTCCAATCCCATCTTGACCAGTTCACCGCTTGGTGCAACCAGTGGTTGCTCAAGGTCAATCCCTCCAAAACCCAGGCGATCATTGTGGGCAAAACCACCCCTTCCTTCCGCCTCCTTGATTTCTACATCACCATCTATGGCCGTCCTATCGCCCTCACTCCCACCCTTAAGTACCTTGGCGTCACCCTCGACCGTCGCCTCTCCTGGACTCCCCACCTCCGGACAATCCAAGCCAAGGCACGCTCCCGACTCAGCCTCCTCAAGCTCCTCTCCGGCTGTACGTGGGGTCTGGACCCCTCCACCATCCTCCACACCTATGAATCCCTCATCCACCCTATCCTTTGTTATGCCCATCCGGCTTGGATCTCCGCCCCCCTCCCTTTTATAAATCCCTCCAAATCCTTGAACGCCATGCTCTCTGCCTCGCCTATCGCATCCGTCTCCCCTCCCCCACGCGGATCCTGTATGATCTCATCCCCTTCCCCCACCTCCTCCTTTTCCTTGAAAGGATACGGATCCTGTACACCTCCCGTAAACTTGATCCTCCTCACCCGCTCGTCTCCCCGATCCTCTCCCACCCCCGCCCGCTGCTGCGCCTGTATTCCCACGTCCCGCCCGGTCTCCATCTGTCCACCCTCCTTACCCTCTCCCAAGGTGGCTTCCGCCAGCTCCCTCTCCCTGATGATGTCCTCGTCCCCTCCATCTACCCCTCCTATCAACTTTGACCCTGCCCCGCCCCCCACTTCCCGTGTCCTTTCCTTTCGGCACCCTCCCTCCCTTCTCTTCTCTTCCCTTCTTTTTCCATCTCCCCGTCCCCTCCCTTCCTCCTCTTCCCCCGGGCTTCCTCTCTCCCTTCCTCCCTCCCCCCTATCTCCCCTGCCCGTGGCATCTCTGCTCTCCCCTCTCGCTCTCCCACTCCCCTTCCTCCTCCTCCTCTCTTGGCAGGTCCCCGGACTCGCTCACACATAGTGAACATTTGCGCGCCGGAGATCGTCGCCTTCTGTGTCTCGTGTGTGTGACGTCGTATGGTGTTTTTGGTGTCCGCCGTCCCACTACTACGTTCACTTGTGCCGTCGGATTCCTCAGTGTTTTGTGCGCCGTGCCAACGTGTTTTCAGTGTTGTTATCGTCACATGTGAACGACTCTGTGTTTTTTGTGTCTCTGTGACCTCTCTCTTTTGCCCGTCATTTTGTTCATTGTCATTCACCATTTTTTATACTCTTGTAAAACGATATGGCTGAAGAGCGGCGTAGTGTGCCGCTGCCAGCCTACCTGATTTGTACAGGTTTTAAAATAACAATAAAGTAAAAAAAAAAAAAAACCTCACATTGAATTCTGACTGTCTTTCTCGCCTTCTCCAAATGTTTCTAGAATTCAGTTTCGACACTTCTCATAACACAAGGCTTATTTCTGGCATTATCACACTTCCAGCGCATTTGACATTTCTCAATCCTTTCACTAAATTTGTAGAAGCTGTCTGTTCATCTCAAAAATCTTCCACAGTAGGCCACTAAATACACCCTTCGGAAAACAATGTTTCTTTTTTCCATTTGCAGTCTACCTACATTGACAAAGAATCTCTCTCCAGTCATTCTTCAGAGAAGAAAAATAAGCCACATCTTAAGACTGCATAAGACTAGTACCGTTCGGTCGAATGCAAATGAAATTTATGTTGTTTTTCTCACACAGTCCCGTAGATTTCATTAAGATGTGAGCAGCGGGATTATCTCTAATAGTTACTCTCCATCGTCCTTTCTCTGAGGCAAACAGGAGGAAGTGAGTCTGAAACCAACTGTGAAACAGACTCTGTTCTAGCCACTCACTCTAATGTGTTCATTTGCATTCCAGGAGCCTAGGAGGTGAACTGTAAATCCAGTCTGTCCATTTTGGCTTACCTTTATCAATATGATAAGGGAGAAGGAATTCTCCTGCTGCCTTCCCAAACAACATGAGAGTGTGGCACGGTTTTGAGGTGTCCTCAGTTTTCTCAGGACGTCGACATGTCCGACGAAACAAGGGCTTTCTTTCGCAGGTATGCCATGAAACCCAGTTTCATCAGAACTGAAAACATTTCAAAAGAAACGCCTTCAACCTCGGCTTTGTATTTCTCTAAAAAGACATTGATTCTGCTAAGGACACAGGATTAGCCACGCACCACTCTGTGGGACGGTTTAGGAGGGATTTGAAGGCGAGGACAGTGGGTGCTGTTGGATGGTGACGAGGTGTGCGTTCCACATTAGTAATGTGTCGAGAGTTAGTCCTAAACGTTTCACTGCCAGTCGGGGCGGTGGGTTGGTTGCAGATGGAGAGTCGGAAACCCGGGCGACGGAGGCGCCGACCGCTCAGCCACGCAGCCTGCAGAGCTGTGTCGCCAGTCGCGGTGCTGCGTGGAATACCGGCAGTGTTCAGGGTGCGTCGCGGTTCCGCGCTGTGCGAATTACGGCGCCGTCAGAGCTCTGCGAGTCTGGGACCTGACGCAGCGCCACCTTCAAACGAAGCCTCGCGGCGAGCATCTCAGGCAGCTGTGACGTCACACGCAAGGGTCATAACAAACCGAACCCTTTTAGTCTTTTGCAAGTATCACATGGTGTGTTGTGCTTCGGATCGAGTGACTGTTTACATTTTAGAATCTGCTAAATAAGTTACAGCGTTTATCAGAATGCCACGGAGGTGTTGCTTGCCAAATTGCAGAGGCAATTACGGCAATGGGCCTAAAGTTTCTGTATTTTATTTTCCATCTATGAGTCTCTAAGATTGAAATGGATCTGGGTTGTTCACAGACAAGATTGGATGCCCAGCAAACATTCAGTTGTAAGTATCGTTGTTTTTCTTAAGTACTATAACACCATTACATAAATCATAACACATAACTTTTATTGCGAAATGTATTACGAACGAAAGCAATACACAGTCCCGCCCATCTTAACGGTCATTTTCATAACATCTTTAACAATCAACTGTATGCTTCTTTTAAGGTCTGTGAGCCGGCCGAAGTGGCCATGCGGTTAAAGGCGCTGCAGTCTGGAACCGCAAGACCGCTACGGTCGCAGGTTCGAATCCTGCCTCGGGCATGGATGTTTGTGATGTCCTTAGGTTAGTTAGGTTTAACTAGTTCTAAGTTCTAGGGGACTAATGACCTCAGCAGTTGAGTCCCATAGTGCTCAGAGCCATTTTTTAAGGTCTGTGAGCTGAATTTCAGCGAAGAAGGTATATTAAGCAGTACAACTATGTACGACCCAAGAACTGGCGAACTGTTAACAGCACCACTGGATCGTCGATGTTTAAGAAAAGGTAGGTTAAAGAACAAAATGTTAGACAGAGGCCTACATTTGTAATTTACAATGTCATAAGGGGGAAGCTGCTTGTATAGTTGCATCTCATTTGATGTTAAGGCTTTCTCTTTGAGATGCTGTACCTTCAAAGTTACCGGGATGCCTTTCATATTTGTCCAATACGCCAACATCAGCCTGAGGGGACCCCGAAAGTCGCAGGGAGCGACTAGAAAACAGTGCCCTTCACATCGCCATTCGAGAAAGTGTATAAACGCAGGAGAAGTTGATAGGAGCGACTTCTTTCTGTAGTTTAGAGCAACTAAAAAGTAAAATAAGTGACTACGATAAGCATAGTGACTGGATCGTAAATCACAAATTAGTGTGTGCTTATTGTTAACTACCCACAATCCTTACCCTAGAGTCGATTGCTACTCTGTTATAAATAGTGATTTATTTCTCAGAGTTTTTATTAATGCTGTGGAATTGAAATGTGTTCGAAAGATGAAACTTCCCAAAAGTCTGCAACACACAAGAGGTGTGTCAAGCTCTTAACGAAATTTATTTATTGTGTAATAAAGATGAGATTCCTGTTGATAGTGTTCTGTCGTTCATTGAAGATAATTTGCAGAATTTAGTGGAGAAGTTGCCAGAAAGGGAAACTGAAAAAAAAATTTAAAGTTACAGGTTTCATTCCTGAAGTGTAGAAGTTCATCTCAATTTAGATATTATACTGACTGATTCTGAGATCATTAGTAAATACTATTAACTGATGTGGATGTACGTTTGTCAGCAGCACTGCCATTATTTCTATGCCAAATCCAAATACACTGCCCAGGCTTTGTAGTAGGCTTTTAACTAGTCCATCATTGAAAAACATAGTGATCAGTTAGTAGTCATATCTCACAGAAAGCTGGAACTTTTGCCTCACTGGGTAAAGCACTCCTTGTGTCAACTGATGCAATACATTTGAAATCCTAGCTTGCTTACGAAGGTGAACTTTCCTGATACATAAAGGAAGTAATTCTTAAATCAGAATCAGCTTGATCTGAGGTGGTTAGGTTAGTGGCAGACAATAATTCAACTTATAGAAAAGCAATATCAAACTTTATTACTCCACCAGAAGTAAAGATAAAGTACTGTCACCCTGCACAAACTTCTGCAGATCGCCCACTGTACTCTTTTGTGGATACAGTTCAGCTCTTAAAGTGTATCTGTAAATACATGATCTATTGCAATATGGAAACTTTCTAGCTTTAAAAAGTCTTTTTTCCAAATTCACTTGAAAGGCAAGATGTTAAATTGGTGGTTCGTATCTTAAATAATAAGACAGTTGTAGCTTTGCAGAGACTAGACTCGAAGAAAGGAATTCAAAATTGGGAAAGCACTGCGACATTTACAAAAATAATAAATCTTCGGTGGTGAACTGTGAATGTGAAAACATTACTTAAGGGCCAGAGGCTAATAAATGTTTTGCAGGAACCTGTAACTTCTAATTCCCATGAGATATTTGATTTTTTTAAGAGCTTTGTGTCTTGGTTAGGTTCATGGCATGGGTTGAATGATGCAGGATACTTTCTAAAGAGACACACTTTGGTCTAAAACATACAACAGCTTCTTTAACTGATTTCAGTAGCAATTAGCTCTCTGACAAAAACAGGTCCTGTTTGCTCCTTGGAAGAGTACAGACTGACAGTTTGGAAGAAAGGTTGGGTAAATACTGCCATTTACGTTGGGGAAATTACCACATTTCTCTTAGACAGGTTTTTGAAACTGAGCAAAAACTTAGGGCTTAGAGCACAATGTAAAGTAGTTCAAGATGTGCTTACTAAGATGTCAGATACTTTTGAAACAACTTTTGAAATCCAGGAGTTAAAAGGTTTATTAAATGTAGTAGTAGATGAGAATGATGTTGAAGGGATAGTAGAGGACACTTAGCCATTATTGCCCCACATACCAGGATGTTGCTCACACCAAGTCCTGAAAAAACTCACTGTGAGTATTGGACTGTGAGTATTTCTCATTTCGGGTGAAGTAAAGCACGATGATCATTTGATAGTGGCATAGGATTGAAGAGGTTTGGTATACCCCAAACAAGATATAGTAGCATGTGTAACTTACATTTACTTTCCTTTCAAAAAATTGTAAAAGAAAATGAAACTTTGTTTCTCCAATTGGCAAATCAAAGGCGTGTGCTTTTGAAGATAGCATCCTGTAATAATATTCCCAGTGATATGTTTAGTGGTTTCCAATGTAAAACTAGACATAGTCTTGAATCTATCCGGTGTTCCATACTGCTCTGTTGTGTAAATATCGTATTAAATAATCATACTAAGGGAAGAAATGATGCAACTACGAAGAAGAACATAAATGTTTTTAAAAGAATAAAAAATGTAATTAAAGTGTACTTTAATTTTTTATTGACGTGTACAAGAGCGTTTTAGAAATCATATTATGAGGTGAAATAAAAAGTCACTTTTATATTTTTATTTAATTAGATTCCGTTTCCTCCCACACCTCGCTTTTTGTGTTGTGTTTTTTCCCATCTGTCTGTAACAGAATTTCTCAATTATTTTAAATAGTTTCCTTACTCATTGATGACATTGCATGAATGAATAGATTCCATAATGATTGCAGTAATTTGTGTGTATTCGTATAAAACAAAATTTTGGTGGCTAGATTTCAGGTAGTTCGGTAATTTTCCAGCAACAGAAAATGAACATGGTATTCACCTGCTAAATTTTACAGTTAGTGATTCGCATGTGCGCTTGTTTTCCATTAAAAAGGTATTAAGATGCAAATTGCGATTTATGTATCGTTTCTCTATGGGGCCATGCTAAAATTACAATCATGCACCTGAAAAAAGTCGAAATGTTGCGAATATGAGATTTGCAGTCATAATATGAATCATTGAAGGAAATTATGAACATGTTTACTTTACGTTATTTGAAATGACAATTTACATTTATGCAAGATGCATTAAGTAATGATACATTCACTTAATTGGACAGACCGTTTTGCTGGGCGTGTCAAAGTTCCGATATTTGCTTGACCCCTGCTGTGACAACACGACACCGGCTGTGAGGCTTTGATTCCAGGTGGCGTTGCCTGACGACGGCGAGCTCTACGCTACAAACTGCAAGCAGAGTAACGATCGCTCACGACAAGCGTGAGGCTGCCTACCGTGCTGCCATCTTGTGGCACCGGCCTGCAACAGGGGTTAGTTGCGTGGCGCACCGTTCGATGGCAGGACTAGCCGTTGCTGATTTCATTTCGTTTTCTTGCGTTTTGCAGGAACCTGTCTGAACCAGCGGAAGTTCTCACAGTAGCATCAATTACTTACTTTGTTTTATTTACATAGCTGATATATGTGGCAGTGAAGTGTAATCGTTCGGAATGGTGTAGAAGTGTTGTGTGCCTCGTTGCAGAGGAAATTATGAAAATGAGCCACGAGTAGTAAAACTGAAATTACGAACATTAATGTTTCATGTGAACAAGTGAACTTAATGGGTGTCCAAAGGAAGGATTACAGATACTCGCCAGATTGTATTACGTTTTGTAGTATTTTATTTTAAATATCACCACACACTTATCAGTATATAAGGAGCACACCCTGTATTTTGCTACCCCATCCTAGTACACTTCATAAGATTTGTCCACATTTTCAAACACATTCAGCAGGTTAGAAGCTCGATGACAAATACCTGTTGTATACAAAACATAAGTTCCAATCTTTTTGTGTGAAGCAGATAATTTTGCTTCACTAATTAGTCTCTGTTCTTACAAGGGAACCTCCCCATCGCACCCCCCTCGGATTTTGTTATAAGTTGCCACAGTGGATAGGCCTTGAAAAACTGAACACAGATCAATCGAGAAAACAGGAAGAAGTCGTGTGGAACTATGAAATAATAAGCAAAATATACAAACTGAGTAGTTGATGTGCAACATAGTTAACATCAAGGACCATCCGACCCCATGAACACTGTGGTCCTGTGGTTAGCGTAAGCAACTGCGGGACGAGAGGTTTTTGGTTCAAGTATTCCCGCAAGTGAAAATTTTACTTTTTCATTTTCAGTTTATGTGACAAACTCTTACGTGTTCATCACTTTCTTGGGAGTGATTATCACATCCACAAGAAAACCTAAATCGGGCAAGGTAGAAGAATGTTCCCAGAATGATATTTTCACTCTGCAGCGGAGTGTGCGCTGATATGAAACTTCCTTGCAGATTAAAACTGTGTACCCGACCGAGAATCGAACTCGGGACCTTTGCCTTTCGCGGGCAAGTGCTCTACCATCTGAGCTACCGAAGCACGACGCACGCCCGCTCTTCTTTAGAAGAATGTTTTTACCCATTCGCCAAGTGTACAAGTTAGGTGGGTCGACAACATATTCCTGTCATGTGATGCACATGCCGTTAGCAGTGTCGTATGGAATATATCAGACGTGTTTTCCTGTGGAGGAGTCGGTTGAGCTATGACCTTGCGATCAAATATTTTCGGTTCCCATTGGAGAGGCACGTCCTTTCGTCTACTAACCGCACGGTTTTGCGGTGCGGTTGCAAAACACAGACACTAAACTTATTACAGTGAACAAAGACGTCAATGATCGAACGGTCAGATCATAACTTTGCGAAAATAAAGAAAGTAAATTTTTTACTCGAGGAAAGACTTGAACCAACGACCACAGGTTCCGCAGTTGCTCACGGTAACCACATGACCACGGCACTCTAAGAGTTCAAACAGTCCTTGATATTGCATATCTTTCAGATGCACTACTCAGTTTGTATATTTTGCTTATTATTTCATAGTTCCACATAACTTCTTCCTGTTTTCTCGATCGATCTGTGTTCAGTTTTTCAGGGCCTATCCACTGAGCCAGCTTATAACTAAATCTGTGGTGGGTGCGATCGGGAGGTTCCCTTGTTAGTGACAAAAATTCAGTTAACTGATGGACCATGCAATTCTTTGCTTCCCTTTCTCAACTGTCAGTTGTTTACAATTTCCCTTGTTATGACACCCAACCCTCTTTTTAGTTTAACATTCCGTTCACATATTAAAATGTGTCACATACGATTGGATCAGTAAAGAAGATCCAGATCAGACAGAGTACCCACACTTTGAAACTATTTCAGAACGTACACAACTAAGTATGGGCAAAATCTCTGCAATTAAAAAGCTGCATGACGTGGAAAGTCCACAGATAATAAATTTTTGTAAAAAAATACTGAATTTAAAGTCTCATTATAAAAACTACCTGTCAGATCTGTGCTAAATATTTTCAAGGAGAGGACTGTTCAAGGTTTCCTGTCATTGGGGGAACATCATGTTACTGAAGGTTTCGACAACAGCAAAATTAATTTGGACATGGTGGAACATTTTATATATTAGCTGAACAGGTAATCTGTTTCAAGAATGCACGGCAGAAGCCACTGTCAGATATTCTGAAAAGTGTTTATCATGGCTGGATATATGGAAACGTTGTTCTGATCGCACATTTGGATTATCCAAAGACACTCATTTGCACATACCTCATGCCACTCACGGTCATCTAGAAATGACCAAGTATTGCACTAAGGACTCGAATTTTGAATATCTTTTGCCATGAAAGTTTCAGACAGATGCTGTAGAAAAAAAAATCGTAAAATATCTAACAATGGCAGTATGTCACTATTTGGCATCTCTGGGACAGGTAATTGAAATTGAATCCAAGCTAAGAATTCAGGCCCCGCTACCCTTGAAAATTCCATCATCTGTTCTTGGAGGAGTTGGAACAGATTTAGATTCTTTGGAAGCTGACTGTGTAGAT